>NC_088306.1:3074865-3674865 GCF_032854445.1 Liolophura sinensis | reverse complement strand
TTTTCACAGAGTTTTCTCCCAAATTTCCATTTATCACGAAAAACAATAATAAAACAATCAACCTGTTGCGAATTGCATGTACTAAAATCATTATGACTAAACCTGAGGAAAACATGAACTGTTGGTGGTAGGAGCATGGACTGACTGCTCAGTGAAGCGTGAACTGTTGGTGGTAGGAGCATGGACTGACTGCTCAGTGAAGCGTGAACTGTTGGTGGTAGGAGCATGGACTGACTGCTCAGTGAAGTGTGAACTGTTGGTGGTAGGAGCATGGACTGACTGCTCAGTGAAGCGTGAACTGTTGGTGGTAGGAGCATGGACTAACTGCTCAGTGAAGCCTGAGCCTCTTTATTACATTTTTGAACTGTCATTATAATCCCCTGAGCGCCCCTGATGTTCTCCTGCGATGCTCAGTCAGTAACAACCACAATCGATGCATTGAATCCTGGGATACACTTTACAAATCCAGGGACGAAACTTTAGGTCGTTTACGGTACTGACACTTCGACTCGCCTGTGTTGAATGATGTTTCCACAGCCAAGATGTCTCCATATGATTGTGTAGCTTTGTATTTATTGTTATTAGTATAAAACCAAGAATATAAAACTATAAATATAAAACCAAGAACATAAAACTATAAATATAAAACCAAAGAATTTTGTGGAATTTTACAACAACTAATGATGTAATTATTTATACACGGTTTTCTAGATTGCTTTACTATTATTTATGTTGTTTCCCCATCCGTAGGCGTCACCTACAACATTCCACTGCTACGAGACATTATCACGGAGCCGAAGTTTGTCTCGGGGGATATAACCACTAAGTATTTGACTGAGGTCTATCCAGATGGATTTCAAGGTAAGTAAGGATGTGAATGTTTAATCAGGGTTTGAAATGAAGGCTATATGGGTGCCCATGTTTATCCACCTTTTAGTCAGTCAGTACATCCAGAAATTCCAAAGGGGCACTCAGTGTACACCCAGACTAAATGTTGCTCATTTCGAACCTTCATTGATGCCGAGTTTTAACTGTTTTGGTGGTTCTTATCTGATTTTTAAACACCTCCGAACATTTATGTTTCATTTTTGATGTTCTCACCAACATATCGAAAACCTTGTTCTCACCACGATATGGCTGCCATAAGTGAGAAGATATGTCGGCAACCTGCGGATGGTTGTGGGTTTTTCCTGGGCTCTGCTCGGTTTCCACCCACCATAGTGCTGGCCGTCGTCGTATAAGTGAAATATTCTTGAGTACGGCGTAAAACACCAATCAAATAAATAAATAAATAAACGATATGGCTGAAATATTGCTGATGTGGCGTTAAGCCATAATCATGCGTTCATTCTGTTGATGGTCAGCACTCCAAAACGTTACAGTCAGTACGTACATCTAGCAATTGGTGAGAAAGTTTATTGTAATCGCTGTGAGTTGTTTCAGTTTTCATCATACTCACTATTACTATTTAAGCATAAAAAATCCATGCATGTGAATGGCAGTATTTGATTCCCTCTTTGGAGTGTAGTTGTAAATGTACTGAAACTCTGTGGATGTCTATAAAAATGGCTCAGTGGAATCTGTCATGGGGTTGAAAGTACTCAGTGGGGGTTCAAGCATATTCTGAAGGCATAATTCTGTGTAGACTTTTTATGAAGCCCGAAATTGGCCAATCCGATCAATGGAGTTTTGTGCCTTAATTTAAAATGTACATAAGAGGCACTAACAGTTGCTCTTCCATATGTGACAAGGTTGAGGAATGAGGATAGCTCATTAATTAATGGTGGTGCTTTGCAATGTTTTCAATGCAGCCAGGGGGCTCAGTTCGTTAGCACGCTAGCACAGCTTAATGACCCAGGTGCCTCTCACCAATGCGGTCGCTGTGAGTTCAAGTCCAGTTCACGCTGACTTCATCTTGACCATACGTTAGAAGGTCTGCCAGCAACCTGGGGATCGAAGTGAAATATTCTTGAGTACGGCATAAAATACCAATCAAGTAAATGAATAAATTGATGCAGCCACAAAGTTTTAGTGTTAATCTGCTTCAACTCCTGCACATTGGTGACAGCTATGGTCGTTTTGCAGAAGAGAAATCTTTAAACAACAGAGGGCTTTGGTAGCCTCATGGTTAGAGTGTCCACCTCAATCACTGGGGATCAAAGCTCGGTTGTGTCATACCAAAAACTTTAAAAATAGTACTTGCTGACACATCGCTTGGCGCTCAGCACTGAGAGCCTAGAGCAAAGAAACCAGGCCTGTTGTCCATTTGATGTGGGATGTCTGGTGTTTTTGGCATGTTAATGTTGTGGCAGAATAACTTTAGCAGCACGGACTCAACCTGCCACAGAAAGACCCACTACATGTGCACACATCTAGAGACTCCTCCTCATTATATGACTGTAAAACCCCAAGTTTTTGTATCTCACTACACAGGTAAGCAGTTGACCCAACCCGAGACTCACGAGTTAATGGCCGTGGCATGCACAGTGTATGCCAAGAATGAGCTTAGATCACGACAGTACCTGAACGTGTCAAGGTAAGACAGTAACATATACACACTGCTGTAATGCTTAGGTCAGGACAGTACCTGAACATGTCAAGGTAAGACAGTAACATACACACACTGCTGTAATGCTTAGGTCACGACAGTACCTGAACATGTCAAGGTAAGACAGTAACATATACACACACTGCTGTGATGCTTAGGTCACGACAGTACCTAAACGTGTCAAGGTAAGACAGTAACATATACACACACTGCTGTAATGCTTAGGTCACGACAGTACCTGAACGTGTCAAGGTAAGACAGTAACATATACACACACTGCTGTAATGCTTAGGTCACGACAGTACCTGAACATGTCATGGTAAGACAGTAACATATACACACACTGCTGTAATGTTTAGGTCACGACAATACCTGAACGTGTCAAGGTAAGACAGGTAATACACACACACTGCTGTAATTGAGGCCTTCCTGAAACATTCTTTCTATTTTTCTTTAGAAAAGGGGATCTTTTTGGGATTCTTTATTTTTTCATACCTAAATTTTTTCTTTGATGAAAAAGATATGAATTGTAAAGAAGACAGAGAGAGAGAGAGAAAAACAACTTCTGTTTTGGAATATTTTTACACTATGGTCACCCCCAAAATGGTGTGTTGTGTATGTGCGGGACACAATGGCCAGGGACGTGGAAGGAGGACGGGTTACTCCAAGCAGTTTGTGCAACCCATATACTGTAAAGTACTTAATATTCGCTGGAATTTATTTTCACAGATTTTCTCAAAAAATATGTTCATGGGAATTAATTTTGGCATATTTAATAGAATAATGAAAAAAAAAATCTTTAAATTTTTCCAAGTTGTAATATGTCCAAAATCATTCAAGCACGTCAAACAGGTATTATCATGACTGGTTTTAATCAGATGGTCAGAAACTACAAACATTGCCATAGCTGTCAAACGGTCATTCTTTGTTGTTGTACACACTTCACAGTTTGTTAGAAGCTCACTCATTGGACCACAGGAGAGACACAGCCAATGGGATAGCGTGTATCAGAGCAACATTCATTAGAAGCCAGCACGTGATGGTTATATACTCTTCTTTCTCTTTACTGATGTAGTGAAGACTAATCAAACTAAAGACGAATAAACTCCCACTTTGTTTTATACCCACCAAGCACCAGAGTTTGTATACATTTAAGCCATAATTTCCCTTCCCTGCTGTTCAAACATTCGGCTTGCTCATCAGACTTTCTTAGCGCAATTCCCAACAGCTTTCAAAAAATTTCAGTTCATTATTACTACTAGCTGTAGTATATGATTCAATACTGGATATTTTTCGCTGGAATTAATTTTTGTGGTAAATTGTTGACCGCAAAATCTGCGAAATTTTGTTAAAAGCGGAAATAAAGTACTTCACAGTACCTTATTTACCCTATATGACCCAAATTTCACTCACAAAAGTGCATTTTCAGAGGCAAATAAATGTCACAGAATATAATTTTTGGTGGTGAAAATGACAATTTTCCAGTAGAATATCATCCCATGTTCCAAGCAAACCTAAAAACACCTTTCTAAAATTAGTTAGTGGACAAAATTTATGTTCATTTCGGGGAATTGAAACATTCTAAGATGCACAGCATTAAATACCAGTCAGAGAAATAAATAAATTGTTTTTGCTGTTGTTGTTGTTTAGACTGCAGCCTGACCCGAGCTTGCCACAGGAATGGGACCTTCAGGTGACCTTGGGAGATCAAAAACTCAACGGCATTCTCCGTTATCGACCTGAAAGCCACCAGTTTGAGGTGAGGTGACAAACAGGAAGTCACTCAGGCCAGTTTATCTTTGCCTTTTTATAGGCAATAGGTAAAATAGTGGTCACAAAATATGGTAGTTTCTTTTTACCACAAAAAAGCAAGAAAAACATGTTTATCATACATGTAGTATGTATTTGAAATAATTGCCTACATGAATAGTTTCAAATCAGTATTTCGGGAAACAGATGATATCATCTACATTGTCTGTCCCCAAACTTGCACATGTTGGAGAAGAAAAACTAACAAAGAAACAAACAAAGGTGTAGCGCTAAAACAACATGCCAGTGTTCAGGCTGTTATTTCTAGCCTATGTGGTGTCACTTATGGTGAACTGAACGGTGTCTATGCATTGATATGTATAACCAACTTACTTAGAAAGCCTACTTTCTTCGTAGCTACATGGGAAGGTGTGTCTGCAACCTGCAGATGGTCGTGGGTTTCCCCCGGGTTCTGCCTAGTTTCCTCCCACCATAATGTTAGCCGCCATTGTATGAGTGAAATATTCTTGAGTACGGCATAAAACACCAATCAAATGAAATCTTCGTAGCTATCAGTGGATTGTATGCTCACTATATAACATCTAAATGTATATGTGCCAAATGTAGTGAATCAACCTGTGGATAGTATTGGAAGCCACGGATGTCCTGTGGTTTTTAACAATGATAAAGGATTTACAGGATATATACAGTACATATATTTTTACACAGCGATTTTCATATTTGCATCCATAACAGTTTTCTGTTACGTGACGTCCACATTGGGGCAAATTGCAGCTTTTCCCAATTTATTCACAATTTGCGTCAAAAGTATGTATCTCAAGAAAAAAACAGTCCGGATTCATGATCAGGATGTCAAACCACGTACGTTAACAGGTTAAGAATCCTCAAATTCAAATTTTTCGTTTTCACATGAAATCAGTTCCGCTGTTACAACCTAATTTGCATAAACATTGCATTCTTTCTCCTTCCAAATAACATTCTGGGAACATTTAATATGTGTGCTAAATTTGATGAGACGTGATTGTGGAGAAAAATGACTCTCCAGTGTCTTCACTTGAACCCACTGTGGCTACCAGGTCACTTGACAGAGGACACAAAGTTTTACTCGCATGAGCACATCTTCGGTTCTACCACATAGCTAAGTTTCATGAATTTCTGTTTAGCCTTTTTAGCTGTAGAAGCATTTAACTTTTAAAAAATGTGAAAATCACTTCTGGTTTTGCAATATTGTATTTTTGGAATCAGCGTCCAAAACAGACTGCATCAGATAGGAGTTTTTGCTGAACGACATCTGTAGAAGTTTAGAAGTTATTAGCATAATACGAATTTGTTTTTGGTCACATGACATTTCCACCTAGTAGTGAGCTTGTACAATTTACAACCGAGAAATTCCACACGAACAAACTCAACATGCCAAGGCTTTATGCAAGGGAAGTTTCAATTTCAACTCAATTGCATTAGTTGTCCTGGAGATGAAGATTTTGGTTGGTCTCTCACAAAATCCATTATGGCCGTCAAGTCACACGGCCAAATGTTTCCAAAAGCTAAAAAGCACAAACATCAGCACAACTCAAGCAAGTGTGAAACGTTGGGGAATTTAATGGTCAGTATGCCTCGCTAGTGACATAAGAGACATAGTGTTTACGGACCAGTAATAGTTTCAAGTCACACGATACAGTAAGACTGTTTTTACCTTTAACAACCAATGAGTTTGAACTCAAATCTCCTCATTTGTTTAATAAATTCAGAATTAATCACAGAATTGTTGTTCTTGATCAGCTGACATGTGATGGCGAAACAGTAACTGTGTCTGATGATTTCAACTTCTCCACACCTCTGCTGAAGGCTACAGTGAATGGTAAAGAACACATCATGCAGGTGAGTGATTTGTGGTGAAATGCCTGCCTTAACTTCTAATCACCTCTGCTGAAGGCCACCCCTGCTGAAGGCCGCAGCAACCTGCGGATGGTCGTGGGTTTCCCCCGGGCTCTGCCCGGTTTCCACCCACCATAATGCTGGCCGCCGTCGTATAAGTGAAATATTCTTGAGTACGGCGTAAAACACCAATCAAATAAATAAATAAATAAATATATGCACCTCTGCTGAAGGCCACAGTGAATGGTAAAGAACACATCATGCAGGTGAGTTCTTTGTGGTGAAATGTCTCCACACCTCTGCTGAAGGCCACAGTGAATGGTAAAGAACACATCATGCAGGTGAGGGCTTTGTGGTGAAATGTCTCCACACCTCTGCTGGAGGCTACAGTGAATGGTAAAGAACACATCATGCAGGTGAGGGCTTTGTGGTGAAATGTCTGCCTTAACTTCTACTCACCTCTGCTGAAGGCCACAGCGAATGGTAAAGAACATGTCATGCAGGTAAGTGCTTTGTGGCGAAATGTCTGCCTTAACTTATACGCACCTCTGCTGAAGGCCACAGCAAATGGTAAAGAACACATCATGCAGGTGAGTGCTTTGTGGTAACATGTCTGCCATAACACCTCTACACCTCTGCTGAAGGCCACAGTGAGTGGTAAAGAACACATCATGCAGGTGAGTAATTTGTGGTAAAATGTCTGCCTTAACTTATACGCACCTCTGCTGAAGGCCACAGTGAGTGGTAAAGAACACATCATGCAGGTGAGTGCTTTGTGGTAACATGTCTGCCTTAACTTATACGCACCTCTGCTGAAGGCCACAGTGAGTGGTAAAGAACACATCATGCAGGTGAGTGCTTTGTGGTAACATGTCTGCCATAACATCTCTACACCTCTGCTGAAGGCCACAGTGAGTGGTAAAGAACACATCATGAAGGTGAGTGCTTTGTGGTAACATGTCTGCCTTAACATCTCTACACCTTTGCTGACGGCCAGAGTGAATGGTAAAGAACACATCATGCAGGTGAGTGCTTTGTGGTAACATGTCTGCCTTAACTTATACGCACCTCTGCTGAAGGCCACAGTGAGTGGTAAAGAACACATCATGCAGGTGAGTGCTTTGTGGTAACATGTCTGCCTTAACTTATACGCACCTCTGCTGAAGGCCACAGTGAGTGGTAAAGAACACATCATGTAGGTGAGTGCTTTGTGGTAACATGTCTGCCATAACATCTCTACACCTCTGCTGAAGGCCACAGTGAGTGGTAAAGAACACATCATGAAGGTGAGTGCTTTGTGGTAACATGTCTGCCTTAACATCTCTACACCTCTGCTGAAGGCCACAGTGAGTGGTAAAGAACACATCATGCAGGTGAGTGCTTTGTGGTAACATGTCTGCCTTAACTTCTCCACACCTCTGCTGAAGGCCACAGTGAATGGTAAAAATGGTAAAGAACGTGAACGTAGCCACATGAGTGCTGTGTTCAAGTCCAAACCATGTACACATAGGAGAACCTGCCATTTGACCATGTTCCAACTGCAGTGTCTAAATGACGACGTTGCAGCTGAGTGCTTTTGTATGAGGTCCAAATAAAACCACACATATTTTATCTGACAATCTGTATGGCACGTGTCATTTAACAGTGACAAAAATATTCCAGCTGAATTTGTAGATCCTAATAATTTGATTTTGTGGCCCTCAAACAGAAAATATTCCATACATATGCAGTGTACATGCTAGATCTGCACATTTCATCAATGCTGTAACCATGTGTTAAATTTTTTTTTTCTTTTTTGTTTCCCTGGTTTCCTCTCACCTTAATGCTTGCCGCTGTTGTATAGTTGTAAATATTCTTGAGTACCGGGACGACACAAAAACACCAATCAAATATTGATCAATATTGTGTTCTCTTCTGTGTTGTAGTTATTTAAGAGAGATGGTGGTGGCAGTGTCAGTCTGCAGTACCTGGGCACAGTGGTAAGTGGTCCACTAAAACTGTCATTACAGTGAAAATTTGAGTTGTAGATTAGAGCTAAAGGACTTGAGAAATCAGTTAGGTAATGGCTCAGGGAACTGGGGAAGCAGGCCGTGGCCAAGTGGTTACAGAGATCGTCTGTCAGTTGCTACAACACAACAGGTGTGGATTCATTCTCTGTGGCAGAGAGGGTAGCATGCTAGCGCGGCACAAGGAATCGAGAGCCTCTCACCAATGCAGTTGTTGTGATATCAAGACCAGGTCATGCTGGCTTCCTCTCTGTTTGTACATGGGAAGGTCTGCCAGCAACGTACAGAGTGTTGTGGATTTCCACCAGGCTGTGCCAATAATGCTGGTCGTCTTTGTATAAGTGAATTATTCTTGGGTGGGGCGTAAAACTCCAGTTTTAATTTGCTGAGGTACTCCAGTTTTAGTTTGCTAAGGCACTCCAGTTTTAATTTGCTGAGGTACTCCAGTTTTAGTTTGCTGAGGCACTCCAGTTTTAGTTTGCTGAGGCACTCCAGTTTTAATTTGCTGAGGCACTCCAGTTTTAGTTTGCTGAGGCACTCCAGTTTTAATTTGCTGAGGCACTCCAGTTTTAATATGCTGAGGGACTCCAGTTTTAATTTGCTGAGGCACTCCAGTTTTAATTTGCTGAGGCACTCCAATTTCACTAACCTATGATGGCCATCATTCTCATGAAAATGTCTAGAGGATGGTATTTATTCAAATAAACAAATATACCTCAAAAAAAAAAATAAATAAAAAATAAGAAACTGTTGTGGAAAAGAATTCACATCATCGATGTATTGAAATTTGTTGCTGAAGCACCATTAATGTCCTCGCTGTAAAACAATTCAAAATTTATTATCACTCATTTGTGTTTTTTTCCGTGTATCACAGTATAAATTAGAAATCATTCCTTGCCTGGCTGCCGAACTGGCTAAGTACATGCCAGAGAAGACTCAGATCAGCTCAGCCAATGTAGTGTTGGCTCCCATGCCAGGCATGCTCAAGTCTGTGTCCGTCAAGGAAGGAGACTCCGTAAGTAAATGTTCATACACACATTACTCGTAAAAAAGCCAGGTTCTGTCCCCCACTTGTGTCTGTCACCCACTTGTGTCTGTCCCCCACTTGTGTCTGTTTGTCTGTCAGTTTGTCACACTTTTGTTTACATGCAATAACTGCTCCAGATATTGTCCAATTTCAAAAAAGATAAATTGAGATCCATGCTCCTTCAATTCAGAGTTTGAAAATACCCCGATCCGAGGATTGCGCATTGATAAATCCTGTCATTCTCATTGGTTGTTGATTTTTGTGCAATGGCTGCTCCAAATCATTTTATATTATCCGATGGAAATGTGGACAAAAAGAAATTGTGGAATTGTTTGGCTGATTTTCCGTGTAGTGAAAGACAAAAACAAACACGTAAACAATGAAAACTGCTGGGAAAATAAATAGATTGATCAAAACTAAAACCCTCTCATGTGCAAGTCCATGTGAGAATGTGGAGTGGCTAATTGTTTTTGTCTCGCTTTTTAATTTGATGTTAATGATAGGAATACAGAGCCAAAAGAACATGGATAAAAAAACGTCTCAGCACCCAATCTGTCAGTCATGCAATGTGTCAGTCAATCCTCTCTGTCAATCAAAACCCAGTCTGTCAATCAACACCCAATCTGTCAGTCATGCAATGTGTCAGTCAATCCTGTCTGTCAATCAAAACCCAGTCTGTCACTCACTCACTCAATGTGTCAATCACTCAATGCCCATTCTGTCAATCACTTAATGCCCATTTTGTCAATTAAATCTGTTAATCACTGCCCTATTTGTCAGTCTACACCCAACCGGTCTGCCAATGCCCAATCTCTCAATCCACAGGTGTCTGAGGGACAGGAGGTGTGTGTTCTAGAAGCCATGAAGATGCAGAACAGTCTGGTTGCTGGCAAGACAGGAAAGGTAAGGGACTGTTCCCGTATATTCTCTTCATTCTCGAAAAATTAACCCCTAAAAAAAAAACCGAATCTCTACATTCGTATTGTGGACAAATAGAAACCATTGAAATCAATTTGTGATCGATAAGGATTGAATTTGGTTCGCCACATTTTTTGCAAAGTAACAAATAACAATCAGATGTATAGATTAATAGAATGACTATCCGTAAGTTTGGATTATTCATCCTATTTACAGTGAAACTAGAAGTTTCTGATAGCTAGGACATTACAATATACAAAGATCTGCCAGAAACCTGCAGATGGTCATGGGTTTCCCCTGGGCTCTGTCTGGTTTTCTCCTACCATAATGCTGGCCTCCGTCGCATAAGTGAACTATTCCAAATAAATAAATAAATAAATTCAATGTAGAACGTCTTTGTTGTTATTTGTGGTTTACTGTTTTTGTAGGTGGCAAAAGTCAATTTTAAGATGGGCGAGACGGTGAGCGAAGATGACATTCTGGTTGAACTGGAGTAAGCTCCTTTTATAGGGGTTCCATTGAGGCCTCACCTACAGTTAACAGGACCCCCTTGCATTCAGATGTAAACCCAACCTTCAGCAGACTGGACCTCTTTGATCTGGACCATACCAAAATGTCCACAAAATTTTTATCTCCTTTTTGAGCTGAGAGTAAAATGATCCCATGGCTCTAAAGTTTGAATTGTTGCTCAGATAATTTTTGGGATTCTGTGTTGTTGTGGATGGTCTTTTAGGCAGCTTAACTTTGTTCTTGAACTTAGTGTTAAGTTTGTGTGAAGTACCGAATTTTACGCATTTGTTTGCAACAACTGATTCGAAGACTATTGAAGGTTGTCACATGTTTGCTAGGAAGGGTTTAATTTTTGTAACTTTATAAAAGTGTCTAACCAGCTCATATGAAGACAGTTTGTTTTTTGACCACACAGCCCCCCAAACCCTGTTGGTGTAAACAGTGAGAGTATTGATAACCCATTAAAATGATTAGTAAGAATTTTAGAATCAGTTGTTAATGGAATAATAGGTTGAAGTTGACTGTTTTTCAGCTCATGTTGATGCAGAAAAAGTGAACTCTCCACACCTCTAAAATGTCTTAAAACGTTTGTGTTCCCCGGGGCTCTGCTCGGTTCCCTCCCACCATATTGATGGCTGCCGGTGCATAAGTGAAATATTGTTGAGTACAGCGTAGAACGCCAATCAAATAAATAAGAAACTTTTGTGAGTTTCTGAAGAACTGGACTTATACGGGATATAATGCCGGTCCAACCAAAAACTTAGATTCTTCGAGTCATAAGGGAAGCTGAGTACTAGAATACACGACCCAAACTGAATGCCTTACCATGGGCAAAGTCTGACAGTCCGACAGTCCGACAAATCATGATAAAGCCTCATGAGAGGAAGAAAGCTTAGCCATTGACGAAGTGTTGCTGAATAGAATAGTACGAACATGAGTGAAACGAGTTGTGAGTCACAAAACAAAACTTGTAAAATGATTTAAGGATACCTCATTGCCTTATTTTGTCCAATTTATATACATTTTAAAGTTGATTTTGAAAATAAAAATCACTTGGGTTGGATTGGCCACTTTAAGGGCTTCACGAAAAGTGTAATGTTACCATTCTACACAGAATGATTTCTTCGGAATATACTTGAATAAACACCTTGCAATTATGCAAAAAGGTTGAAAAATTACAGTAATCAGAGACTTGTCTCTCTGTGGTGACATCTGTTAGAGATGAATGGTAACGCGTCAATGGAAAGAGTCTTGTACATGTAAAAACGGCGGTAAACTAGAATGATATGGAAAATTATGAATCAAATTGTTTGTATTGATTTTTCATTGATTGCCTCGTAAACCAGTTGTACGTTTTTCGTGTGAATATTTTATTTATCAGTAGCTGAAGAAACCTGACAAATCTTCGGTTGTAAAGAAAATTGAAACATGAAGAGTCCTGTATTATAAAAATAAAAGTTATTCAGAGCAAAGGATTCATGAGATGGAAAGCACGTGATAGCTCTACATATTTAACATTTGTAACAGCCGAGTTGGGAAAGGTTTCCAACTTTTGTTCCAAAGGCCTCTTTCACAATGTGAATGGCCCGTTTTTCCATTGCCTTTTTGGAAATGATATTTAGGTGATAATGCATAATTTAAATGTGATATTGGAAAAATGAAAAAGATTTTTTAAGTTTTGTGAAAGTTGGTCGTGAGTAGAACAAACACTCCTGTGTAAAAAGATATATGTAGCTGCAAGTTGTGAACAATTTGTTCAAATATTGGCGGTGTTCTTTGTAGTTTTTTCTATTCCTTAGGTTTAGAAAGCATTTCTGTTTTTCTTTTCCAAAGAAAGCATAGCGCCGTAAGAATCGTAACATATTTATTTACCTATCACTTCGAATCATATTCAGATTGTTGACAGGCATTCATGTGGTAGCAAAACGCTGTGCAGTGTTGTTGTTGTCATTTCATCATTCAGACATTTTGTAAGATACTATCATGTAGCATTCACATTTTGTTAACTATTATTCTGTAAGACGGATCAGAAGTTAGAGACCAGGTGATCTCCTTAGTACAAACTCGGATCTTGTATCCGTTGGATTTGTATCATTTTCCGCTTTCCACATAGTCTGAGTATTTCTGCGGAGCTTTCGTTATGTTATTTTGTACAACTAGGCATGAAGGTAAAGTGGCAAGACGGCCATGTTGTTTTAGACACGAAAGGGTGGTCGCGTGACTCCCCAATTTCCGATCCGTCTTACTGAATAGGGTTAAATTAACGTCGCACAGCCATTTTTTCACTTAGTAGTTACCTAAAACTATTATCGAACAGCATTAGTTACAAAAAAGTGGTCGACAACTCTGATGTGACCGTCTGCGCAGTCTAACCTTCGTGGAAGAGGTCTTTTAGGCCTACCAGTGCGGTGTGCGTCGCAAGTCTATACGTCACACGTGGGAAAGGGCCTCGATAACTTGCTCAAGGTCGTTGGTTTATACCCCAAATGACTGCAGTCCAAAAGAGAAAAATTCATCTTCAAAGATAGTAGCAGCTGGCAAACTGGTGAAGGCTTGTATGCCCATGCCTTTAAGTTAGCTGAAAGACATGCCTATTTTCGAAGGAAATGAGTCTGTTTATACGAATGTAGTGCTACAATTTCCGTTGTCATTGCTTACGTACTCATAATTAATTTATTGTAGAAATATTACACCTGGATTGTTCCTACAAATATATGGGGCTTGTAACCATGTAATTAGAACAGGTTGTAAGACAAATTCTCAGAAATCTCATAATTTCTCAGCTGCACGCAGTGCAAGTCTCGATGCTATATGTATATTTTTGAATGATATATCAGCTCTACACGTTTTCACGCATTTTTCACATGTGCTATTGATAATTCATTGTTGTTAATATGCCAAGCTCTTGCATCTGTTAACTGGTATATTATAATAGTGCTAGCAGTGCTAAATAGTGCTAAATGTTGTTAGTTTTAGTTGTTTGTTTTTTCTTATTTATGTGACATATATAAACCTCACTCTATAGTGTGACCGAGAGCGGTGTTTGCTCAGTTCTGGTTTCCGTCGTTTTCACCACCCGAAAACTTACATAGTTAAACCATGCACTACCCAGGCTCTGTCGATAAACACCAAGCAAATAAAAAAATATGTAAGTAAATAAAACCTTAATCAGCAAAACTGTAAACGTACGAAGCAGTTTTATATTGTTTTCTCTCAGAAATAAATTTAACGTATTAACTCGGCAATTAACACGTTAACTGAACAAAGCCATTTCTGACTTTAGTAAAAATTTGAAATACGATCTCAAAGCTTATTTTGGGGTTTTAGAAATTAAAATTTTGTACCCCTCATCATTGTTACCTTAAGACTAATGTGTCCAAAGTTCGACTTGAAGTACCAAAAACTATGCGTCGTACAGAGTCTTTGAATTTTGACTCAAGTCATAAAGGGCTTTGTGGTATCGCCCAATGGGTCCTGTCGACACTGATGTAAAGTACACATAACTTTACGTGCGCTTTGTGAAACAGGCCCCAGGAGCTATATATATATATATATATATATATATATATATATATATATATATATATATATAGGCCTAATTACGAAATTGCTAACATCTTTTTTGTATGCTTGGGTTTATTTGGCCAAGACTGACATGCTGACATGTAGCGTGAAGGGTGCTGTCAGGTCAAGGTCGGGAATTTCAAAGAGAAATGATTGCATCTATCCCAGGGCTGACCCGCGGTGTCCACACGCCAAGGTCCAGGCCAGGAGATCAAACGAAAAGGTCAAGGTCGGGAGATCCAGCCCGCTAGAATGGCGTCTATCTCCAACCTGGCCTGTACTAGCTCCACGGTATCCATGGGATAATCGGGATACATATCCGCACAGTGGGCTGCACCTACAGAGAATACACAGAACACAGTTAGGTATCCATGGGATAATCGGGATACATATCCGCACAGTGGGCTGCACCTACAGAGATTACACAGAACACAGTTAGCTGTACAGTATTTTTGTGTTCATTCGCTTAATTTGTACACGAAATCGAGTTTATTTCACTCCGGTTATCTGGGCGTCCGTCCGTCCGTTTAATATGTAGGTCCCTACGCACTGCTCTGATTTTTGCCGGAAAATGTAAATTCGGTTTATGCTAATTTGCTGGTTTTTGACTTAAACAAAATCATGTTTGCTTCTGTCTGTAATCAACTCCTGTTACAGTCATCAACGGAAAGTTATGTATATGATGGACGTTGTATAGCATATATTTTCGGGGGGGGGGGGGGGGCGCCGTGGGTTTGCGCGCTAGCTCAGCGTAATGACCCAGAAGCCTCTCACCAATGCGGTCTCTGTGAGTTCAAGTCCAACTCATGCTGGTTTCCTCTCCGGCTGTCAGTGTGAAGGTCCTGCAGCAACCTGCGGGTGGTGGTGGGTTTCCTCAGGGCTCTGCCCGGTTTCCTCCCACCATAATGCTGGCCACCGTCGTATAAGTGAAATATTCTTGAGTACGGCGTAAAACACCAATCGAATAAATAAATCAATCAATATATTTTCAGCATGTGAATAATACTTTGATTTTTGTTTCTAATTATCCAGCCGTCATCTCCTCGCATTTGATCTGGCCATTGTTTTTTGTTGTTGTTTTTTTTTTTTTTTCAATACTAAGATAAGGGATAACAGAATACCGACCAACATAGCTTTTTATGCTTGCGTACTTTGCTTATTAGCATACGGAATGGGTAGTGGAGATAGGATTTCATAGGCTAAAGCCTATGCAGCGTTGGTCAAGCATGTAACGAAACCCCGAGCACTCACTCACTCAAGCATGTAACGAAACCCCAAGTACTCACTCACTCAAGCATGTAACGAAACCCCAATCACTCACTCACTCAAGCATGTAATGTAAATGCACAGTGCTTAACCTGTGCTTGTCCTGAACGTTGGTATTTTATCCACAATCTAATAAGCGATGGGGTGTTTTTCTCATGCTTTATATACTTTCTTAGCTCTTTGGTGGTTTATGTTGAACATTGTTTCGGAAATTGATCTTGCGATTATTGACCCGGAACGTCACTCTGTTTTGGTTGACGGCTGGAAGGACGAATGTATGTTTCGAAGCCTAGATTGAGTACCGTTGTTATTGGCATGATTGTATGCGTACCATAGATATTTATTGCTGTGACGTCATTGGGCAAGTTTTTGGTGATGCCCAGGCTAACCCAGGGGTCGTTCTGTCCAGTGACGAAGATGGCGTGTGAGATGTTGGGGGAGTAGCCACCATACTTCTGCTGGAGCTCGTAGATACCCTCATCTAGGTCATAGTCCTCTGTGTTGAAAACGTCTTTACACATCTGCAAGAAGTAGCTAAAGGACAGGTTCCTGATGTAAGTTTGAAGGTCATTTCATTTTGAAGGTTCTGACGGAAAAGACGTAGACTACGGCTTAGAGAGAAAACCAGAGCTGTGACGACAGTGTGATAGCTGGCAAATGGTCACACTGGTAAGATATGGCCACTTGTCAAATTACCTCAGTTAGGCTTTTATTATAAATAATCATGTAAATGCTTAAAAGAGTAGCAACGTATATGTCCCCTAACACCATGGTTTAATCAGACCAAGATAATAAAAAAAAAACACGCAGTGATAATAGTTGCAAGTAATTGGACGTCACTGGTGTAGAATTCCACAAAAAACATTGAATGTACAATCACATTAAAATACTCCATAGTACCTTTTGTACGAATTAAAAATCTCTATATACATCTGTGGAACCTAACTAAAGGAAATTTTGCTGAGGTTAGTTTGAAGGTCATTCGCTTTTTCAGGCTACATTGCATGGGGTACCATTTCCCGCACAATCGCGATTTGCGATCAAAACGGATTGATCACTGTTCTCATCCTGTACATGAATATTACTTTACTAGTTTGCCCACAAATCGTCGTCGCAAAGACAGGAATGAAACATAAAAGACAAGCAGCTTTGGCGCGAATATATTACTTTACAGGCGGGAAAGGCTCCCCGTTATAGACGTGTACGCATGGAATTATATCAGTACCCGCTCCTTCAAATGTATCTATATATGTACCGGTATCTGACCCAAACAGATTGTATGCGCTTCAGTGATTCATTCAGGGAGTGGTGTTGAACCGTATTCTTGAGAAAACTCTGACAGTTGAATCCGTTCCACCACAACGATGTTTTAGACGTTGGCGTTCGTATGATTATACGAACGATTGGTATAAACGTACTGCGTACTTACAGAGAAAAAAAGAAAAACACATCGAATCACTGATCTTTGTATAACATAAAACATCTTTGAAAACAATATTTGTAAAGTATTTGGCAGATAATAGAGGCTTTAAGCGAGATATCGTCGGAATAGTAAAGACAAAATGTCAAACTATAATACAAGTTGTAGGCTAAAGTCCATTCCCATGGAGCCTTATTCCTGTTTAGAAACTTACCTGTCCGGGAAATTGCTGCCGAAGGGCTGGTTGTTCGACTCCGAGGTCTGGAAAAATCCGAACTGTGTACAGGACTGATACAGCCACTGTCGTTCTGTTCAGAACACAAAGGTATATGTTTACGATTGTTTGATTATTACGCTTGTCTCATCATAACTTCGTTCTCAATATGACGCTGAGAGGGATAAAACCGTGAAGAACCCGTATATTGTATGAAGGAAACGACAACATGGAGTTTTCCCGACACAAAGCCGCACGCAGGAAATAACGCCATTTTCCCGACTTTTAACTTTATATCCGGCTGCGGTCAGTTTGATTTATTTAATTTTTTATTTATTTATTTGATTGGTGTTTTACGCCGTACTCAAGAATACTTCACTTATACAACGGCGGCCAGCATTATGGTAGGATGAAACCGGGAAGAGCACCGGGGGAAACCCACGACCATCCGCAGGTTGCTGGATGGTCTTCCCACTTACGGTCGGAGAGGAAACCAGCATGAGCCAGGGAGGCCCCTTGTTTAATTTAAGGGTGGTTGAAACAATTGTGGTCAGTTTAATTTAAGGGGGGAGGAAACGATTGCGTTCAGTTTAATTTACGGGCGGAGGAAACGACTGTGGTCAGTGTAATTTAAGGGCGGAGGAAACCCGAATACCTGGGATAAACTACCGACTGTTGGCAAATTACTCACGGGATCATAATTTTGTTTGTGAATTTGCATATCTGCCTTAGCCACTTAAAACTCGATCAGAATATTTTGACCATTTTACCAACGTTGAAGTTTTTATTGCAGAGATTACAAACGTCACCAGGTTTTCGTTCAGTTCTGAAAATAGAACTTTGTTGTAGATGTCCGATGCTAAATTTTGTGTCCAGTAAGCTACGATAATTTTAACAATTCTAAGTTAAAAAGTTTAAAAGGAGTAAAGATGAATGAATGAATGAGTGTCAAAATGAAAATAATATGCAAGACATATATACAGCATAGTAAAACCAGAGCAGTGATTATGAGCTCATCTATCACACTTCCGTGCCCACGTTTGCTCATTATGACTTTATCTCAATCCCGGTGTCCATCAGCTCATTTGTCACAATTCTGCGTTTACGTTTGCTCACCGTGACTTTATACCCCAATCCCGGTGTCCATCAGATCATTTGTCACAATTCCGCGTTTACGTTTTCTCACCGTAACTTTATAGGGGCCTACCCCAATCCCGGTGTCCATCAGATCATTTGTTACAATTCTGCGTTCACGCCTGCTCACCCTGACTTTATATCTCAATCCCGGTATACATCAGCGCATTTGTCACAATTCTGCGTTTACGATTACTCACTATGCTTTTATTTTAATCCTGGGGTCTCTCAGCTCATTTGGCACAATTCGGCGCTAACGTTTGCTTACCATGACTTTATCTCAATATTTGTGCTCATCTGTCACATTTCAATATCCATCAGGGATCCGGCCGTGGCAGAGTGGTTAAGATGCTTGCCTTTCATTGGCTAGGTCACGTGAGATGTGGTGCAATACCACTCTGGGTCAGGAAATTGTCTTCTGTTCCCCTGCTTCCCTTCTTCTCACGGGCTGGTGGTATTCAATGTTTGGCAGTGCCCTCTTGTTTTTCCTTTTTTTCTCACGGGCTGGCGGTACTCAATGTTTGGCAGTGCGCTCTTGTTTTTCCCTTGTTTTCACGGGCTGGTGGTATTCAATGTTTTGGCAGTGCCCTCTTGTTTTTCCCTTGTTTTCACGGACTGGCGGTATTCAATGTTTGGCAGTGCCCTCTTGTTTTTTCCCTTGTTCTCATGGGCTGGTTTTATTCAGTGTTTGGCAGTGCCCTCTTGTTTGGTCTTGTTCTCTCGGGCTGGTGGTATTCAATGTTTGACAGTGCGCTCTTGTTTTCGCTTGTTCTCATGGGCTGGTGGTATAACATGTTTGGCAGCGCCCTCTTGTTTTTCCCTTGTTCTTACTGGCTGGTTTTATTCAGTGTTTGACAGTGCCCTCTTGTTTGGTATTGTTCTCTCGGGCTGGTGGTATTCAATGTTTGACAGTGCGCTCTTGTTTTCGCTTGTTCTCATGGGCTGGTGGTATTACATGTTTGGCAGCGCCCTCTTGTTTTTCCCTTGTTCTTACTGGCTGGTTTTATTCAGTGTTTGACAGTGCCCTCTTGTTTGGTATTGTTCTCTCGGGCTGGTGGTATTCAATGTTTGACAGTGCGCTCTTGTTTTCCCTTGTTCTCATGGGCTGGTGGTATTACATGTTTGGCAGCGCCCTCTTGTTTTTCCCTTGTTCTTACTGGCTGGTTTTATTCAGTGTTTGACAGTGCCCTCTTGTTTGGTCTTGTTCTCTCGGGCTGGTGGTATTCAATGTTTGACAGTGCGCTCTTGTTTTCGCTTGTTCTCATGGGCTGGTGGTATTACATGTTTGGCAGAGCCCTTTTGTTTTTCGCTTGTTCTCATGGGCTGGATGTATTACATGTTTGGCAGAGCCCTTTTGTTTTCCCCTTATTCTCATGGGCTGGAGGTATTACATGTTTGGCAGCGCCCTTTTGTTTTCCCCTTATTCTCATGGGCTGGAGGTATTACATGTTTGGCAGAGCCCTTTTGTTTTTCCCTTGTTCTCATGGGCTGGAGGTATTACATGTTTGGCAGCGCCCTTTTGTTTTTCGCTTGTTCTCATGGGCTGGAGGTATTACATGTTTGGCAGCGCCCTTTTGTTTTTCCCTTGTTCTCATGGGCTGGAGGTATTACATGTTTGGCAGCGCCCTCTTGTTTAGTATTGCATGAAGTTCGCTGTTAACGACTTGTTTTTCTTTCAATATGCCGTATGTGGCACGTGAGAGTGAGGGTTCGCCAGTAACTTGGCAAAGTCACTTGTTAACTCCAAGTATGAGTTTGATTGTTCAACAACAATCAAATAAACAGATAAATAAATAAATGAACAAATACAAATGGTTATTAAATAGGTATAAACGTGGTCCAATGAAATCAGTCGTGACCGTCTTGTACTTGAAATGATATTAGATCCCGGAGAGCCGTATTGTTTCATATTATACGACAATAAAGGGAGGTAACTTTATAGGCTAAAAGAATTGGGCAGGAGGTGCTGTTGAGTTTATCGTTTGTTCCCCGCGTTTCTGTAAACAATGCATAGAAAATGTGCACGCGTGAGTAAATTTCTTTATTTGTTGATTTCCAGATAATTTTCTACGGTTATTCTTTGATATATCGATTGAGGAGGTGTCATGGGCTCAGTCTACATATACTAAGGGGTCCTGGCTGGCAGAGGTTTGAATGGCTTCTTAATTCCGTAACCTTTGACCAACGAGGTCGAAAGATCGAATCCCACCATGGCTGGTTCAGCATGGGCTCAGTCTACATATACTAAGGGGTCCTTGCTGGCAGATGTTCGAATGGCTTCTCAATTCCGTAACCTTTGACCAACGAGGTCGCAGATCGAATCCAACCATGGCTGGTTCAGCTGCGGATTTATATGTACGAAGACTGGCCAGGTACCTGACACGGTACAATGATTTAACTTGGGCTCTGTTAATTTATTCCCAGTCCTGAACTTGACTCCCCTCCTATAACTGAGAGGTCCACCAGCAACCTGCGGATGGTCGTGGGTTTCTCCAGGGCTCTGGCCGGTTTCCTTTCACTATAATGCTGGCCGCCGTCGTATAAGTGAAATATTCTTGAGTACGGCGTAAAACACCAATCAAATAAATAAATAAATCCTATAACTGAGAATGGCGTGAAACATAAATCAATAAATAAATAATAAAGAAATATACCTACCTCCCTTTGCCACGTCACTATCCCAGTCCGTGTCCTTGAGATTTTCTCGGACTCGGCTGTACCTGTGCTCCAAACAAGTCTTCCCAGAATTCCCTAGTCTCGCGGACAGGAAGCGTGAGTAGCGGTAAATCGGATCACCGGCGTACGGGTCGTCACTAGACATATCTGTACAAAACTCCTTGATGCCGTAATTCCACCCTTTAATCCCCTGTGGAAAAAAGTCGATAAAAACGCTGACAGTTGGAGCAACTGGGCTCAAGATGATTATTTCGATAGAAGTTATTGATTTAAGGATTGACTGTAATATATTTTATTTATTTGTCTGATTGGAGTTTTAGGCCATACTCAAGAATATCTGACTTATACGACGGCGGCCACCATTATGGTTTGGTGGGAAACCGAGCAGAGCCCGGGGAGAACCCAGGACCACCCACAGGTTGTGATATTGGGGGTTTATGAACAAACAACTGCTTTCTGTAGTTAGTTCCGGGGGGGGAAGGGGGGGGGGGGGGGTCCTGAGCATTTATTTAACTGAGGTAAATTGACAAGTGGACCTATCATCAGCATTTGACTACTACCATACTGTCGTCACTACTCTGATATTATACCCCCTATGCGATAAGGCTTTTATATTGACAAAGTTTTGTTATTTTTTTTTGTCTACTGACGCCTTGGTTTTTCCACTCATTCAAGGCTGAACATTCTCATGTCAAGTTTATTTTGTTATGAAACCAACAACAAAAGCACCAGCAATAGGTATGGTGTTTGATATAACAATAAGAAAGGCTTTGAACATAAACCAGTTAAGCTTTTGATACTATCGTTTGAAATCTGGAATGATCATACTGCGCAATCGGCCATTGGGGAGGTTTGGGGTGCTTGGAACTGCGCAAAGGAGTCCCTAAAACTTTGTTTAACTAGGTCCCCGGGAACAGCGCAACTGAGCTGTACAAAGTGCGTGATATAGGGCTACGTTTACACAAGCTATCTTGTCCATCAAATGACGCTGAAGGAACTAAGTTTACCTTTTAAATGAAATAGCCCATGGAATAATACCTGAAAAATTCTGGACTAAAACTTCACAAGTTTTGAAATAATCCTGTTGAATACATTTAAAACAAAGATTGACAACGCTTGAAATAATTTTCCCATTGAAAAAAAATGACCATGTTTTATTTTAAAATTTGTAAACTTTTGTTTCAGACATCGTTTTTCTGTCAAAACTGGCACTTATTTCAACTTGTTTTTTGTATACGTTCTTGACCTTTGACTTACCTCAAACTGGCGCGCGCCGTTGTTGAACTGCACGACTTCCCCGACGTACGAGGCCATGGTGGAGAACACATTAGCAATGTCCTGCTTATTCACAGTTGTCATCGGTTCGCATAACCTCAGAAAAAACAAAACAAAAACAGATTCACATCTTGCCTCATCGAATTCACTTCCTATGGGATATTCTTATACGAAGTCTGGAGTCATTTTAGTAATCTTTTATTTACTGAAAGCGTTCAACCTTTGCAATTGAACTTCTGCATCTATAAGTTGTATTTTTCCCTCTTTTCACTTCTAACTATGGAAGTTGGATGAGGCCATCTCGTCTGGCGGGTCGCAGCCGACGGTACTAGGGCGGCGTAAATCGCGCGAATGTTACCACCCTCGCGCCATGAGGGGACGCCATGAGCGTGACATGAGGGGACGAGGATGGTACTGGTTCGCGCGCGAACGGTGACTCTCCTCGTTCCCTTGCCTCGCAATCCGCGGGACGATATATACTCATCCGGTTTCCATATCTAAAGACTGTCGGGTATACATACGGACAGTGTATTGAAAATATAGTAGCCGCATAAAAGAAATTGTACTATCTTTCCTATTCTGTAACACGTGACAATAACAATGCAACCAGCACATTCTGGGATACTTTAACATTTTTGAGTGGAAACACCATGTAGCTTGAAACATCGTACCACTGAAAACACAGAGCAGCTGGAAACACCAAGCTGCTTAAAGCACCATGTAGCTGGAAACATTGTTTAGTTGGAAACACCATGTTATAATGGCCACCACTGGAAGCATCGTCTTACAGGAAACACGTTGTTACTGGTAAAACCATGCAGCTGGAAACATTATGCTACTGGAGACACCATGCTGTCCACAACACCATTATGCCGAAAATATGCTGCTGGGAAATCACGCTGCTGGAAAATCACGCAGCTGGAAAATCACGCCGCTGGAAAGCATAGGTATAATCACACAAGTGTGCAATGCGGCATCGCAGTGAAAAATATACGAACTCTAAAATTGGGAAATTTCCATGTAGAAATCACAGTGATTTTTAACGGGCTGATTCTCGATATTTTACTCTTTGTGGTACTGTAGACATACGTGATTATATATTGTAGCTGTTCTCTGCCGCTGTCTGTCGTGGTGTAGTTCAGGATCGTCATAGTGGCGTTTATCAGCGTGTTGTAACAGTCAGCACCTCCGTGAAGTAGCAGGCTGAGAGCCGCCGTCACGTAGTAGTCTGTGAGGCAAACAGAAGCAAACACGATTGAGAAGTTTGTGAGGTGACAGGAAATAAACTGGATTTAGCGGTCTGTGAGGCGACAAGAAACAAAGTGGATTTAGTTGTAATCTGTGAAGCATTCGGAAACAACCTGAGGTCAGGCGTCTGTAGGGCGACAAGAGACAAAATGGATATAGGCGTCTGAGAGGCAACAAGAGACAAAATGGATTGGGAAGTCTGTGAGGCAACAAGAAACAAACTGAGTTTAGAAATCTGAGAGGCAAGAAGAAACAAACTGGATTTAGTAGTGTGTGAGACAACAAGAAACAAACTGAGTTTAGAAGTCTGGGAGGCAAGAAGAAACAAACTGGATTTAGTAGTGTGTGAGACAACAGGAAACAAACTGAGTTTAGAAGTTTGAGAGGCAAGAAGAAACAAACTGGATTTAGTAGTTTGTGAGACAACAAGAAACAAACTGAGTTTAGAAGTTTGAGAGGCAAGAAGAAACAAACTGGATTTAGGAGTCTGTGAGTCAAACGAAAACAAAATGGATTAGAAAGTCTCTGAGACAACAAGAAACGAACTGAGTTTAGAAATTTGAGCGGCAAAAAGAAACAAACTGAGTTTAGAAATCTGTGAGGCAAAAAGAAACAAACTGAGTTTAGAAATCTGCGAGGCAACAAGAAACAAAGTGGTTAGTACTGTGTAATACAACAAGGAACAAAATAAATTAAAATGTCTGAGATGCAACAAGAAACAAAATGGATTTAGAAGTCTGTGATGCAAACTGGATTTAGTAGTCGGCGAATCAACAAGAGACAAACTGGGGTTAGACGTCTGCTGGGGGATCAACAAGAGACAAAAGAGACAAAATGGATATAGACGCCTTTGAGGCCTTTGAAGAAACAAATGGGGTTAAGAAGTCTGAGATGCAACAAGAAACAAAATGGATTTAGATGTCATGAAACAAAATGGATTTAGATGTCTGTGATGCAACATGAAACAAAATGGATTTAGATGTTTGTGAAGCAACCAGGAACCAACCGGACTTAGTAGTCTGAGAGGTAATATGAAACAACTGAAATTAGTACATGCATTCTGTGAAGCAACAAGAAACAATCAGGATTTATTGGTCTGTATAAGCAAATTTGGTTTTAAAAAAGCGTTTTCTTCACAGACAATCGTGGAACCTTGAACTGGAGGGGACGAATTTAAACAATTAATAAAGAAAGTATAAGATGGAGGTATGGAAATGCTTCAAGAGATTCTTCTATGACTTGGTTCTCAGAAATTTCAGATGTACCATACCTTTAAAGTCTTTTGTCGGGAAGACTGGAGCAGATGAGGCCACTGCGGCGTTCACAAGATCCGGGTACTTCAGCCGAAACCATGCGGCCAAGGTGCCTGTGGATGCAGAAGGTAATCAACACACAGAAGTACCGATATATTTATGGCAGGAATCATGCGCAATCAGACTTCCGGTTGTCTTATAGTAATATACGCTGTACGCAAAACAACGCTTCATCTGTTTCTCTGAATTCGTTTCCGATTATTCTCCATGCTGTTTACAAAGCGGTGTATACTGTTTGTGGATTTGGCGTTCAACGTCTTAGTCAAGAATGTATCACTTTTACGATCGTGTTCAGGGTTTTTGGTGGAGAAAACCGGGGTACCCGACATAACTCAACAATCGCCCTTCGCCAGGTATATACCTGACAAACCTCCCGACATAAAGCTGTGGCCAAAACAACGAGAGCTGGTTTCCGGATGGAGAAAATCTCATAGGGCAGAACATGGAACCTTTCCAGCCTAATCGACATTTTAGGAGTCTCGCAATTTCACGCAGATTAAGGCGAGACAAGGTGTGGGGAACTTTCAAACTACTCAAAACATGACTTTACGCCATAATAGCCGCTGGCGCTTTTAACTGGCAGACCGGATTATGCATAATGTATTTTCTATCTAGTAACTGTCGTAAAATCACGTACGTTAGCCGCGTCGTTTTTGAGACATCTCACCTTATCTCGACCAAACCATCGGGAAGTCAAGAGACACCTGAAATGCCTATTCAGCGTATTTTGTCCGAATTATGTATAACGCATTGTCATATCCTGTCTTTACGTTTTGGCGGGGGTGGGGTGTGAGAGGGGCCTCTGTGGCAGAGGGGTTAGCGCACCATGACTCAGGAGCCTCTCACCAATGCTCTTGCTGTGTGTTCAAGTCCAACTCATCCTGGGTTTCCCCCGGGCTCTGGCCGGTTTCCTCCTACCATAATGCTGGCGCAGTTGTATAGGTGAAATATTGTTGAGTATGGTGTATAACACGAATCAAATAAATAAATCAATTTACGATTTGTGTGCAAACTCGTACCCTTGTATCAATATATACGTGAACTCTGGCCAGTACAGCTTGGACCCGAGTCGCCATTAAACGTGTGATTTATTGTCCTCCTGCATGGTTGTAACTAATTAATATACATATAACACCAATACATCGTCCAGTGAGGCATTATTTTACCCAGGCATTGGTCTTCGTTTTGAAAACAGCAAAACCAGCGCAGCTATTACCTGCGTATGATCCGCCGAAAACAATCCACGTGGTATCGTTAGCCAGTGAGAGGCTGGTTGAGATGTATCGTTGGAAATTTGCCACGTCCTCTAGCGCCTGCTCCACGGTAAGGTACTGGAGGTTTGATACGCTGATATCCCTGATGAAGAAAAGATGGGTTTACGGATTAGTAGAGAAGTGCATGAGCAGATCAGTACAGTTTCGTACCTGTTGGGACCTGGGGAGAAATTGGGAGGGAGGGGGTGGGGGGCGGTTAATTGGGCTTAAGCACACAGGCAGGTAAGGTTCCTCTTCAGAAGTTTGTATCTATTGTGCTGGTTTCATTGCAGTAGTAGCCGGCGTCAAATTGTGCCAAGCCTGCACGTGGCAAGTGTGGCTTTGCTAGCTTTGCCCATAAGCAAAGAGTGAATCCATGTTTAAGTGCCAAGCTTGATGGTTTTATTGCATTAACGGTCTTTCATTCGTCAGGTGCTAGACATCTTTTTCCTCCTCGGGTTGATGAATGGTTAGGCTATGTGATAGATGAGAAGAAAATAAACATGCTCCGAGTGCCAAAATTTGGTAATTCTTTGATGGAAATTGTCTGTTTTCAGCAAATTCAGGCTGTGTAAAACTAAATAACACAATCACATAGTTAATAGTGACGTGGAATTGTATATGCATTTCAGTTTTAACAATATTTGGACATGCCTTGAGGCTGGTTAGGTCCAAGATTGAGTGGTTTTACTCATGTGTCTCTGAGTGTGTGGGGAACTTGAATGAGTGGCCGTCGCTTTGACCATTTTAGGGAAAACAGTAGTCTGCACCCACTTGAGTAGTTGACGAATCAAAAGACTGGTCGACGGATCAACTGACCAGTAGACGGATCAAATGACCAGTAGACGGATCAAATGACCAGTTGACGGATCAAATGACCAGTTGACGGATCAAATGACCAGTTGACGGATCAAATGACCAGTAGACGGATCAAATGACCAGTAGACGGATCAAATGACCAGTAGACGGATCGAATGACCAGTTGACGGATCGAATGACCAGTTGAAGGATCAATAGATAAGTTACAGCACAAATGTCCATTACTATCACACCTAATTCTCTCTATCTATCGAACAGGAATTTAATATCTGACCCGTTTTTTTTCGGGCACAAGCACTCACTGTATGGGTAAGGACATGAAGATCTTATTCAGCCCTGAACATAAAGGTGTTGAGAAAGTTGTGTGACGTCATTGACAATATACGGTCAACAAAGTCCATTTCAGAATCTAAACAACTGAGTGCATTTAATTAAGTGAGAACAAAATCTGGGAAAAAAAAGCTATAAAAGACACAATTTTTGTACTGGTGGTTACTTTATTTTTTCTTTCCCTTTAAGGATATTAAACCCAGACACCTACAGATCAAAAATGTCGGAAACTCACGATGTTGGTCTGCTCTGGCCGTAATACCTGTGCTCCAGGTAAATAAGCATGGCTTTATGTTGCAGAGCTTGCCGCACCCACTGCCCATTTTGAAGCCACGCGGGGTTCGCTTCCCTTTCCCCTCCCAGCATAAGGAAGATCGGTCCACCTTTTGTGTAATGTTCTTCACTGATAAAGTAACGCTGGAAAATAACCATTAGGTTGATCGGATAACTGTCTCATTGATTGATTGATAGATTCATTGATTGATATATTGATTGACTGGTTCGCTAGTTAGATGACTGACTGGTTGTGTGGTTGGTTGCTTGGTTACGGCTATTGCGTTATAGCTGAGACCATAGTGATAATACCACTTAAACGTACTTATTTGATTGGTATTTTACGCCGTACTCCAGAATATTTCACTTAAACAACGGTGGCCAGCATTATGGTGGGAGGAAACCGAGCAGAGCCCGGGGCAAACTCACGACCATCCGCAGGTTGCTGTCAGACCTTCCCACGTACGGTCGGGGAGGAAGACAGCATCAGCTGGACTTGAACTCACAGCGACCGCATAGTGATACTTCCTGGTTTATTGCGCCGCTCTGGCGTGCTATAGTGTATTTCTTTTAGAGAGCCGCCTTTTCAGCTGTCTGTGAAATCAGTCATAGTTGGTATCTAAATTGCCTTTAGTAATTGACACGTAACAACCCAAGCTCTACACATGGATATATTGAAAGTCCATATTCTTGCAAAGAAAATCAAATTCGAACACTTTTTCTAATTCATAATGTTAAACTGCATAAGCTCAGTTTCGACGCCAAGAACGCATTGTCTCGGGTGACGTCATAATTATTTAAAAAAAAACAAAAAAAAAAAAACAGTTGCATGCTGGGGAATGGGCGTGAAGAGTAATTTGTTTTACAATAGGTGCGCAAACATGCGGTTAGAACAAACTCCACGTAGTAACACAGCCTACACTGCACGCTCACGGCATAGACTAAATTGCTTCTTATAACAAAATTTCCTAACATCCAGCTTTAAAACAATAATGCCGTGAGATTATATATTACAATAGATAAAATAAGATTCATTTATTTAAGATTATATTATACTCAAATGTGTGAACAATTTCAAATATGACAGTGTAAGAAACAGGGTTTACAGTAAAATCGATAGAAATTTAGGTGACAGGCTGGTGCCGGCCTCCATCAAAACATGTTGAACTCCACCCAATATCCAGCATGCCAGTGGTTTTTGAATAATTATGACGTCACCCAAAGCAATGCGTTCTTGCCGTCGAAATCAAGCTTATGGACATTAACATCATGAATTATAAAAAGCTTCCTTTTCCTTACAATAATGTAAACGTAAAACATATCAATGTGTAGATCTTCTGTTGTTACGTATCACTGACTAAAGGCAATTTTCGTAGCGAATATGACTGATTTTACAGACAGCTGAATATAGAAAACTCTCTAAAAGAAATATACTATAACCACCTCGGATACCACTTAAAAGATCAGACAACAAGTAATATAAACTGACTTACACATGAAGCGGTAACAGATCTAAACGGCTGTGCCCAGCTAGTGTTTTTTGGGCAGCTCATTAAATAGAACTTTATTCCCCCTGTGCCCGGTTTCCTCCCATCATAATGCTCTCCGCCGTCGCATAAGTGAAATATTCTTAAGTACGGCGTGAAACACCAAATAAATAAATAAATAAATAAATAGACCTTTAATCTGGAATTCTTACCAGGCCATGGGATGTGCCATGTTAAAACAGCCTTAAACACGATTTCGCCTCACTCGTACTCCACGCATGTATGGTTAGAAGGCAAACCAGGGTTCAGGTGACGTAAGCGCTCTCGGGTTTATGGAAATAACTCACGTCTCATTGATCAAAATTGGAAACACTGCTGCGCTGTCGGGTTTCTCAGTGCGTGCGAGTTTGCTTGCTTTGAAAAGCGATATCTCGGTTATGCAACATCATAAAATTAAATGTGGGATACTTAATCGATGCATATATACATTTAGTCTAGTGTTATATTTTCCTTTAACGAAGTAAAACCCAAAGCATATATATTTTCTTTTCTATTTTTGACGATTTAATTCATGTACGAGTAAGTGACAAATGAACTGTGAAAGTGCAGCTGGAATTAAGTATTAAGGAGTGAAAACTACCGCTGTAATCAGTTCAGTAAAACTGAATCCCAAAACTGTTCGGTGTATTCTACACTGGGCATATATAGTCGTATTGAAGTGGACTGGAATGTTATCACACTAAAGCTTTATTGAGCGGAGGAAAAAGCTGGAAGTGGGAATTACCAAATGTGGAAATGGCTATAGCTCTGCTGATATAAGATATCTAAATAAGGAAGCTAACCTGGTCCCAAATTTCAAGGTCGCGAGTTCGAATCCTGTTTCCGCGGGATTTGCTGCGACTTTTTGTGTCCAGGGATTTAGGCCTTTTTTCTTCCTTCTTCCTAAAATGGGCTATACTATTTGCAGTCCTTTTTTTATAACGAAGCATAATCTAATCGCTGCCACAGCCATCCTCTAAGCCTTACCTGTTGCCACGTCCTCTTGTCAGTGTACGTCAGCTGATCGACTTTCTGAGTGACCCATCGTTCTGTCGGGGGCAGGACGCGAGCTCCGGGCATCGATCCCCTTAGGTTGACACCCTTTGGCATCCCTGACACCAAGGCATGTCGGGTCGTAAACAAGAGAAGCAAAACACACAGGTAGACAGAGGTAAACATGATGAGTAATGAGTTTAGCCTACACAGCACACAGACATACAAATACAGCGATACCGCCCCTTATGTGACCTCATTAAATTGGTGATAGGTCAATCATGGTGATATCATTCGATATAGATATATAGTTTCAACCAAACTACACGGGATTCGCCTAGCAAACTGTACGTAATATGGCTTGAATGCAACTATCCCTGGTTGTACTGTAGGTATGTTAATTATTCGAAGAGATGTTGATATAGTTTCAAACAGACTTCATGATGGCCGCTTCACAAGGTGTATATACACAATATGACTTGATTGCAAATACACCTGGTTGTATCAGTAGAGATTAGATTATACAAGAGAATTAACCGCTGGTTCAATCCCGAGTCATGAAATACCTAAGACTTCAATTAAAATTGGCAATCTTGGCACTTATGTCTGTCTGGTGTATTTGATATTGTTCGCATGACGTTCCATTGAGGCAGTCCTTAAAAATATATGTAGGCCAGGTATGGCCTATCGGCCTTTCAGTACAACACATTACATTGCATAATGACTGTGTGCCACACCTTACGCTCGCCTTACAGACTACATTACACACTACCACCACTAGCAAATTTTGTACAAAATTCTTAAGCAACGCTAAGGTTACTTGGGATGGTGATGAGGCAGGAAGTGATGTTAGAAAACAGAAACACTCTACCTCATCCTTTGTCTCTGTATTTAAACAGAGTACAAGCAAGCTCATTTGCGTCGCAGAGGTACCAAAGGTCAAGCTTTTCTAGTGGTGGCAGTGGTGTAAAGCGACCGTAGAGAGCGGCACATGCAATGTAAGAAGTATGGTCGACTTATTCATTTGGGAAAGTAACGGCGATTCTGATTGGTTCTGTAAGGTTTGACTTCTTCATTCTAACTGGCTGGATGCAGGTATTTCATATGATCTGTAGTTATAGCGACAAGTCAGTAATGGGATCAAACTGTATTCATATTAGTGTTGCTTCAGTTCTAGTCAGTACTTGGAGTGGTTAGATAGGTCTGACTTTGCTCAGATTACTGGTACCTCACCTCGACTAGTGACCGACTAGTCAGCATATTAGAAGCGGCTACTACGTCTGACTTAACTAAGAATAAACCAAAGCAAAAGAGGAGGAGGTTAAATTCGAACTCACCTTCACTCCGGTCAGAGAGTACCGGAACATATGAAAGACACAGTTAAAATAGAAAAATCTATAAAAAATTCTATAAAGTTTTAAAGGCCGAGAAGATGAAGTTCAGCATTGGGGATATGGCACTGACGGACAATTCACTCCGAGGCGCCATGTCGAAGAAGCCCTTATGAACTTGCAAATCACTAGCGCTGAAAGCGTCACGTGATGATTGGCTGTCACGTCAAAAAACCTATTGGCTCTCGATTGTTAGTGTGATTCTTATAGTGGATAGACAGATATCGGTGCAATGAATTGGATACTGGGGTTAGTTTAAGAGATAAACTGATGCATTTTGGAACACACATTTATGAGCAGGGAACTAAGAACGGCTGCCCGAAGATGCTGTAATAACTTTTTAGGGTGAGCTGGCAAGAAAACCGCCTCGGGAGAATCATTGCTTGAAGAAAAATATTAGATTTATTACGAAAATGTCTTCCCAAAATCTGAATGAAAGGGTTTGTCATCAAACAGACCGTCCTGCTGTGTTCCCTAAACTCCCTCAAATTGATACAGCCAGCAAGGCAAAATGCTTATACACCCATGCAGGACGAGGACGAGAAGTGCCGCTAAAACATGACGCCTGTGTCCACTAACATCTCCCTGACATCTAACAAAATAAAAGAAACATCGGCCCTTTAAGCACGGAATAGAGCTGATACTCTTTGATTCGATATCAGGCGTTTTAGTTTGTATTTTCTCATTGTCACATTGTTTAATACCGATGGTACAGTAGAGCTCCTAGGTTTTGGGACGTCACTCTGATAGCTATAACATGGTAAAATGGCGTCACCAAATGAGTGGCTAGGTACTGACAATTGTGTGCTATTTATTTTGTTGATAAGCGGTGCAGAATGTTTAAATATATTTTTATAACATTTCTGAAATACTACTTTATTAATTAATTCAGCTTTAGTGGCTGACTTTATCTTCACTTTAACAGAATAGGTAACAAATAATATAGGCCCTAACTTCAGTTATTTCGGAAGAGGGTTTCTACTAGGCACAGCCATTTAGATCTGACGTGCCTGGGGACTCTATAAATCAAATTTTAATCAGGAATTCTTACGAGGCCATGGTTAGAGAAACCGGAAACACCATGTTGCTTATATGGCTAAGGGACCAAACAGAATTTACGTGGCGTGAGCGAAAACAGGTGCGTCCTGACGTGATAGAAATAACTCGCGCCTCATTTGGATAAAATTGATAACATGGCAGCTTTTCGCTTTTCTCAGAGTGTGCGATCTTGCTTACTTTGAACTACGATATCTCGTTTATGCAACGTCTCTTTTTAAACTCTATATGGGGTACTTTATTGTTTGATGGAACGTGAATGGAAGGTTGACATGCAGACAAAATATATTTATATAATACATGATAGCATTGTCTTTTGGTGAACGTTTTCTTTATTACAGCAAAAACGTAATCGTATATCTGCAACAATTCTCTCGCGCATATATAGGCCCTAACTACAAGACGACGCGACATTCACCGTATAGCTTTTTTTACGAAACTGAACATAGAATTTCTGTCTAATTCATTGTTTACAACTTAGCGAAGTCAAATCACATAACAGCATGACAAGTCAACATAAATGACAGTTTGGATCTGGAGTCAGTCAGTTGTCAAGGCGTTTCTGACCCTGCTGACATCGTGACCAGCGTGCCTGCACGTGCAGAGAACGTGCAGGGGCGGCCCCAGTGGGTGGGCATGGTCAACATAACCGAGTCGTCCAATCTCCTGTGTTCATTGTGATCTATCGATTCCATCCGATCGTCACCTCCTGCAAAATTTTTCTACTAGCAGCTTGTGAACTAAAAGTGCAAGCATTTGGCGTGACAGGGAGCTGAGATAAAAATACTTGATAAATACGCTTGAATTCTGCAGTTCACTAATTTTCCCCTCAAGAAAAATGGATAAACACATCCTTGAAGGCGAAGAAAATCGTTACCAAAAAGCCTGCGACCAGGTGTTCTTATTGGACAACAGGTTGGAAGATTTATTTGAGAGATATCAGCGAGCGAATCGCCAACAGAAAAGGACAGCGCGAAACAGCCTTCGCCTTCAGCTGTCTGTCGTTCAGGGACTCCGCCATATTTACTACGAGTACGCCCTAGCAAAGGCGGTCATTGTCAACTCCATGAGGAGGCGGATGTTTGGTAACGAGGCTAGGGAAATCACGTACCCGTCCGACGAGGACACGGAAGAAGGCAACGACGCTTAAGATGACGCGAGCAATGCAAACGACACCCTGATATCCTGTATGCAAGTTGCACACGAAAAGACGCTGACAAACAACAAGTAGGCCTACGCAGGCACTAGTTAAAAATCCAGACCAGGCCGACTGTCACAGCAGAGCGTAGCCTCAGCATCCTTCCCTCCCAGGGCTTACGACAAAAAAAGGCCCTTCTCAGGGCCATGCACCTAAACCGGAAGGTCTTTCTCTCAAAGCACATTACTTAACCCGACTTTTCTTTTTTTTTCTATGTCCCACACAGATTCTTCGCTATTTGTCGTCTCCCAGTTTTCTGAACACATACCTTTAGTTGTTATTCTCACATACATGACCATTCCTACACCTTGCGGTATTTTTTTTTTCTCATTTTCTTTGCCTTACTTTTCAAATCTATATTCTTCGTTCCTTTTTGTGTGGTTCATAATTTGATTCTCTCGCGCTATTGCTTTCCTCTCTCATGCGTGTGTTCTTGTGTGTCCATCCTGTTGACTTTTCTTTCCCTCGGGCCTTCTCTTTGTTCTCTCTAGGAAATGTCACTAAGAAAACGTCAATAATCAGAAAATGCGCTTAGTAGAGCAATTATCACACGATAACCACTTATCAAACGAATATGTCAAGAAAAGAATTAGAGTGCAATTCTTATGCAGTGGATTCTTTCAGCTAAAATCGGAGCGGAGGCAACATGAAATTATCAACCCGGCATTTCTGTTTGAACACTCATATGAACCTTAGAAGCTTTGTTTTCCGAGTAAGTGCGTGTTTTTCTGTCACAAAGAAAGATAATAATCCAACGAGAGCCCTAAATGTGTATTTCTTCGACGTTGAAGGCGCGAGTTGTAACTGCATCTGTACCATGTGATGTTATTTACATATCGCGACCTGCGTGAAGATAAGTAGGTCAGGATTCCCTCGGCATTTGACGTCACGCAAGGACATTCCCCAAGATGGCGACGATGTTTCGTGGTGTGTTTAGTGCTTGTCTTATCAGGAATAGGTCTGTTTTGTTCTTATCAGCGATGTTACAGCATTTGTACTTATTCCAATGCATGCATATACAATTTCTTCCGCGGGAAATGTCTGTTGCCGTGGTTGTTTAGCTGTTATCTGACACGAAAGACCTTAAAGTTTCTCTCAGTTTTGTATTTAACGTTGCATATGACATGACATTGACACCCTGTTCGGTCCATCGAATATATTTTCTGTTTGTGACCGGGTGATCCTACGATATACTAATGTATCAAACATTAAGGGCACAAGGACTCCTGGGGGGAATCAGATGGGTGGGACAAAGAGTGTTGCTGGAGTGCAGTCATTTAAAAAAAAAAAAAATTATCATCTGTTTGTTTTATCACTGAAGTGCGTGCAGATGACGGGGAGTGACGGCAAACCTTTACTGTACAGTAGTTCAATAACTGTAAATTAAAGGTCGATTTTACAGGGAAAATTTGACCATCAGACACATCAGCCTGGCTGTGTTCTGTCAGAGTGTCACTTATCATCTGCACAAGTGACATTCAATTTAATTACTTCCACGACCAAAATGTTCTCCTTGCTTCTTTAACATTCTGATATTTATCTTGTTGAATGAATGTCAGATATATAAAATATGTAGGTAGTACATTTATTGTTGTTGAATTATCACCATTGATGGAGGATCCTCCATTATTGTAATATGGCCGACAAATAGAAGTGTATCATTTGACTTGTTGAACTATAATTGAACTAACTGTACTGTACAAAGTGTATCATTAGTGGATCCTTTGCAGCTGTGTTCAATTACACTGTTGAATGTGATTCGAAAGTTTTCGATTGTCTTGATACATACATTTTCATTTTTTCATTTCATTTTTATTCACCATAAATCTTAAAATAAACACATAGATTTCCGTGTGGAATAAGAGCTTGTTCTATCCCATCCCATGTAGAATGTTAACAGAGTATAAGGGGATATTTGCATGCAGTGATAATATTAGAGTGTGTCATGTATACATATAATATATATATATATATATATATATATATATATATATATTTGAGTATTTTTTTTTAAATTGGTGTTGTATGCCGTACTCAAGAATATTTCACTTATACGACGGCGGCCAGCATTATTGTGGGAGAACACCAAGCAGAGTCCGGGGAAACCCACGACTATCCGCAGGTTGCTGACAGATTTTCCCACGTACGGCTGAAGAGAATATATATATATATATAAATGGCAACAAAACAAATTCACTCAATGAATCACGAAAGATGGACATTTATATGTGAATTTATTTTACTGTTTCTTTATATTTGTCATTTAACCTGCATGAGCAACCAAATTGGGACCTAATTAAACTGTTCAGTGAGATTTGTATGTAGTGTGCTTAGTTTTGACCATCTTCTGATATTAGATCATGTCAGATGTATTGAGTACTGTTTAGCTAATCAGGGAGCCCTGTCAGAGTATGTACATGTAGTGTTTTCTTGTTTACAGATCACAATTGAAATGCCTGGGACATGTGCCGAGACGACAGCTGACAGGAAAGTCAGAGGGTAAAATAAGTCTCAATCCATCTCATAGCAGTGATTCTGCTATAGGTTAAGCTGATATTATTCACATTTAATCAATATTTAGAAACATTCTGAGAGAACTATGGGGTGTAGAGAAATGATCTGCACAGTTTTATGAAGCTTGCATCTTTATCAACACAAGCAAATCAGGTTGAGCTTCATTTTTATAGTAATTCTATGCATAAATTGCACAGACAAGAGTTCTTTAGGCCTTGGAAAGGTTGAAGATTTACAGTAGGTTGGGAACTGGAGATAGCTTGAAGTACATAAATTTTCAGAGTCTTCAGAGGTAAAAAATTTTTCTCTGGTGAAAACTGGAGTTATGTTTCGAATGCATCAGGTGCAGTTTAGTACAGTTTGCATGGAAATTTCTGAAATTTTTTTGGGCCAAAAAATCAGCATGTTACAATAAGTGTTAGAATTTACCACTTTCATCTTTACCTGTCATATGCTAAGGTGGAAAGAAAAAATTTCAACCCTGTGTCTGTCATATTGGCTGCATTTGTTAAACAAAGCAACCCTGGGAAGATCACATGTTTGATTTTAAAATATGCGTGTTGGTGGAACAAGTGATTTATTTGATTTTTTAAAAAGAATTAATCAAATAATAGTTGAGAAAAATTATGTGTTATTTATAGCAAATTGGCTTTCAAAGTTGTAAAACATCTCATTTCACGATCATCACAATTCAGTTTGATGGTAAAAAAAACATCAAAATGTTGCGTCCAAATGTTGAACTTTATTTAATTTTTTTTATAAAGTTTGAGACGTTCGATATTTTGGAAGTTGGTTGAAGAATTGAGTAACTCATAAGGAAGTATAATCTTCTCTCATCTTCCTTTCACAGATGGACTGATAGACAAAGTTCTTATAGCTAACCGAGGTGAGATAGCTTGTCGCGTTATCAGAACAGCAAGAAGACTTGGTGTACGAACAGTGGCCGTTTACAGTCAAGCCGATGCTGACAGCATGCATGTTTCCATGGTAATACGCAAAAAGTTTCAGTATTTCTGTATAAATTTGTATACTTAATTGGATTACTAGCTCACCTGTATGAAGTGCAGGCCTAGCTGATGTCCAGTATCAGGGAAAGCAATGTTAAACAAAATGTTAGAGGTGATATCTTGAAAAGTACTGCATGTATTGAGCTCAGAATTCGCACACATGTAGAGCACAATAACAGGAGTGGAATGTTCCATCTTTCATTGACTGTGTGTCGGAGAGAAGGCCAGCATGAGCTGGACTTGAACTTACAGCAGTTGCATTGGTGAAAGGCTCCTGGTTCATTTCATCCCTTTGGCCATGCAGGCCCCCAGATGAGCAAGCATGAATCAAGCAAAAATAGGCTCACCCAGTATAGAAAGTATTCAGTTCCAGCATTTCTGTATTTGTATAATTGATTTGTTTTTGAAACTGTCTAATTTTCTGCTCTTGATTATTTTATGATTTGCACATGATTAGCTTGCAATTTAGATGAACGGTCTGGAATAGAATAAATCACTTTGTTGGTCAGGAAAGAAACTTCGAAACAGCGACTGAAATGATCAATCGTTCTATGGGTGATACCAAATGTTTTGCTCTCTGCATAAAGAGACTTATTTCAGATAACTTGCTTATCATCAATGAGATGGCTACAATAATTCCTAAACCTATTGGCATATAAAAGAGGAACTTTCTGTGCAATTTATGTACATTTGTAATTGGATTTTGGAACTACATGGATTGGATTGGCTAGTTTCAGGGCTTCACAAAAAGTATCACTCAACGTAGAATAATACCTTCAAAATATGCTTGAATAAACACCTTGCAAACATTTGAAAAGGATAATGAATTACAGTAATTGAAATCCAGCTCTCACACTTTATTAGAAATTGCTGAAGTGTCTGGAAAAACAAAATGTTTGGTGGTTTGCATACAAGTTGCCTGATAGAATGTGAATTTATACTATTATCTGATGACAGTGGTGACTCCAGCTAATGCATGGTTTGTGAGTTGGGATGTTCCAACAAGACAGTGACATCTTTTTGTGCTGCGACGCTGCTTTTTTCACAGCTCTGTACTTATCTATATTTATACCATGTTGTGAAGTGATGAGAAGCCACTAAGGGGTGTCACTTTGGTGTTGTTACATTGTCAGTGATTGTATCTGAAAATCACCATGTAAAAAACAGTGAAATATTCCCAGGGCTACTCATTTATTGACCCAGTCATTCACATTGATTGGCAGGCAGATGAAGCTTACCTCATTGGTCCAGCTCCATCACAACAAAGCTACCTCCAAAAAGAGAAGATTATTGATGTGGCCAAGCTTTCTGGAGCTCAGGTATTCTGGTTCATAAGGGTAGACAAATTTTCAAATATATGAATGAATTTTTTACATAATCTGATATGCTGTTGATGAAAGAATGAACTGATATTTTGCTGAAATATCCAAGAATATGTTTTTTCTACAATTTATGTCCTTGTTATTCTAACAGTGTGTTGCTTTTGAGTGGGTATGGTTTTATCATAACAAACAGCATCATGTAAAGGCAATCATTAAGTAATTTCATTCAGTAAAACAAAACACTTATAAAATCAACAAATATGCTCGCTAGCCTTTTAGAACATTTGTGTTAACTGAGTCACATATTCCTGTTCTGTTTCCTGTTAGGCCATTCACCCTGGATATGGATTTTTGTCAGAAAATGTTGAATTTGCTGAGCTTTGTGACAAAGAAGGAATCATTTTCATTGGTCCACCAGCTACAGCCATCAGAGACATGGGAATTAAAAGGTACGTCTGTGGATCAAAGTTTTCCCTGTTGAAGTGAAAAATTGCTCTGTTTTATTTTTTTGAACATGTTATACAGTCTTCTGTGTATTTAAAATTTTGATTATAAAATTTGCATTATGAAAAAAATTTACATGTACGTAATCTCATTTTCATATTTACGTCTTTTTAGGTGGCCTGTACAGAGTATGACATAAGCTTATGTCATACACAGCGCATTGGCGTCAGCATCCTTTAACAGGGAAAGCAATGTTTATGAACAAAATGTTATTATAAACAAAATGTTATTATAAACAAAATGTTATTATAAACAAAATGTTATTATAAACAAAATGTTATTACAAAACAAAATGTTATTATAAACAAAATGTTATGGATGCTATCTCAAAAGTATTGCACTTGTTGAACAGGAGTGGAATGTTCCATCATTGATTCGCAGTATGCATATTAAGTACAGTAAATTACAAAATTCACGACTTCGGGTATTGCATATTAGAATCAGTGTCAAAGTAAATGTTAGGGGTGGTATCTTGAAAAGTACTGCATGCATTGTCCTGAAGTTTTACATTCATGACTTAAGGGTATTTTTCATCGCTGATGCTCTGTGAACATATTAATTACAGCAAATTACGAAATTCAGGATTTCAAGTTTGATGATCGACCAATGAGAGTGTTGCCTTAACACAGGCCTTTGCAGGTTGGCGTGCATCTTTAATTAAACCAGGAGGTTTGCCAGATAAGTGTCGGTGGCTTGCTCTGCACACTTTGGTTTCCTCTCTGTCTTGTTCTTCCACCGAGCAGACAAATGAGATAGACATAAAGTCCACAGCACCGAGTCCCAGTTCCAATAGGTATATCCATTCACACAAAATGACTACAAACACAGGCACATGCGCACGTGTGGCCACACCAAGACACACAAAAGAACTGAAGCACATGGTTCCCCGACCACAATTCCCTTCACCTTTTAAGCCCCGTACGCCCACAAGTTCTCCGGAGCCCATGTACATGCACAGAGTTCTACCCCATTCACCATGGCCTTACAATATGACCACACACATCTTGGATTTAACAAAGTGTTCTTTTTGCAAATATTTACCCCATGTCTTTCATCGAGTTGTTTGCATTACAGCACCTCAAAATCCATTATGTCCAAGGCGGGTGTCCCTATAATAGAAGGTTACCATGGTGAAGACCAATCAGATGACAGGCTGAGGAGGGAAGCAGAAAAGATTGGTTACCCAGTGATGATAAAAGCTGTTAGAGGAGGTGGGGGAAAGGTGTGCAGAAGTTTTCGAGTTTTTTAGTTACATGTGTATTTACTTGTAGAATCAGGGTGATGATAGCTCTGTCACATCTTTTTTAGTGTGCTTTTGTCATTGTCCTACAGAGGTTGTGTGCTTGACAATTTCCTTCGAGTTTCTTATTAGGTTTTTGACAAGTTTCCTTTGAGAGTTTCCTCAAATTTCCTCCCAGCTTTACTCTCAGATCTTATCCAAATGTGTCCCAAGCTTCCTCTCAAGGCACCTCCAAGTTTCTTTTTAAGTTTCTTCAATAAATATTTTTCAGTGCAGCATCAAACAATCCAATCATCAATCATTCAATAGTACAACTGACGAATAAATCAATCACTCGATTTCTAGGGGATGAGGATAGCTATGACCAGTAAGGAGTTCGATGCACAGCTGCAGTCTGCCAGAACGGAAGGGATGAAGTCATTCGGGGACGATGTCATGCTCATTGAGAAGTTTGTGGAAACTCCGAGGTTAGTAGTGCACAGGTCATTAGTTTTGACAGCTGGAACGTTTGCATTAATTAAAACCGATAAAAGACTACAGCACGGGGCGTTCAGCCAGACCAGTGACAGCAGTGTTGTGGGTGGTAAATGGTCACATTTGGTCACATCATTGGTGAAATCCAGTCACATCATTCAGGTAGGATTTATTCTAACTGTTTGTGTAAAAGTGTAAATAGCAACCTATTACTCACCCCATGACGCCCCCCCCCCCCCCCCCATGGCTTCAGCAGAATTAGGGGGAAATATTACTGTTAACACAGTTTATTGGTTCTGATTTTCTGTAAATGCTGTAAGAAAACATACCCAAGGACCAGAATGTGTGGATGGTTCAATAAGTCTTTTGTGCATCATTTGTCTTGCGTTACTTTGTTCATATATGTGTCAGCAATAATTTATAGTCTTGAGCATAACATATAAAAGCCAATCAAAAAAATAACTATACAGTATTTTGTTGCCAAGACACTATTGTTGATCTCAACACAAAATACGGGGTTGTGTCCACACATGCTACTTTGTTCTTGGCGTTCTCTGTTTTCATGTCATAATTGATCCCATTTCTCACACAGACATGTTGAGGTGCAGGTGTTTGGTGATAGCCATGGTAACTACGTGTATTTGTTTGAGAGGGACTGCAGTGTACAACGACGACACCAGAAGGTCATAGAAGAAGCTCCAGCGGTAAGTAACAAGACTACTCTAATCCTCTGTGGCGTAACATGAACTTCAGGGGTTGGTTTCGTGAAACCTTCTAAGTTTCCTTCTGAAGCAAAGGTGTCTTGCTAAGGTAACATAGTTATTATACTGTATATATAGTGTTTGAGTAAGAGTGTGTGGAGGAACACTCCAGGAGTCCAAAAAGGTAACATGAACAGGTTACTGAACGCAAGAAGTTTTGTGAAACTGGGTAGAAATAAGCCCCGAAAATCGAAAGGCCAGCAGGGCCATTTGGCTTGGAAATCAACAAATCAAAGGCTCTTAGTCATAGAAAAAAGCATCACATCGAGTAAGGCCACTTACACTTTATATTGTATTGTTACCAGAAAAATCCGCCGGGGAGCAGTTAACATCGAAGTATTGCCTTCATTCTTTTACAATTTGTATATGTATTTATTTCGTATTTCTTTTCATTTCAGCCCGGTTTATCGGAAGAGGTGCGACGATCTATAGGGGAGGCAGCAGTCAGGGCAGCAAGGGCAGTTAACTACGTTGGGGCAGGTATGTTAGATTTTCTTGGTGAATTATCTCCCCTTTCCTCCCACCTGGATGAAATTTTTGATTGACAGAGACCTTGATTATAAAGGGGCTAACCTTTGGTGAAATGATTAGGCAATGGTGTCTGAGAAACATTTAATTAACTTTTTTTTGGCCTTATTTGCAAGGTTAAAGACAAAGTTAAAGACTTTGCAGTTCACCTTTAACTAAATTACACATGCATTTATTCTGAGCAGGAAACATGTATATGCACACTCGAAATTGTGTAAATCTTTTAAAAATATTTCACTGGTTTTGATTAAACTGGTATATTTTGTGCCATTGAAGATGACTTTTTATTTTTGAAATGAAAATAAATTAAATTTGGCATGAAATAGTGGATATTGTCCTAAAAATGCTAGAAGAGAAAGAGCTTTAATCTTGGGGTGCAGGTGCATGTATGTTTGATGATTTGGAAGCCATTTTTACACGCAGACTTTTGTTATATTCTTTTTACATTTTTTGAAATTATATTTTTGTTATTGACATTTTTTATTCTTTTTTTGACATTCAACATGTATACATAACCGTACATAAATCTGCAAGGTTTAAAGGCATCCTTTGAGAAATATAAAGGCATCCTTTTGACAAACATAAAGACATCCTTTGACAAACATAAAGGTATCCTTTGACAAACATAAAGGCATCCTCTGACAAACATAAAGGCATCCTCTGACAAACATAAAGACATCCTTTGACAAACATAAAGGTATCCTTTGACAAACATAAAGGCATTCTTTGACAGACATAAAGGCATCCTTTGAGAAATATAAAGGCATCCTTTGACAAACATAAAGACATCCTTTGACAGACATAAAGGCATCCTTTGGCAGACATAAAGGCATCCTTTGGCAGACATAAAGGCATCCTTTGACAAACATAAAGGTATCCTCTGACAAACATAAAGGTATCCTCTGACAAACATAAAGGCATCCTTTGACAGACATAAAGGCATCCTTTGGCAGACATAAAGGCATCCTTTGACAAACATAAAGGTATCCTCTGACAAACATAAAGGCATCCTTTGACAAACATAAAAGCATCCTTTGACAAACATAAAGGCATCCTTTGACAGACATAAAGGCATCCTTTGACAAATATAAACGCATCCTTTGACAGACATAAAGGCCATCTTTGACAGACATAAAGGCATCCTCTGACAGACATAAAGGCATCCTCTGACAGACATAAATGTATCCTCTGACAAACATAAAGGCATCCTTTGACAAACATAAAAGCATCCTCTGACAAACATAAAGGTATCCTTTGACAGACATAAAGGCATCCTCTGACAAACATAAAGGTATCCTCTGACAAACATAAAGACATCCTCTGACAAACATTAAGGCATCCTTTGACAAACAAAAAGCCATCCTTTGACAAACAAAAAGCCATCCTTTGACAGACATAAAGGCATCCTTTGACAGACATAAAGGCCATCTTTGACAGATATAAAGGCATCCTCTGACAGACATAAAGGCATCCTTTGACAGACATAAAGGCATCCTTTGGCAGACATAAAGGCATCCTTTGACAAACATAAAGGTATCCTCTGACAAACATAAATTCATCCTTTGACAGACATAAAGGCATCCTTTGACAAACATAAAGGCATCCTTTGACAAATATAAAGACATCCTTTGACAGACATAAAGGCCATCTTTGACAGACATAAAGGCATCCTCTGACAGACATAAAGGCATGCTCTGACAAACATGAAGGTATCCTCTGACAAACATAAAGGCATCCTTTGACAAACATAAAAGCATCCTCTGACAAACATAAACGCATCCTTTGACGGACATAAAGGCACCCTTTGACAGACATAAAGGCATCCTTTGACAGACATAAATGCCATCTTTGACAGACATAAAGGCATCCTTTGACAAATATAAAAGCATGCTTTGACAAACATAAAGGCATCCTTTGACAAATATAAAGGCATCCTTTGACAAACATAAAGGCATCCTTTGACAGATATAAATGCATCCTCTGACAAACACAAAAGCATCATTTGACAAACATAAAGGCATCCTTTGACAGACATAAAGGCATCCTTTGACTCAGGAAAAAAAAATATTCATAGATTTCTGAGGTCAACTGTCAGGGGAAAAAGAAAACTAGAAGGAAGTTTACCCTAACAGTTTGTCTAAAACTAGAAATCTTAAGTAAATAGTACATGACAGGTAGAACAGAAATTTGTGAATTTGCCATGGCTTCCCTTTTCACAAAACTAGACTCTTCATACATCTTTCTCTTGTTCCTTTGAACAGTTTCAAAGGATTGTATCAAATTCTTAAATTTCATTTTTATCTACTAAGTGTACTTACAACAATCAAGAAATGGGTTGACTTGAATTTATCTCCTGCAGGCACAGTTGAATTCATGATTTTATCTTCTGCAGACACAGTTGAATTCATGATTTTATCTTCTGCAGACACAGTTGAATTCATGATTTTATCTTCTGCAGACACAGTTGAATTCATGATTTTATCTCCTGCAGGCACAGTTGAATTCATGATTTTATCTTCTGCAGACACAGTTGAATTCATGATTTTATCCCCTGCAGGCACAGTTGAATTAATGAATTTATCTCCTGCAGGTACAGTTGAATTCATCATGGACAAAAACCAGAAGTTTTATTTCATGGAGATGAATACTCGCCTCCAGGTGGAGCACCCAGTCACTGAGATGGTCACAGGAACAGACCTGGTGGAGTGGCAGCTGCGGGTATAACCAGCCAAATTATCTTCCCCTGTGTCAATACTTGTATGCTAGCTGCATACAGTACATTGATGTACAGACACCTAATGGCTCCTCCTTGGCATATCACTGAGAAATTGTTCAGTGGTTAAACCCCAATCAGACATGGATACGCTGCATTGAATCGCTTTATGTCAGGTTCAATTCCAGCTCATGCTGGTTACCTAACCTCTCCGACCATCTGTAGGAATTTCTGCCAGCATCCTGCAGATGGGTGTGGGTTTCCCCTGGACCCTGTCAGGTTTCCTCCCACCAAAATGCTGGCTGTCATTGAATACATGAAATAAAACTTCAATCAAATACATAAATAAGTTTATGTAAATATGGGACATGTATGTTCTACAAGACAGACAAATTCTCATAGACAGCCTGGTAAGTAAGTCTGTGGCCTTCCCATAGTTGACCTGTAGACTGATGATGAAACAGTGAAAAAATGTTCCAGTACAAGTGTGCTAGTGATGGATTCTTGGTGTGCTGTTGACAACCTCATTATGTGCTAGTGACGAATTCATTGTGGGCTAGTGATGAATTCATGGTGTGCTAGTGATGGATTCATGGTGTGCTAGTGATGAATTTATGGTGTGCTAGTGATGAATTCATGGTGTGCTAGTGATGGATTCTTGGTGTGCTGTTGACAACCTCATGATGTGCTAGTGATGAATTCATGGTGTACTAGTGATGGATTCTTGGTGTGCTAGTGATGGATTCTTGGTGTGCTAGTGATGAATTCATGGTGGGCTAGTGATGAATTCTTGGTGTGCTAGTGATGAATTCATGGTGTGCTAGTGATGAATTCATTGTGTGCTATTGATAAATTCATGGTGTGCTAGTGATGAATTCATGGTGTGCTTGTGATGGATTCATGGAGTGGTGGTGATTAATTCATGGTGTGCTAGTGATGAATTCATGGTGTGCTAGTGATGAATTCATTGTGTGCTAGTGATAAATTCATGATGTGCTAGTGATGAATTCATGGTGTGCTAGTGATGAATTCATGGTGTGCTAGTGATGAATTCATGATGTGCTAGTGATGAATTCATGGTGTGCTTGTGATGGATTCATGGAGTGGTGGTGATTAATTCATGGTGTGCTAGTGATGAATTCATGGTGTGCTAGTGATTAATTCATTGTGTGCTAGTGATAAATTCATGATGTGCTAGTGATGGATTCATGGTGTGCTAGTGATTAATTCATGGTGTGCTAGTGATGAATTCATGGTGTGCTAGTGATGAATTCATGATGTGCTAGTGATGAATTCATGGTGTGCTTGTGATGGATTCATGGAGTGGTGGTGATTAATTCATGGTGTGCTAGTGATTAATTCATGGTGTGCTTGTGATGGATTCATGGAGTGGTGGTGATTAATTCATGGTGTGCTAGTGATTAATTCATGGTGTGCTAGTGATGAATTCATGGTGTGCTAGTGATGAATTCATGATGTGCTAGTGATGAATTCATGGTGTGCTAGTGATGAATTCATGATGTGCTAGTGATGAATTCATTGTGGGCTAGTGATGAATTCATGGTGTGCTAGTGATAAATTCGTGGTGTGCTAGTGATGAATTCATGGTGTGTTAGTGATGAATTTATGGTCTGCTAGTGATGGATTCATGGTGTGCTGGTGATGAATTCGTGATGTGCTACTGATGAATTTGTGGTGTGCTAGGGATGGGTTCTTGGTGTGCTAGTGATGAATTCTTGGTGTGCTAATGACAGATACATGATGTGCTAGTGATGGATTCTCGGTGTGTTAGTGATAAATTAATGGTGTGCTAGTGATGAATTCTTGGTGTGCTAGTGATAAATTAATGGTGTGCTAGTGATGAATTCTTGGTGTGCTAGTGATGAATTCATGGTGTGCTAGTGATGAATTCTTGGTGTGCTAGTGATGAATTCATGGTGGGCTAGTGATGGATTCTTGGTGTGCTAGTGAGGAATTCATGGTGTGCTGGTGATGAATTCATTGTGTGCTAGTGATAAATTCATGGTGTGCTAGTGATGAATTCATGGTGTGCTTGTGATGGATTCATGGAGTGGTGGTGATTAATTCATGGTGTGCTAGTGATGAATTCATTGTGTGCTAGTGATAAATTCATGATGTGCTAGTGATGAATTCATGGTGTGCTAGTGATAAATTCATGATGTGCTAGTGATGGATTCATGGTGTGCTAGTGATGAATTCATGGTGTGCTAGTGATGAATTCTTGGTGTGCTGGTGATGAATTCATGGTGTGCTAGTGATGGATTCATGGTGTGCTAGTGATGAATTCATAGTGTGTTAGTGATGAATTCATGGTGTGCTAGTGATGAATTCATAGTGTGTTAGTGATGAATTCATAGTGTGTTAGTGATGAATTTATGGTCTGCTAGTGATGGATTCATGGTGTGCTACTGATAAATTAATGATGTGCTAGTGATGAATTCGTGATGTGCTACTGATAAATTCATGATGTGCTAGTGATGAATTCATGGTGTGCTAGTGATAAATTCATGATGTGCTAGTGATGAATTCATTGTGTGTTAGTGATGAATTTATGGTCTGCTAGTGATGGATTCATGGTGTGCTGGTGATGAATTCGTGATGTGCTACTGATGAATTTGTGGTGTGCTAGGGATGGGTTCTTGGTGTGCTAGTGATGAATTCTTGGTGTGCTAATGACAGATACATGATGTGCTAGTGATGGATTCTTGGTGTGTTAGTGATGAATTTGTGGTGTGCTAGTGATGAATTTGTGGTTTGCTAGTGATGAATTTGTGGTGTGCTAGTGATGAATTTGTGGTGTGCTAGTGATGAATTTGTGATGGGCTGATGAGAACATGCCCCTGAGAACCTTTAGTGTGGCTGCTACAGCAAATGGTTCTACATCCTTTCTTTCCAAGTAAAACCTGAAAATAGAAGTCCTGATTTATGCAGTGATACGTAAAAAAAACAAACAAAACAAAAACATCTCTGCATGTATCGGGTGAGCATAAAAAAATGGGCCATATTTTGACACTCAATATCACCAAAAACCCTCTTAAGTCAGCCTCTAAAAATTTACACACTCGAAAGACAGTATGTCCTGAGTATACAGACCAAATTTCAATTTCATCCTTTAAGATTTCTGTTCATGAGACCAAAATCAAAAAAATGCAGGAAAAGTCAAAAAACGCAGGTTCCGGACATTTCAAAATGATGTTCTGCCTTGTTTTATTTGAAAAGGTGATCAGTTCCTTGTCCGCCACAGAGAAAACCATCTTGATTCAGCAAAACTTGTGCCTATCTGGCAGAAGGGTTTCTCTGACACTAGAGCCAGACAATTTTTCCAGACAACACTTGATTGACGCGTGTCACACAGGTGCAGCGCGCGCTCTACTCATGACACCTGACAGGTAATGGAATGTGGGTCACCAGAACATGTGTTTTTGAGGCTATGTTTTCATTTTAACCCTGTGTACAGACTCCTCAAGCTATGACCCCGAAAATTAGTCAGTATATTAACAAAATCATGCCATTTCAATATCTAAAGTTTGAAAGGGTTTGAACAAAGGATAATGGAGCAATGCAGCATCAAAGTATGGCTGATTTTTTTAGGCCTACCCGATATAATATAAATTCTCTGTGTTCCTCTTCTTCTAACAGTGCAATTCATGAAGTGTTGTAAACTTGTGGGAGATTTGCACCATCTAGAATGTACATTGGGAAAAACACAGTGTAGAATGAAACTATATCTTGATGTATTTGGTCATTATGATCGTTATTTTATGTTATTTGTATTTCTGATTTGTAATTTCTACTCAGTTTGATGAAAGTGTGAAATTATGACTGTACAAATCATTGGTTTTTCAGGAAAAGCTAGGTCTTGATATTCATGTACATTTCACAGGTTGCCAGTGGCGATACCTTGCCCATGAAGCAGGAAGAGGTAACACTTACAGGCCACGCCTTTGAAGCTAGAATCTATGCTGAAAATCCCCGTAACAACTTCATGCCTGGGGCAGGACCTCTGCTTCACCTGAGCACACCAGAAAAGGATGAGCATGTGAGAATAGATACAGGGGTTAGACAAGGTACCACCAGATAGCCAATTCTTTTTCACTTTTTTCGATTTATTTATTTATTTATTTGATTGGTGTTTTACGCCGTACTCAAGAATATTTCACTTATACGACAGCAGCCAGCATTATGGTGGGTGGAAACCGGGCAGAGCCGGGGGGAAACCCATGACCATCCGCAGGTTGCTGACAGTCCTTCCCACGTACGGCTGGAGAGGAACTTTTGTTTTGATAATTGTATTGAGTAAAGGATGGGTGTTTTATGCCATACACAAGGATGTTTCACTTTATACATGATGGGGGTCAATGTTATGGTGGGAGGAAGCCGGACAGAGTCTGTGAGAAACACACTTGCTCGCAGACTTTCTCAATAGCTGGAGCGGGGGCCTCCGTGGCTCAGTCGGTTAAAGCGCTAGCGCAGCGTAATGACCCAGGAGTCTCTCACCAATGCGGTTGCTGTGAGTTCAAGTCCAGCTCATGCTGGCTTCCTCTCCGGCCGTACGTGAGAAGGTCTGTCAGCCACTTGCGGATGGTCGTGGGTTTCCCCCGGGCTGTGCCCGGTTTCCACCCACCATAATGCTGGCCGCCGTCGTATAAGTTAAATATTCTTGAGTACGGCGTAAAACACCAATCAAAAAAAAAAAAAAAAAGAAATCAATACCTGGAAAGGAAGCCACATGTACAATATAGCTTAAGTTGGACTTAAATTCACCGTGACCGAGTTGGTGAAAGGCTCCTGAGTCATTGTGCTGCGCTAGCATGCTAACCACTTGGCCATCTTGATCACATACATTTATCTCAGATTGTATTGTTGACAGTGTTTAGCCATGGTGTTCTCCAGCCATAGCACTGTGGACTTGCCATTTCTTCATGACATGAAATGATAAGCACCATATTTTATCTTGAAGTAATTCTTGGATCCTTTTCAACTTCTATTTCATGGAAAAAAACTTTGTGTGTGAATGGTTCGGATACTCTGGCCACTTTCACAAAACTTCAGAAATCCAATTTCTTGTAGCTTTTCTCATCAATGATATTACATGTATTGCCTGAGTGAAAGCATCAGAAGGCGACATGATTTCCGAGAAAAGATATTATAAATTGATTGACTCTTGTGTTAGGAGAATGTTAATTGTTCTAAAAAAAATATGTATTGAGATATGTGTAAAATACAAGTGGATGGGGATATTCAAGGAACAGAAACTTCTGAATGCCATCAGGAGTTAACAGCACTAATAAAGACTGCTAGTCTACATCAGTGTCATATATAAATCTGTACATGTATGTCACAGGAGGGAAAGTTTGTAAGTAACTTGCCAAAGGTTGTTGGTTTATTCTCTGCACTTTGGTTTCTTAACTTATAAAACTAACCACCATCATAAAAGTAAGGAGTCCTTGAGTGTGGTACCAAGCAAAAGTAGAATAAGCAAATAATCTGGGGTGTTAACTTTGTTGTTGAATAGGGGATGAGGTTTCTGTTCACTATGACCCGATGATTGCCAAACTTGTGGTCTGGTCCAACGACAGACACTCTGCCCTCAAACGTCTATGTTCCTCCCTCAGAGATTATAATGTAAGTATATATATTAAAGTTCAGTAACTGTTTTTAGCCTCTTGTGTGTCTGCATAGATCAGTATTTTCCCCCGACATTGCCAAGGCTCCGTAAAGCCATTTCTGACTGACGTCGAAAATCGGAAATCGACCTTGGAGCATAATTTTGGTACATAGAAAGTTGAAATTTTGATTCTGTCATAAATGTTATCTTAAGACAATTGTGTCATAATGTCCAAAAAGTTGGAAATTGTTTTGTGGTGTTGGCCCCAGATTCCTTTGTATTGTTTTAATGTTGTTGTATGTTAAATGTGCCAAGAACACATCTCTTGGAGTAATGCTAGACCGTAACATCTAATTAAGAAATAACGTTTGTGTCAGGGTAGTCTAACGGTAGTTTTACATCACATCGATGTGGAAGAGTTTATATTTTAGGTCTGCTTAAATTATCTGTAACCTGATACTTTTCTCCTTTAAAATAAACGTTCGCTCCAACAGAAAAAATAACCATTTTGTTTCTTTGTTTATATTTGTCGCCTGCTTTATTCAATGTAAACAACAACCTCTATCCCCCCATAGAACTACAATAGACCCGTCCAGAAGTCAAACGCTTCTGTCTCGTGATGGGGGGTATTTAACGACTCAGATAATGTACTCTTGGCACAGTACCAAGCAGTGCATTGTAGGTAATTAAAAGGAACCGAAGGGTAATAGAATAAATTACAATGAGCATCACTGCATTTTTAAACTAATATCTACTGGGACAGTGGTGCTAATACGTGTGTTTAAGCATTTATATGAACAGTTCAGAATGAAACCCTGATTGAGGTTGTCAAGGGGATGGGTTGGGTATGAGAGAGCCAACTGTCGCACTGTCGTGTCTGGTTTTACTGCTCTGAGCTGTTGTCTTCTGTATTTGGAACAACCTCTTACCACAGTATGTCTGCAATATTCTGAATGTGGCCTTTAGCGACAATCATTCAGTCATTCTGTACCAAGGTAGAATCTATTTAACAAGGTAAGTACAGTGAGCAATACTATGTGGGCTCTGAAAGCTCAAATTCCAGTATTTCACTTAAAGTTTGGTACGTAAAAAGACACTCAAGCACAATCAAGGTCTTTACGTGATACTTTTGATGCCAACACTTAAATTTTATCTGATAGGAAATTACACGCCCCCCCCCAAAAAAAAATCAATAAATGTCAACTCTTGAGTAATTTTCTGATTAATCAGAATTCAACAAAAGATTCTTAGGTGTCCCTGTAAGGTGACCCTGTAAGGTGACCCTGTAAGGTGACCCTGTAAGGTGACCCTGTAAGGTGGACGAATCAGTCATAATCAAGGAAAGAAAGTGTGCCTCCTGAAAAATGCAAAACTGTAGGTGAAATACAGTGATGTTATAAGCTGTTTTCTTTAGATTACCCAACTTTGTATGTCAAAAAGTGATAATGAAGCTGTTCTCAGCAAAAGTACGATTGAAAATTACAACTGACACTACCTTATTTATTCTAGAACTTTTTTTTTTAGAACTGATTTAGAAGCAGTCAAATGTTAGAGTTCTGTGGTAAGTCTTATGGTCTTATGGTCAAGCCTTATGCTCAAGTCTTATGGTCAAGTCTTATGGTCAAGCCTTATGGTCAAGTCTTATGGTCAAGCCTTATGGCCAAGCCTTATGACCAAGTCTTATGGTCAAGCCTGATGGCCTTATGGTCAATTATCGCACAAACTTTTTTTTTACCAAACATTCTGAAATAGATTGTTTTTGAGTATGAGTATACCAACATCAAAACAAAATTTCACCACAGGTGAAAATGAAAATAGAAAGTAAAACATACAAATATAAAGGTTGGGGTTTTTTTCCCAGGTTAAGGTGTCAATAACAAATTCCATTATTAAACATTAGCCACTAATTGCAAAACTTCGAAGGAAGATTTATCTTAAAAAAAGTTATTCCAGATAAATTATCAATGAAACATGTTCCAGGTGTTGTAAGAGTGTTGCTTAACAGAACTAAAAACTGTAGCGGCCTTCAGGTTTTACATTTTACAGGATGTAAAATTAAAGTAATGTGTTTAGTCTTTCTTTTTAAATATTTTTAATGAAAATTGTTTTTTCAGTTGTAACACATCAATAATCCAGTAAGAGTAAGACTGGCTTACTTCAGATTTTCCACGAAAAGTAATGTTTAAGTTAATCTATAACACATGTCGAAATGCTAAAGAAATTTGTAATTTTGTAACATTTTGCCGTAAATGTATTTTTAATTTGACTATTTCATCATAGAATACAGTACTGCAAAGTTGAGATATAATCAAACCTAAGATATATTTCTACCAAGTTAAAATGTACTGTAATCCTGCTGAGTTAAGATTAGAATCTGAAAAGTTCAGAAGTAATTCTACCAAGTTATTATAGTTATGATGATATTTCCTGTTAGATATAATCTGTAAAATCTGAGAGATAATTATGTCAGTTAGATATAATCTTGCAAAGCTAAGAGATAATTTTGTCAGATATAATCTTGCAAAGCTGAGAGATAATTTTGTCAGATATAATCTTGCAAAGCTGAGATAATTTTGTCAGATATAATCTTGCAAAGCTGAGAGATAATTTTGTCAGATATTATCTTGCAAAGCTGAGAGATAATTTTGTCAGATATTATCTTGCAAAGCTGAGAGATAATTTTGTCAGGTATAATCTTGCAAAGCTGAGAGATAATTTTGTCAGATATTATCTTGCAAAGCTGAGAGATAATTTTGTCAGATATTATCTTGCAAAGCTGAGAGATAATTTTGTCAGATATTATCTTGCAAAGCTGAGAGATAATTTTGTCAGATATAATCTTGCAAAGCTGAGAGATAATTTTGTCAGGTATAATCTTGCAAAGCTGAGAGATAATTTTGTCAGATATTATCTTGCAAAGCTGAGAGATAATTTTGTCAGATATAATCTTGCAAAGCTGAGAGATAATTTTGTCAGATATAATCTTGCAAAGCTGAGAGATAATTTTGTCAGATATAATCTTGCAAAGCTGAGAGATAATTTTGTCAGATATAATCTTGCAAAGCTGAGAGATAATTTTGTCAGATATAATTTTGCAAAGCTGAGAGATAATTTTGTCACATATAATTTTCAAAGCTGAGAGCTAATTCTCTCTGTAAGGTATAATCTTGGGATGTTGGTGATAATTTTATCAGTTTAAGATATCATCCTGCCAACGATATATTTCCTGTTTTGAAAAAAAATGGGTACTGTTTGAAAATAGAATTTTGTTCCAACTGTCCTTTTGTCTGGAACGACGCTGAAGAATATAAAAATGTGCCTCTGATAATGTCCTTGTACATGGCCTATTGCGATTGTCTTCTCATGGCAGAATATATCTGTTTGGTTGACCCTAATTTGTCGTTTTAGACAGCAGATCCACGATGTGCTCCAAAATTAGAAAGATTGACAGAGCACAATCTGTCTTCAGATTATTTTGGGCTGAATTATGATGTAACTCAAATGGCTCTGTCCTCATCCGTATATGTCAGAACTCGTTTAATTGACATCATCTGTCAACAAGTTGGCTTTTTTTTGTCCTTTCTTTTTAAACATTGATATTTTGTAAATGTCCCCTGACTAGAAACTGCATCAATTTTAACATGATCCATTTATGTCAATCCAGAGGCAGATATTTTTTTTCGCTCATGTACTATTATGTATCTATTTATATCATGAAGTGGCATTTCAGAATATAAATTTATGAACAAAAATACTTGTTTTATACTTTGATATATTAACTAATCATAGTTTAATGGATATTTAGGGCACTTAGTATAGCTGACCTAAAATTTCTACCGCAGCTAATTTGCTAATTTTTTCCATGAGTTCTATTGATCTCACAAAGGTGTTTTGAAGTTTGTTTCAAATGTACATGTTGGGTAACATCCTAAAGGAAACATGTAAGTTGCAGGATGATAACAAGTAATATTTTATGACAGTTATTTGCCTAAAAGAATGCTATTTTTGGTGGGAAAAAAACAGTTCTGCTTTTGTTTAAACATCATACATGTAAGATAGGGCTACAGTAGGGCTGTTTTTTTAAAGAGACAAGCTCAGAGCTGGCAAAGGGAAATGGAATAGTTTGCTTTTGTGCTATAGATTGCCTGTGGTTTGTCTGTAGCTTGCCCATGGTTTGCCTGTAGCTTGCATGTGGTTTAACTATTATTGAGCTGTGGTTTACCTGTACCTTACTTGTGGTTTGCCTGTAGCTTGCCTGTGGTTTGCCTGTCACTTACCTGTTGTTTGCCTGTAGCTTACCAGTGGTTTGCCTGTAGCTTGCCTGTGGTTTGACTGTAGCTTGCCAGTGGTGTGCATAGAAATGGTAGGAAACAGTTATGGTTGCCTTTATTACTTAGAAGCATGCCACTGAGAACATGTTTGTAATCTACTTACTTTTGTGATTATTTTTGTAGTGCCACACTCAAAAACTTTTTCACTCACATGAATGCTGTCAGCTTTCTGGTTGAAGGGACCGCAGTTTCTGTGGGCAGTGTGAAAGAGGCGATGAAAATTATTAACGAACTTTGCAGTTTATCATTTATTGTCACCAAGGCCTCACATACAGTTCCAACAGGGTTGTCTAGTCTTGTATGTCCAAAGAGTATGTTTTTTTTTTGCTGTGGTTGATATTGTAGAAAACATGATAATTATTTTGTCATTTTTCAATCTTGACATAATGAGGATAGCCTTTTTTTGCTTCCGTAATACGAGGCATTAACCTATTATTTTCCTGATGAGGTCAGAGTTATTTATTCAGAATATGGCAAAGGTCATCAGCATGACTTGGATATAAAATTATTTTCTAAATTAGACAAGCTGAAAAAGAGTCATCATATGTTTGTAGCTGTTTTTTCGTCTTCGTATTCTTCCTCTAATAGAACACAAATATTTTCTTGTCTGAAAGATGTGAATGTAATAATGTTTTTTTGTTTTATATAAACGTTAGGAAATCTGTGTTGTGAATAACCCAATGGCAGGAAGGTCTAACAATGACATTATTGTACAAAATAATTTTAAAAATTGGTAAAGAAAAAGAAATCTTTTTAAACTCACGACTGCAAGCAGAACAGTGTAGAATGCGTGGTTATTCTGTCTTTGGGTGCAATGTTTTTGTAATTTTGTAATTGTAATTCTTATAACCTTAATAAACTATTTAATTTCATGTTCACATCACCATTTAGAAAGCATTAAGGTAAAAAATGTTCTGTGATGTCTTCAAAGCCCAGAAATACAAGCCCACCTTATAACTCACACACATATTAAATGCAGTTAATTTTGTTAAAGAAAGTTTCAGAAGTTACTGTAAATCATAATCCACTCTAAAATGTGCATTTTTGAGGTAAATAAATGTCAGAAAATAGTATTTTTGGAGCTGAAACAATTTTCTAGTAGGATATCATCCTATTTTCCGCAGAACACCGTTCCAAAATCAACAGAACTCTCAAAATCAGGAAAATAAACAATAAGTGAAGGTATTTTTAGGTTGAGTTTTCAGTGGTGTTTGTGCTGCTGATAATGTTTTTAGTTGTCATTTGAAGAAGCAGATGGCTGTAATATTGGTTGTTCTCTTACAGGTGCTGTAATGCTTTTAAACAGAATGAAGTATACACCCTAGATAGATTTATGATTTTTTATTATGCAGGTCGTGGGTCTTCCAACAAATATAGGATTTCTTCATGACCTTGCCAAACATCCTCAGTTTGAGAAAGGTCACGTACATACAGGCTTTATAGCGGAGCATAGTGAGGAGTTATTCCCCTTACAAGAACTCTCCCATAGCAGACTGTGTCAAGCTGTATTGGCCTTACTTTTAACAGAGCAGCAACAAACTCAGCTGTCAAGTGCGCTATCTAAAGGTAAGATTTTAAATACGTATTACTGTGTAAAAACTGATAAATAACAAAGGTGTTGTACTGCAAATTGAAACACACGTATATGTGAGCTTTGACAATCAGACACACCTGTATGTCAGACTTGACAATCATGACAGCCATTGTGACTGTGTTTCACAGCCATGACGCTCACACACACCTGTATGTTAGCCTTGACAATCAGACACCTGTATGTCAGCCTTGACAGTCAGACACCTGTATGTCGGCCTTGACAGTCAGACACCTGTATGTCAGCCTTGACAGTCAGACACCTGTATGTCAGCCTTGACAGTCAGACACCTGTATGTCAGCCTTGACAATCATGACAGCCATTGTGACTGTGCTTCACAGCCATGACAGCCACACACACCTGTATGTCAGCCTTGACAGTCAGACACACCTGTATGTCAGCTTTGACAGTCAGACACAGCTGTATGTCAGCCTTGACAATCAAGAGACACCTTTATGTCAGCCTTGACAATCAGATACACCTGCATGTCAGACTTGACAATCATAACAGCCATTGTGACTGTGTTTCAGAGCCATGACGATCACACACACCTGTATGTTAGCCTTGACAATCAGACACCTGTATGTCAGCCTTGACAGTCAGACACACCTGTATGTCAGCTTTGACAGTCAGACACACCTGTATGTCAGCTTTGACAATCAGACACACCTGTATGTCAGACTTGACAATCATAACAGCCATTGTGACTGTGTTTCACAGCCATGACGGTCACACACACCTGTATGTTAGCCTTGACAATCAGACACCTGTATGTCAGCCTTGACAGTCAGACACCGGTATGTCAGCCTTGAGAGTCAGACACCTGTATGTCAGCCTTGACAGTCAGACAGACCTTTATGTCAGCTTTGACAATCAGATACACCTGTGTGTCAGCTTTGACAGTCAGACACCTGTATGTCAGCCTTGACTGTCAAACACACCTGTATGTTAGCCTTGACAATCAGATACACCTTTATGTCAGCCTTGACAATCAGACACCTGTATATCATTCTTGACAACCAAACACACCTGTATTGACAAACAATCAGACACACCTGTATCAGCCTTAACAATCAGACACAGCTGTATGTCAGCCATAACAATCAAACACACCTGTATCAGCCTTGACAGTCAGACACACCTGTATGTCAGCCTTGACAATCAGATACATGTGTATGTCAGCCTTGACAGTCAGACACACCTGTATGTCAGTCTTGACAATCAAACATCATGCTCAGTACATGAATGAAGAACACCCTCGTAGTGTCTGATACCTTTACTGAAAGAGCTCACTAATCAGATGCACATGGCTAATTACCATAATCCAGAATAAGCGAAGGAAACGATCGTAACATTGTAAGATGTAACATTTTGTTGTGGGATGTGGAAAGCTGAATATGGGTCAAATTTGATTTGGTCATAGGGGTCACGTTTTAAGCATGAGGACTATTTGTGTTCCACTTGTGGCTGATTGGTGGCACCAGGTATTGTTGAAGTAGTTTTTATTTCATTGTAAATGCAAGGCTTGGTAGTCGCTAACCTGCACATTAAAGTGAATGTGAATATTAATGGAGACAAGCACCCACTTCGACCAGTGAAAATACTTTACTTGTTTGCCAAAGGTATTTTTCTTACAGAGTGTTCATTGCCTAACACAAATTATGTCACTTTTCACTCATGTCTGGAAAATAGGTATCTTTCGACAGAGCTTCGAATGGATGGATTTGAACGGTCTGTTGTGGAGAGAGTAATCTAACATCTGACAGAGCAGACAGATTAAGATAGTTGTGTAAAAATATTAACTACAATTTTGACGACATTAATCATTGGCAAATAATGGGTAGTTTCTGTTTCTTTCAGATACTTACTACATATAAGTATATAGATGATGTTACTTTTCAGTTATGTCATTATTTCCTTTGTTCAGATCCATTCTCCCCATTTGGGTTTGGCTATAAGTATATAGATGATGTTACTTTTGAGTTATGTCATTATTTCCTTTGTTCAGATCCATTCTCCCCATTTGGGTTTGGCTATAAGTATAGAGATGATGTTACTTTTCAGTTATGTCATTATTTCCTTTGTTCAGATCCATTCTCCCCATTTGGGTTTGGCTATAAGTATATAGATGATGTTACTTTTCAGTTATGTCATTATTTCCTTTGTTCAGATCCATTCTCCCCATTTGGGTTTGGCTATAAGTATATAGATGATGTTACTTTTCAGTTATGTCATTATTTCCTTTGTTCAGATCCATTCTCCCCATTTGGGTTTGGCTATAAGTATATAGATGATGTTACTTTTCAGTTATGTCATTATTTCCTTTGTTCAGATCCATTCTCCCCATTTGGGTTTGGCTGTGGATTCCGAATGAATGGCTCATTACCAAGAACCGTAACTCTTGAGGATGGTGACAAAAGTAAGTTAAGTATCCTCAAACTCCAGGACCCACTTGTTAGGAAGTGTTTTAGCTAATACTGCTATTATAAAATCATATTTTATATTTAAAAAATGCCTGTGCATTTCTCCAACAGGAACAGTTTTATTTCATGTTTAATATAATGGCATACAATTTTTTTTTAGGTCAAGAACAAAACTCAAGACTTAGCTTAAAGTTAAATCAGGTATTAAGTCTTAAACCAGTTTTGAACAACCTGGCCCGGGAATAATTAAGACAGTTAATAATAAAGAGATTTAACGAAGTAAACAAATGATTCAGCTTAATTTATACATACAGATCCTGGAATGTATTTACTGCATGAATATATATATAATTATTAAATAAATGTCATTCATGAATTTTACAGAAAATGTCCTCTAAGTGGACAACTGTGTGTAATGTTAAGTTTACTGAACGACACGATATTTGCAGCTAATGAGTAGAGACCATGTTGTGAATGATGATTGGTTGATCATCAGCCCATTGGTATTGGTAGGTGTAGTTGCACAGGTACAAGGTAGAGGGCGTTTTGAGTTACATTGGTATTGGTAGGTTTAGTTGCTCAGGTACAAGGTAGAGGGCGCTTTGAGTTATATTTGGCTAAAGGTCTCCATGCTATCAATCATCTAGAGCTTATCTTGATAGAACCTTAAGATCCTTAAGAGGATTAACATCCCAGGCAGAATACTTCTTGTTGGTTGTTTCTACAATACTGATATTCTGGGGATCAGCTGTGCGATCTGTCATATGCAGTACATAATTAGAAACTTCAGAGTAGTCTTGAAAACATGGGCGATTTCGCTGGTTTATTTGTTACCGTGGCATGTTAGCCAGCTGACCATTGAGGTCCGACGTTCGAATCCAGCTCAGGCTTATTGGGCTGGGAGTTTTTAATTCCAAGAGTTAAATGATTGAATAACGTGGAATTCTAAACAGTCCAACATACATTTTAATCCGTGAACGGATTCCTCCGCTCTTACTGTTTGTGGGGCTATTCTGATAATAATCAATCGACCACGACGCTGGTGCGGCCATTTTGCGAAGTCAACCGTTTGTTGGAAGCCATTTATCTTACACCAATAAGGTGTGCATATCTGTACGTCAGACGTCAGATAGCCCATCAGTATCTGGATGTCATACGTCAGATAGCCCGTCAGTATCTGGACGTCACACGTCAGATAGCCCGTCAGTATCTGGTTGTCATACGTCAGATAGCCCGTCAGTGTCTGGATGTCACATGTCAGATAGCCCGTCAGTATCTGGATGTCACACGTCAGATAGCCCGTCAGTATCTGGACGTCACACGTAAGATTGCCCGTCAGTATCTGGATGTCACACGTCAGATAGCCCGTCAGTATCTGGTTGTCATACGTCAGATAGCCCGTCAGTGTCTGGATGTCACACGTCAGATAGCCCGTCAGTATCTGGATGTCACACGTCAGATAGCCCGTCAGTATCTGTACGTCACACGTCAGATAGCCTGTCAGTATCTGGATGTCACACGTCAGATAGCCCATCAGTATCTGGATGTCACACGTCAGATAGCCCATCAGTATCTGGATGTCACACGTCAGATAGCCCGTCAGTATCTGGACGTCACACGTCAGATAGCCCGTCAGTATCTGGTTGTCATACGTCAGATAGCCCGTCAGTGTCTGGATGTCACATGTCAGATAGCCCGTCAGTATCTGGATGTCACACGTCAGATAGCCCGTCAGTATCTGGACGTCACACGTAAGATTGCCCGTCAGTATCTGGATGTCACACGTCAGATAGCCCGTCAGTATCTGGTTGTCATACGTCAGATAGCCCGTCAGTGTCTGGATGTCACACGTCAGATAGCCCGTCAGTATCTGGATGTCACACGTCAGATAGCCCGTCAGTATCTGTACGTCACACGTCAGATAGCCTGTCAGTATCTGGATGTCACACGTCAGATAGCCCATCAGTATCTGGATGTCACACGTCAGATAGCCCATCAGTATCTGGATGTCACACGTCAGATAGCCCATGAGTATCTGTACGTCACATGTAAGATTGCTCGTCAGTATCTGTATGTCACACGTCAGATAGCCTGTCAGTATCTGGATGTCACACGTCAGATTGCCCCTCAGTATCTGGATGTCACACGTCAGATAGCCCGTCAGTATCTGGATGTCACACGTCAGATAGCCCGTCAGTATCTGTACGTCACACGTAAGATTGCCCGTCAGTATCTGGATGTCACACGTCAGATAGCCTGTCAGTATCTGGACATCACACGTTAGATAGCCCGTCAGTATCTGGACGTCACACGTAAGATTGCCCGTCAGTATCTGTATGTCACACGTAAGATAGCCCGTCAGTATCTGGATGTCACACGTCAGATAACCCGTCAGTATCTGGATGTCACACGTCAGATAGCCCATCAGTATCTGGATGTCACACGTCAGATAGCCCCTCAGTATCTGGATGTCACATGTCACATAGCCTGTCAGTATCTGGATGTCACACGTCAGATAGCCCATCAGTATCTGGATGTCACACGTAAGATTGCCCGTCAGTATCTGTACGTCACACGTCAGATAGCCTGTCAGTATCTGGATGTCACACGTCAGATAACCTGTCAGTATCTGGATGTCACACGTCAGATAGCCCATCAGTATCTGGATGTCACACGTCAGATAGCCCGTCAGTATCTGGATGTCACACGTCAGATAGCCCGTGAGTATCTGGATGTCACACGTCAGATAGCCTGTCAGTATCTGGATGTCACACGTCAGATTGCCCCTCAGTATCTGTACGTCACACGTCAGATAGCCCGTCAGTATCTGGATGTCACATGTCAGATAGCCCTTGAGTATCTGTACGTCACACGTAAGATTGCCCGTGAGTATCTGTACGTCACACGTCAGATAGCCCGTCAGTATCTGTACGTCACAGGTCAGATAGCCTGTCAGTATCTGGACGTCACACGTCAGATAGCCCGTCAATATCTGGATGTCACACGTCTAGCCCGTCAGTATCTGGATGTCACACGTCAGATAGCCCGTCAGTATCTGTACGTCACACGTAAGATTGCCCGTCAGTATCTGTACGTCACACGTCAGATAGCTTGTCAGTATCTGGATGTCACACGTCAGATTGCCCGTCAGTGTCTGGATGTCACACGTCAGATAGCCCATCAGTATCTGGATGTCACACGTCAGATTGCCCCTCAGTATCTGTACGTCACACATCAGATAGCCCGTCAGCATCTGGATGTCACACGTCAGATAGCCCGTGAGTATCTGTACGTCACACGTAAGATTGCCCGTGAGTATTTGTACGTCACACGTCAGATAGCCCGTCAGTATCTGTACGTCACAGGTCAGATAGCCCGTCAGTATCTGGACGTCACACGTCAGATAGCCCGTCAATATCTGGACGTCACACGTCTAGCCCGTCAGTATCTGGATGTCACACGTCAGTATCTGTATGTCACACGTCAAATAGCCCGTGAGTATCTGTAGGTCACACGTAAGATTGCTCATCAGTATCTGTACGTCACACGTCAGATTGCCCGTCAATATCTGTATGTCACACGTCAATAGCCCGTCAGTATCTGTACGTTACACGTCAGGTTGCCCGTCAGTATCTGTACGTCACACGTCAGATTGCCCGTCAGTATCTGTACGTCACACGTCAGATTGCCCGTCAGTATCTGTATGTCACTCGTCAAGTTGCCCATCAGTATCTGTGTACGTCACACGTCAGATTGCCCGTCAGCATCTGTACTTCACACCTCAGATAGCCCGTCAGTACCTGACCGATAGGATTTAAGATCAACAAGCAAATAAATAATTGTTAACAGAAATCAGCAGATTAACTAAATTCGGTTAGGTTGCGTTTTCTCTGATGTTTTGGCTCTGATGTTTTGACATGCTATCGCCTGTTCTTGTGCCCTCTTCAGGAAAGATGGCATGCAGACGATGCCAAATTCACTTTTATGTTTTGTTGCCTGCAGACAATTTATGAGCTTTTGCTTACACCGGTTTCAGGCAACATTGCTGCAGATCTTCACATGATTGTTTGTCGGTTCTTTTTTCTCCTCAGTGAAGTCTTGTAAACGCATTCCAACCGTGTATATTTTGTAGCATTACATGACAAAACGGTGTTTTTTTTTACTCTTTTGCTCAGCCCGCCATTTTGAATGGATGGCCCTGTCGATGAAGTTTCTTTCTCCCTGGTTTAAGGGTAACCGGTTTTGCTCTTGTCACTTTGACATTTGCTTGTATTTTTTTTGCTTTCTTTCTTTTTGCTTTCTTTCTTTTTGCTTGTTCGGTTCCCCCTTTACTATTGAACTGTACACCTTCACAGTCTCGTACCTTGCTGTGCCGGCCGTTCTCTCTATCATCATCTTCAGGGTCGTCATCTTGACTGTGTGCATTGTCGCATATCTTTCTCTGCACGGTGGTCCTTCCATCATCTTTTGATAACTGGACAGTAGTCTCATTGTCGCAACCCGTCCAAAGTGGTTCATGTCTTGCCTCGGCTCTATACTGTGTAAAAGACATGAGAAAATTTTTCTGTAACCCCATTGAGAAATGGAGTCGCAGTAAATGGAAGGTAACGATTGAGGAATGAGTCGTTTTTCCACCGTTCTAAAAATAAACCAGATATAAACTTTTATATAGTAGAAAGGAAAAGGGAATAAACATTTTCTTAAAAAATAAATGTGTCCTATTTTTTCTGAATCCTTCATGTTGACTTGTCGTATGCTTACCTATTTGCGTTTATGGAGAACAAAACAACTTGTGAAAGAAATGAACGTGTTAACAGACGTGTAAGAAACTGACAGCTAACATCAAACTGATGCTATTTATCTGAAAATAACACCTTTTAAGACAACCCTGGGTATGCCTTTTTGGAATTCCTCTGCAATTAAGGAGCTCTAGAATGTATGAATGCAGAAAGGCTTATATTATGGGACGCTACAATGTAGTGAAATCCCCAAGCTTTTGTTTTGTATATTGCCATGCTGGACACAATGTATATGACTGTTAGGTAAAATTAAAGGGGAAAATGTGATAGTAAAGAAACAGAATCACTATATATAAAGTGGTAAAATGAAACAGAGCTGAAACAATCGCATTGATGTAAATGTGAAACGTACTTCAAATTAATTCCATTTTGTGTAGATGTAATGCGCCTTACTAAATAAACTTGTTAAAATGAAATAAATCAAACAATCAAAACCTGTTTGTGACCGAATGCATTTAGATAAATGCCTTCTTTGGTTAATTTTGTTACCAGAATTAACGGTCGCGGTGACGTACAACTCTGATGGTTCATTCACAATGGAAACTGGCGGGAAACGTTACGAACTCTGTGGAAACATGCAGACGAGAGACGATCGCGTGAAACTCGTCTGCGAAATGGAGGGAGTTCGAACTTCCGCTAACGTGGTCATATCCGGAAACGCCATCCATCTGTTTACTACGGTGAGCGTGTTCGTCTTTCGTTATTAACAAAGATTAATTGAATTCTATATCGTTTGATGTAATTAACAATCCAGAAAAAGAGATTTAACATAAAATAGTGAAACTTAAGCTTGAAACATGATTTTCCAAAAACATTTTTTTGTAGAATCGGCGCCATAAATTGATTGTTTTAAACCAGTGCAAATTTATTAAGATCTACCCCTCCCCCCCCCCACCCCCTTCAAAAAATCTAGATAACTTTTAGGTTCTTTCATATTATGTGAAACTGTTCTTTCAGGTACATATTTTGTGTTAGATGATTTATGCTGTAGATTCCCTGTTGTGTTGATAATGACGTTGTGGAATTGTTTATCTCCTGAATGTAGCCCATGAATAGTTCTACACCTTTTTGTATTTATAGTTTGAATTGTTATGATTTTGTTGCGATTTAAGGGTGTGGGATATTGTAGGACGGTAACATTGAGCTGAACCCCCGGTAATATTTTGAATTTCGAATGATTTTATTGAGATTTATAATTTGATCATTTCCCACAGGACGGTGACTGTGAGCTACGGATCCCTACCCCAGAGTTTTTGGGTGGAGCGGCGGGGCTGGGAGATAAGGGAGGGGCTGTGGCGCCCATGCCCGGGGTAATCGAGAAGGTGATAGTGAAGGACGACACGGCAGTGGCACAGGGAGACCCTCTGGTTGTTATGATCGCCATGAAAATGGAGGTGAGCCGTGGTAGAATTCTTGACTCACAGGATAACCACATTCAGTGTCGGTAGGGACACTGAAAGGGTCGTTTACACATTCGCTGAAGTCAGGCCACTTTGTTTTCCAGGAATGTGGCGGACAAGTCAGGTACGCCATACGTTCTAAAGTTGATCGTTCAACTATCACATTTCGGTGGTTTACGCAAGGTGATCCATAAAACTGACCACAGTGGGAAAAGTGAAAAATGCTTGAGTAGGACGTTAAACACCAATTTGTCGGCCAAAACGAAGGGAAAATGTTTGAAGGTAAAAAAAACACCTTAAAACAGGCTCAGTACTAACGGTTTTTCTGGCAATAGTACCCATATCTTAATGTTTAATATACCAAAGTGTATATAGTGCAGTACACAAATCGTAAAAAGGAATTCATATCCAGCATGATGATGCAAGATGAAATTCATGTTCTGTCGTTCTTTGTGTAAGAGAAAATGCTGGCGTGGCTTTATAAAATGGTTCTTTAGTTGTTTGCTTTGCTGAAAACATGGAATAGGGAAAATGTTGCATTGAGTTCTGTTTTTTTTTTAAGTATGTTTAAGTTGAAAATAGGCTTAAACTAGGCTTATTTTGGCCTCACACTTTTGAAAGTGGAGGGTACCGTGTAGTGTTTGGTTAATTTTGGGGGGAAATTATCGCGCGAAAAAGTAGAAAGGGACGAGCAAACATTGGGCGGGGAAGTTGAGATTCGTTGATAAACAAACTTGTATGAATCTCCGTCGTGTGATCTCATGTGGAGGCCAAATTAATGACGCTAATTTGTTTTTCCTGAGAAACTCTATTTTCTAACCCTCTGGGACACGTCTATAGATAGTGCGCTGGTATGGTCGTACAGATTCACTGTATATTTGGCTAATTGCTGTTCCTATGGACAACGTGTGTTGTTTGTGCACGTGGGAAGTCTTGTTTTGTGAAGGTACTTCCTTCCGGTAGAATAACCCTACCTTTCCCACAAGAGAGTTCCAGAGAGAGACCATTATCTGTTTTCTTGATGTTAAGAAAACTAGGTCAGTTACTACTGGGGGAGAACATGTGTTCTGTCGATAGCCTCGGTTATGCTGAGGGAAAACAGACTGTGGTAGATCTTCCAAATATTAGGGAACTTTGGGCAAACGTCTAACGCATTCCAATTTTTCTTGTGGATAAGAAATATTTTGGGTTCATGGAGAAACGTGTATTTTCTTTGCAGGTTAAATTATAACTATCACTGAGGATTGATTTTAGCTCTTGTTTGTGGTTTCTCAATCGTGTACCGGAGGTTTTTAAAACTTGTAATGTTTTAATGAGACAAAAATGGGATTGTCTTAGAAGAGAATCAAACAGTTTGACTTTCCCGTTATGGGCGAAACATAGTCTTGGTAAATATCCAATGGCGTTAAACGTGGTTGTTAGCCATTTTGGCTTTTATTTTGCTATCCTTTCATGAAAGAAAGCACTAATGATGGCTAAATAAAAGCCGAAACATGGAGTCGTTATGAAAACGTTGTTTTTTGAAGTACACTACTTGAAAGTGTTTAGAGTTTGAACGTTTTTTGAAATTAAAGACTTCATTGTTTCAAGACATACGTACGGCGGGTATAACTGATATTTATGAACAGGATAGAGGTAGGAGTTACCGGCCTGTGTAAGTTGTCAGTGAGGGATGTCCCAGTAAGTGTTTCCCGACCCACATATGTACCGTGCAATCTAGGTCGTGTTTATTCGTACCACTCTCACTCGGCATGTCTGTTTATTGTCTTCCGTGCAAGCCTTATACTGGAGTTGTCTGGGAAGGCAAATGTAGGCCTGGAGGAGCAAAGTGTGTAACCTATACCTGTGAAATCAATCCTGTATCGAAAACCAAGGCTAAGAGTAATAGACGTACCGCTGAGTGAAAAGTCACCTCTAGGAGTTCGACGATTTACTCTACCTTTTTTTTTGACTTCCAGAACCAAAGATTTTACATTCATCGTTAAGAGTTTGACCTTTACACTTAACTGCTTTTCTCTTAATCACTTTACTCCTATCGTTAAGGTGACTGTTTACATACAAGGTGAAAGTTCTCATTTTTAGAGTTGATTTTACACAAGGCTGGAAAGATTTAGATGTTTTGATTTTTAAACAAGAGAACCCACGGGCTATAAACAGGTTAGTTTGACGGTGGGGTTTTCCAGGCTGGACGACGGCATTTCTTCTGGATGAGATTGTCCTTGTAAACATTGTCAAAATATACAAATTGCAAACAAGGGAGAAATTTGATTCTAGCCATGAATTGAACAATTTACATGTTGTCTGTCAATGACACTTCAGTTAAACTACCTCAAGACAGGCGTAGACAAGGCAAGCAAACATTTGCGTCCGCCTGAAATTCTACCATCTGAAGTATAACTTATAGTAACAGCTGTATTCCCTGCTGTTGATAAGTGACTGAATTCAATGCAGTTAACTTTCTCAGCGAATTGAACGGAATGTGGCAAATGTGGCAAAATGTGGCAAATATACTTAAGGGTGGAAGAAGACAGTTTGGGCTCATTGACAGGCAATAAGTGAATTCAGTAGGCTTTTGGTCGAGTATTTCTTGGGATTGATATGTTTCTCCATTTTCGAGCACCGGGGAAAAGGCTAAATTGCATGTTTCCAAAGCAAAGAGAAATTAATTTTATTGACTGTTACAGTGTGCAAATTAAGATATTTGCTATATTGTAGTTCCGCTTCCATTGTCACCTTGCTGAATTTGTTCATGGAATAAAATTATACTGATACAGACGTATACAAAAATTTATTTATTTTATTTGATTGCTGTTTTACGCCGTACTCATGAATATTTCTCTTATACGACGGCGGTCAGCATTATGGTGAGAGGAAACCGGGCAGAGTACGGGGCCGTCCCAACGACCATCCGTAGGTTGCTTGAAGAGGAAGACCGAAGAGGAAGCCAGCATGAGCTGGACTTGAACTTCACAGCCACCTTATTGGTGAGAGGCTCCTGAGTCATTGCTCCGCGCTGACGTGCTAACCCTCTTGACCACGGAGGTCCTCCCATGTCTGTTAGCTAACAAAGCTGGACTCTTCGCATGGGAGAGAAACGGGTACTACACGTGTAAAGTTACACGTCTATCACCATATCGTATTAAAAGTTTTTTGTTGAACATATTGTTTCGAGAAAAGCTGAAAAAGCTTAGCAATATGTGCTCTTTAAATAATGTGGAGATGAAAACATTTATTTATTTCACGGTACTGCAATTTAAAGTATCTGCGTATTTAACACTTTACGCTCATCATATTAATTGTTTAATCATTTCATTTCTATTCCAGTACGTCATTCGAGCTCCAAGAGCGGGTATCGTAGAAAAGGTCATTTCAAAGTTGGCGACACGGTTTCCAAGGGAACGGTGTTGGTAAAGTTTTCTGCGGACCAGTCGTAGTGAACGTTATACTCGACATCGTGTGGTACAAATTCTTCGTCCATGCCGAGAAATGCAAACTTCCAAGATCTGCATGTGACCATAGTGCTATGATTATGATAGAGAATTTATAGAATATCTAAATATGTATTTACATGTTCCCGTGAATTCCCAAGAGTTTAAAAAAAAAATGGGAGTTCTTTTTTGCACTATTTGGCGCTCAGAGGCGTTTATTTGATGCGTGGCAAAACGGTTTGAACGTTAAAGTTGAGTGGTGAAGCTACCTCTGTAGATGTACACATGATCGAAGATGTAGATGATATGTCAGAGTATAGCAACATTTGTATTTGTAACATTAGGTATGTTCATTATTAAAGGAAAAGAAAACATGCAAATGATGCCAAAATCTGATGAAAGAGCGTCAAAACTTATTTGCAAATATGATCTTTAATATTTTTTTGTTCTTTTTTTCAGGAGAATAGGGTATTTGAAAGTATTTTTGTATACCAACTTTTGGTATTTATCGTTGTTGCATAATAATATTCTAAACAAGAATGTGATGCTTGTGAAATAAATTTATTAAAGTGTAAATTTGTTCTTTATATCGAAACATTTGCATTTACTCTAAATTATTATAATATTTATGAATATATTAAAAATATAAATATGATCGAAATTGAGGTTTAATACATTTATTAGCTGAAAAGAACAAATTCTAGTTCAAAAATATCTATTAAACCCGTGTTACATCCTCATTGATGACATTATTAAAGACAGACTATAAATACTAAAAGGTGGTCCCAAATACCCACCATTCAAAAATTATTTTCATATGTCTTTTTCTCCTTAAGGAAAAATCGTAAAAAATATTGAAGACCACATTTAGGAATAACTTTTCGCACTCTTTCATCTGAACTTTGTCATTTTTATGTTTTCTCCACCCTTAAGTGTGTGATTGACTGTCACCAGACAACCCGCTCGTGTATGTTCATTGTTAAGTGTGTGATTGGTTGTTACCAGAAAAAGTCGCTCGTGCATGTTCATTTAAACAGGGAAAAATACAATTCGACAGCAACGGGGGACAATTCAACAGAGTTCAACAGTTTTCTCTGCAGCGCGCCTTAGGAGATGAATATGTCGGTTAAGTATGCATATGTTGATTTTAACAATTGTCAATGTTACAATTCGGTAATAATGGTGGATAATTCGGCAGAGTTTACAGTATAAAGAAGTTGATGTTGTACACATATCCCTGTACACTGTGTACTGAAGAAGGTATTGGGTTTGTCCTTCGATGGGAACATTCTAACAATCAAACTAAGAGTGTATTACGCGTGTCAGCATACTCCATTACGCCCTAGATGTCACAAATAATGCGTTTCTTTGTGACGATGCCTATATTGCTTCAATCAATTTCTTTGTAAAGTCGTGTATTTATACATTACATCAATCTTTTGGTGACATGTTACTCGGGTATTCTGATGATGAATAAGTTGAAAGGTTTGTACCTGTAAATAAGAGTGGTTTTCTATTTGTATAAGTGGATAATGCAATAAACTCATGATGAGAGTTTCACCTGCCTGCTGACGTTTGAATAATTTCTGCCATTCTCAGATCTATTCATAAAAGCGACAGAAAATGTCTTGTGCGTATGTAGGTGCTCCAAACTGTTACCTGTATGTATTGCTAAAGCTGTGAACTCTTGTCAGATATTATGGTTTCTCCTTGCAATATACTACGTTGTCGGATATGATGGTTTCCCCTTACAGGATACTGTGGTTTGCCCTTGATGGCTCCTCCCTCAGGATAACATAGATTCCCATGCAGGATAGGATGGTTCCTCCCTCAGGATAGCATAGATTCCCATACAGGATACGATGGTTCCTCCCTCAGGATAGCATAGATTCCCATGCAGGATAGGATGGTTCCTCCCTCAGGATAGCATAGGTTCCCATACAGGATAGGATGGTTCCTCCCTCAGGATAACATAGATTCCCATGCAAGATAGGATGGTTCCTCCCTCAGGATAGCATAGATTCCCATACAGGATACGATGGTTCCTCCCTCAGGATAACAGATTCCCATGCAAGATAGGATGGTTCCTCCCTCGGGATAACATAGATTCCCATGCAGGATAGGATGGTTCCTCCCTCAGGATAGCATAGATTCCCATGCAGGATAGAATGGTTCCTCCCTCAGGATAGCATAGGTTCCCAAGCAGGATACGATGTACGGTTTCGTCTTGTACAATATTCGACGTCATGTGACTGAAAAATTGTTAAGTACGACGTTAAACCCCCAAGCACTCACTCACTCACTCACTCACTCATCTTATGGAATACGAATTAGGAAAGCTTAGTGCCATTGTAAACAACCAACCTTTGGCAAGTTACTCACAAATTTCCCCACGTGTGATGTTAAGATATACACATACTGTTGGTCTTGAAAATCGCAAATTGTATCTGCAAGACTTAGCTTCCACCCGCTCTTTATTTTTTCCCTGTATTCCATGGTCATTTTCATCTTATTATCTGTCCAGTCACCTGACACACATCATATGGATCATTATTATAAGAGTACAGAAGGACAAAGGTCAAACGCGCGTGTGAATATATATATTTGTTAAAATACTTTATTCTCCATAATAAAACATACTGCTCTCTAAATTATTTCTTCCATGTATGAAACTTAATTATCAGGTGACAATTTCAAAACCTACATTGTTGTATGACAAGAGAGGAAGCCAGATCTTGTCGTGCATGCGTCAGATGTAAAGAAGTAATATGAAGGGAACATTATCTGACACCCCAGTAAATAATGTGCCTAAAATCACTTGATTTAATATAACCCATTTAGGCTCAGACTTAAATGCATTTAAATATCTGAATTCTACGCCGGCTTAAATGGCCTCACTGATATTATGTGACGTCATTAGTAGTCGTGGGTTTCCTCCGGGGTGTACCCAATTTCCTCCCACCATATAAGTGAAAAATTCTTGGAAACGGGGTAAAGCACTCCGTGTTGAAATTGATAAATTGAGGATATTGCACAGTGGAGGTTGGATATCCTAAATACCGTGGGTTATCATTTCCACCTCTCAGTGGAAAAATGTTTATGATATTCAACCTCCACTGTGCAATATTCTATTTATTATTTATATTTTAGCTGAAGACATTCACAGACTTCGGTATATAGCGTGACGCGCACATGTCTTCTTGTATGACGTCGTGTCTTGTTGCGTGACATAATAAATGTTAAAGTTTTTTTGTTTTTAGCTAATTCTGCTTAAACCATGGGTTTTTGCTACTATTTATGCATTTACATGAACACCTAGAATAAAACCCTGACTGAGGTAAATTGAGGCCGTATTTCACCGGTTACCTGGGACCATTTGCCAGCCATCACACTGTCGTCACTGCTCTGTTTTTGTATCTCTGTGCTGTGCGTCTTAATTATATTCTAAAGTTTAACAGTTACATATATACAGCGGATGGCATTATAAACTTTACGATTTTACTTTATTGTCGATTTAACGGTAACTAACGGTAGAACGTTCATAGACAAGGCTCATACTTTGTGAAAGGTGACTATCTGGGCTATTCTAAAATAACTGTAATCAATCGATTGGATTTGTGCTGATAAATATTTGCCAAAATCTGCTGTATAACCTCTGTAATATCCAGACAAAAGTGAAGAATTCCCTGTCACGATGTCGACGCCAGACAAAAGTGAAGAATTCCCTGTCACGATGTCGACGCCAGACAAAAGTGAAGAATTCCCTGTCACGATGTCGACGCCAGACAATGTAAATATTGTCCATAAATCGTAAGAGTTCAAAATATATCATGCTATTCAGATAGTCGTTTTAAAAAGCGACAGGTATCAGTAGAAACAAATTAATGACGGTGTCTTATAGTTTTAGTATTTTACCTTTGATTATAATCACGAATATATGACCGATATACTAAAAAATGTGGCTTTGATCTTCAAGTCGTCACTGATTCCTTTAATATTTTCTGGTAACCCGTTGTGCATTATGCATATTGCACCATGTTTATTGTTGTTGTTGTACATGGGAAAATAGTGCATTCAGAACATGACGAGCCTTCAGTACTGGGAAGGGCGTAAAAAAGCTAAATCTCGTCACAGACGTACGTGTATATGACAAATTTACGGTTTTCAATATAGTGAACAATCCACTTCATTTGAGTCCCAAACAATGGAACCAATAAAATACAATGCCAGAAACCTATACGCTAATCACGCAGTTGTTTTGCCCATATAGCTTGAAGGAAGAATCCACCTTTATATAAAGAAGACATCATCTAAAAGACGTTCTGATTCCGGCTATGGGTTTCATGATTGTGTTTTACATTTTATTTTTACAGTGAATAAAATTCAAATAGAGACTCGGGTTCTGGGGTGGACTTTTTGAGCCATATTGGACAACCTGAAGCAAAAAGACGTCGACGATTGTTTTTTACCCGTTGAACACGCAGATTCCTATATTACCATATTCAAAACCAATATACATGGAGTAAAAATCTACATCTGTATTTTATATAGACAAATAGGAGTTAGAGATGTTTTAAAGTTTAAAAAGCACCTGTAACTTCAATATGCTTCAGCGTATTCAATATGGCGCAGTAAGTCCACCACTGAGCATAAATACTTTTTTTACTGCTTTTGAATTTTGTTCAGTTTAAAAATTGTAAAAAAGATCATGGAAATCATATATGGAATCGTGGAATAATCTTAAAATTAAAAGTTAACTTAAAAGTGGTGGAAATACCTGAAAATGAAACATAGAATAAGGAATCGAAATCACCTCAGTCATAACATTTACCTGCAGCTTCCGGCAGTGGAGACATGCATCTTTATAACAGCACTCAAATTATGATCAAGTCGTGTGCAAACGGTATGGCACTCGTACCTTGCTGTAACACGCATACCCCTTTGGATGGTACAGTGATGTCATTTTCTAACCGTTGCTGAGGTCACCGGAGGTCAGAGAACTGGTTCGCTGCCTCATCATGGTGTGTAAAACGTTGACAGAATACAATAGTCACGTGCGACACAAATGATGAGCCTCAATCAACCGTGAACAATCAGTTCACATGCTGCTTTGCTACTTGTATTTCACGTGATATTTCGCCCACGGATTTGACGCTGTGGTCATGACTTGTGTGAGCCGGCACACAAGTACTGATACGTCACGGCACAGAACGCTACGTCACAGCACATAACGATGCGGTACGTCGTATTTTCTGTGTATATCTGTGCCAATAAAGCAATAAGCTAGTACACAAGTACTGCAGTGTCACCAACACCGATTAGTTCAGTTCACTGAACATTCATGACAATCGTCAGACTCCCCGAATTTTCAGCTCAACCCCTTATTTCAACTATTTTTAAGGATTTCATTTGTAGTCGATTTATCACACTGTCATATTGTCAGAATATATTGCTATTCACGGGATTTGGCCATACGAACCAGCGCTCAGAAACAAGACACTACTCCTGTTGGCCATCTCCACATACGCGCACAACCACAGAAACTTTCATCTCTGTTCGCACCAATGGCGTATCAGAATATAACAACAACATGTCTAGATATCGGAGTCTTTAGGTGGGGGTCCTCGATATGGACCTGGACACTGTCCACGACGAGCTCTGCGGCCCCTGCGACCCCCAGCTCACAACAGTTGCATGATTTATACCCGATACAGGACATTTCGTTTGTGTAAAAGTCACTTCCGGCCACGGAGGCGTAGAGAGAGGTTTTGTTGGAGGCACAGCGGTGAGTAACGCGGACTGTGTAGCGTTCCTTGGGTTTAGGATCGGACGGATCCACGACGATGTCCGTCAGTTTGACACCGCCGCCATTGTCGTCCAACACGAAGCCTTCCTCGTGATAAACCATGTTGCGGGTGATTCTAATCTCTGCGCCTTTCCCATTGAGGATCCGGCCGTCCGGGTAGACGACAACAGGCGAGACGAAAATCGGCTTGTCCGTATAGGAGTCCTCGTAGCTCTGAACATTGTCACAGTCCAAGAAGGCGTCGTCCTGTTGCTCTGGTGTAAAATCGATCGTCTTACAATGGGACTCGACCGCCTTAAACCCGGCCCTACATGTCTCAAGGACGTCCTGCACCTGGCGAGGGTCCGCGTTCGGGATAAACGCAAACCCGTTTGCTGTCGCGTTGCAAATTTTCTCCTCGTATACCTGGACTCTCGGCGACACTGAGGCGCAACTCCTTAAGGCCGCTTTTCCGATAGAGGAGCAGGCTTTAGCCAGGCTGTCTTTAGCCCTGGAGGCGGGGTTGTTGGGGATTTGAATGAAAAACACTCCCGGGGTTCTGGTGCGCATGGCACGATACTCCACAGACCCGTCCCACGTGCCGTTCTGGTAGTTCAGATACACATTGGCGAACACCTCGGCGAGTGGCTCCGGTACTTCACAACTGGCCACTCGGACAGGTATATGCAAATACTGACTGCGAGTTTCGGTTAACATTCTCCTGTCAAACGGAAAGTCACCTCTAAGGTGCCCCACCCCCACTTCACTCGTCTCTCTTCTCTTTCTCCTCCTTTTCCGCACATTCCCTTTCTTTTTCCCGGAACGCTGATTTTTTAACCGAACATCGATGTTGACCTGAGACGAACCATCGGGAGTCACGGCTTTGACGTAAATTCGATTTCGACGGAGCCATTTCAAATTCAGACGACTTCCGGTGGACGAGGTTATTCTCTTCACGCGATATCTTTTCCCCAGCGTGACGGATGTTTGACGTTCGTCTGTCTGGCGAACCTTCAAAGCATTAAGGGACCGGACAGATCCATCCGAAGACCGTTTCCCGTACAGATGGATGACTTCGCCGTCTGAAGTCTGGGTGGAGAGAAGACGCGTGTCGGCCGGGTTGATGTAAACCTTGTATTTGGTATATTCTTGATGTTCTGAAAAATTAACAAAAAGGATGATCACGTGCCGGAATGATTGGTAGATTGTTATTTGAACGTCATACTCAGTGATTTTTGACTTGTAAGAAGGGGCTACGTTATAAAGCTGTATGACAGAGGACTGGCCGGCGAAAACCACGGACCATTCACAAGTTATTGACGTACTTCTCATCCTTGCGACACATACAGATTTTCTCGTAGGTCAGTTTTCCTGACACCAAACTTCCCAGCGGAGGAGCAAAAGATGGTACCTGATTTGTGAGTGTGGTGTTTCATGTCGAGCATTTTCACCGCCATAATGGCTGCCTGACCGAGGGGGTTAGCACGCCTGAATGGCGGAATGACCAAAGACCTCCAATCAATGCGGCCGTACGTGGAAAGGTCTGCCAGCAACCTGCGGAAGGTCGTGGGTTTCCTGCGGGCTCTTCCCTGTTTCCTCCCACCATAATACTGGTCGCCGTCGTATAAGTGAAATATTCTTGAGTACGGCGTAAAACACAAATCAAATAAATGCACATTGGTGACGAAAAACACATCTGAGCAAAATTACATTCGGCTAGGTTTGCGCGCTTTCGACGAAAGAACCTTTTTGATGTTTTGTGCCAAAGGAAAACTACTTATAAAAGTAAAAGTTAAATATATAAAGCCTTTCACATATAAATTTGAATTATGATAAATGATGAGTGCTTCAGTTAAATTAAAGCTAAAACCTAAGTACTTCAGAAATGGATTTCCTCTGAGTTTATTTTGTCGATCATTTAAGGAGTGAGTAAGACTTACCACATCCGGGGCCGCTGTACCCCTCGTGACACTGGCACGAGTTCGTCTCGTCACAGACGCCTCTCCCCGAGCAGCAAAAGTCACAGCCTACAGAGTTTAAAGCAACAATAGCACCGGCCAAAGTTAGACATAATCATAGGAAGTATTTGAAAGGGAATTGCAGAATTGACAATGTTGAGAGTTCCACATAAGGGAGTAGACTGGCACGCTCTCAGCTCTGTGCGTATATCATACATACAATACAGTTTCTTCGACATGGCTTTCTAGTGAGGCAGCGCTGTTAATATGTCGGCATTGCGGCCGGCATGATACAAGCCGGCATGATACAAAGAGACAGATATGACCCTGAACATGTCGAAAGCAGCCCTGAATCTATAAAAATAAACGATATCGGTATTGAAAACATATTGAACAGTTTGCTATGGATGTTTCTTTTTCATGGAGTTTGTGTATTGATACTTCATTGTGAATTGCTATGCATTCTAACAGAATTCTACTGACACACAAGTGGAGGTTTTGTATGCCGAAGAATTAGGCCTACCGGGCGTCGAGGGTTTATTGGATGCTGAGAGATTACCGGATGATCACCGTCATCTTAAGCCCCGTCCAGACTGTCATCTTCATTCAACAACACTCAACACCATCAAACGTTGTTGAATCGGAAATGTGCATGCGTATTTTTGGTCAACAAGTTAAGTCAAGCTGAGAGAATTTAGTCAGTCAGGGCGCATGTAGAAATAACATGACACGTGACCTGGGCAAAATGGCGGCACCATAGGTGAAAGAGTGAAACTCGTCTCACGATGAGACGGTTTCACTGATGCAGGAGTATGAAAAATATCTTTGCCTGTACAACACTCTAAAAATTACAAAGACAGGGACAAAAGAAAATCATTGTGTTTCATGCACTGTAGAGAAAGATGGAAATTTCCCTCCAATTTATCGACAGTTTGTTAAAAAAAAACACACACACCTCAACATACGACAACAGTGTTGGAAGATGCTGACCTATCTGATTTGTAGCATTGAGTCGACTAAAGTTGTACAATGTTGGACAATCTGGACGGGGCTTAGTTAAATATTCCCATGCATAAAGTTTGACAGCGATTAAATAAATTAATTAAATGAATTAAAAGAAATACATCCTATCACGTGCCATTTCTTTAATTACATCACGAGTAAAGTAAATTTCTAGTATACATCCTTTTAATCTTTTGTAAATTGAGCGTTCATTCATTATTTCTTAAAGAATGCGAAGAGAAACAACGAAAATGTCGCCGTGACCCATTACAGTTGTACACGTGTTGTCTAAACATCATGTTCCTGCTCAGTTATGGACCCCACAGTTTCCTGGGCATGTTGATGGTTTTCGGTGGAAAGCTTCTGGGTAGTTAGGTCGAAAACAGCGACCTCAAGAGAAACGAATGTTGCTATATTTGTGTTCTCTTGGGATGTCAGTCACAGTGTTAAAACTGTAGTCATTCGTTCGTCGCGATTTTTTCGACTAGTGGTTAGAAGCGCGTGCCTTTCAACAGGGACCAATCAAATCAATAAATAAATGAATCAATATAAGAGATGAAGTATCGATCCTATTTTCATTACGGATAAATACTGAAGGGCTTGTCGAGTACCACTTACCAGTAAAAAACGACAGTTCAAATAAAACAAGTCTTGCGGGTATTTGATCCCGCTAAATGTTTAACCTCCATTTATCTTCCATTATGTACACATATCGGTTGAAAGCATTATGGTAAAATAAATAAAAAATTTTCAGATATTATTTACCAATCGGGAAAATTTATTAATTTTGGATGAGAGAAGTTCTGACAAAGATGTAGTGTGTGTGGAGATTTCTGTGATCAACTTACCTAGTGACACCCTACTGTTATTACCTGAGTCTGACGTCGCTGAAAATATAGTGAACAGATTTTGCTTTTAAGAACTCATCCCAGTAGCGTTCATGTTTATTGGTGATGAAAAAAAACCAACAAAGACAAGGGGATGCCCGGAGTAAAACACCGCTCTTGGCCGGGTATCTAACAAATCTCCTGATTCAAATCTGCAGGCAAACAACCTAGAGCTGGATTCGAACCTCAGATCTCATTGTTCAGGGGAGCTAATCCGTTAGGGCGTGAAGAGCCTTTTATGGTCAAGTAGGTTACTCTAAGCAACTTCAAAAGAGTTAGAATTGAGTAAGAAAGCGTCCACGCAATAAAACCCTGCATACTTAATGGTCATCTAACACCAAGTGGCGTTATTTACGTTCCAATTGTGAAACCTTGAACTCCTGTATTAAGTGGAGGAGACTTTGGAATGTATACACACCTTAACATTTGAAAAGGAAAACCATATAGCTGTTAAGACTTAACCATCAAAAAAAAAAGCCATCATATTTTGCAATGAGTTACTCGTGCTAAAAGTCTCACAGGCTTGTGTTAAAACCATACAGCCAAGTGAGTCATCTTGATTTTTTTTTTTTTTTTTTTTTTTTTTGATTGGTGTTTTACGCCGTACTCAAGAATATTTCACTTATACGACGGCGGCCAGCATTATGGTGGGTGGAAACCGGGCAGAGCCCGGGGGAAACCCACGACCATCCGCAGGTTGCTGCCAGACCTTCCCACATACGGCCGAAGAGGAAGGCAGCATGAGCTGGACTTGAACTCACAGCGACCGCATTGGTGAGAGGCTTCTGGGTCATTACGCTGCGCTAGCGCGCTAACCGACTGAGCCACGGAGGCCCCTGAGTCATTTTGAGTTAGTCTGAATGACGATACACACAATTATGTGGATGTGCATTTTTGTGACAATTTACGACTCGTACACAAAGCAATTTTCGCGATATGCTGGTTTTTACGCTCATGTCGTGTAAGCTATATATTTACCGGTTTGCCTGGTGGCCGAGGCGAAACATTCCAGCGGAGTTCGGGTATGGGTCAGGGCGGGATCCACCTCGATCTCCCCGTCGGCTACGCGCAGGCTGACCGCCTGGAACACAAACGCCCTGTGAGCGGGAGAAAGAAAACAACCAACGTAAGTATAACACATATAACTTCACCTGAAAAAATACAGTTAATTGGGGAAAACAGTAGGCCTATAGTTACACGCCTTGTAACAAGGATAAATGGCGTATTTCGGTCGCCTGATCCCAAAGCATACATGTGTTCAGCTGTGGACTGTACATATTAATACTGTAACACGCGGTAGACCCTAAGTGTATAATCGGCTGCGCGTTGTACATATTAATACTGTAATACGCCAGAAACCTTTAAAAGTGAATTCGGCTGCGGACTGTACATTTCAATACGGTAACACGCGGTAGGCCCAAAGTGCACTCGGCTGTGGGCTGTATACGTTAATACTGTAACACGCGGTAGACCCTAAGTGTATAATCGGCTGCGGGCTGTACATATTAATACTGTAATATGCCAGAGACCTTTAAAAGTGTATTCGGATTAGGACTGTACAGTTCAATACTGTAACACGCGGTAGGCCCAAAGTGTATATTCAGGTGTGAACTGTACATGTTAATACTGTAACGCGCAGTAGACCCTAAGTGTATATTCGGTTGCGGACTGTACATTTCAATACTGTAACAAGCGGTAGACACAAAGTGTAATCGTCTGCGGACTGTACACGTTAATACTGGAACACGCGGTAGGCCCAAAGTGTAATCGTCTGCGGACTGTACATTTTAATACTGTAACACGCAGTAGGCCCTAAGTGTATTCGGCTGCGGACTGTAAATTTCAATACTGTAACACGCAGTAGGCCCTAAGTGTAATCGGCTGCGGACTGTAATTTCAATACTGTAACACGTGGTAGGCCCAAAGTGTATTCGGCTGCGGACTGTACATGTCAATACTGTAACACTTGGTAGACACTAAGTGTATTCGGCTGCGGACTGTACACGTTAATACCGTAACACGTGGTAGACCCTAAGTGTATCTGGATGCGGACTGTACCTGTTAATACTGTAATACGCAGTTGACCCTATGTGTATGCGGCTGTGGACTGTACATCACTTTACGTATTTTTTACTGTAACACGTGGTAGGCCCTAAGTGTCTTCTACTGCGGACTGTAAATGTTAATTCTGTAACACGCAGTAGGCCCTAAGTGTATTCGTCTGCGGACTGTACACGTTAATATTATAACACGCAGCAGACCGTTAGAAGTGTAATCACGATGCGGACCTAAGTCAGGTAGTTTATCAGGCAACTAGCGAAGGGCGGTGGTTTCACTCAATCTCTGTCCGGTTCCATCCATCTGCCATCACACGGATGAAAATTCTTGCGTTTGGTAAAAATGCCAGTCAGATAAAGTATATAAATAGTTGTTTCTTATTGGACATACTTTGAATGCGTTGATTGCGCGAGTTGATACGAATAACGTTAGTTATAACAGTTACAATTTCGTAGTTACAATAATACAACCTATGGGTTGTAAAGAAGTGTTGACAGGAGGGCTTCTTGATGGAAGGCAGGAGCAAAGAATGGCCGTTTACCTGTTGGGAAGACATACGTTGTAGAGCATCCTACATCCAGATTGTACCTTGTTATTATCACGTTGGAAACCATTTACTTTCCCCAAGATTAAACACGTTCTTGCCACGCAATATTGCCGAAATAGCGTTGGGCTATAATCATTCAACCATTTGACCATTCATTCTGGACTACACGCGCGGGTACCTAGGATGAAATCTGACTTTAGCAGATGAGTCCGTCACCACCTTCCACGCAGGAACAAAATAATTTGCTCAAAGTTCCCATTCCTCGGCTCATCCAATGATATACCTAACCAAGGTTGTAATGTTTCCCGCCTAAAGGAATTCTGGTCCAAGCTTTGTAGTATAGTGTTCATTGTTATTTCTGCTTTATATTTAGGTCTATAAATGCTAACGCAGTAGAAAAAATTTTTTGTGTGGCTGTTGTCTAGTGGTTAGAGGCACTGACTATCAATCGATGTTAAATACCAGACGTGGGTTCAAAACCGGTCTTGGACATGAAATTTGTACACTGCCTCTCTCTCATCACTTGTGGGAGTTTATAATACGCAGTGACTGACGGTCATGTGCTTTTTCCTGCTCTGTCTAGCCTTTGTTGAAAACGACACCAATATTGTGTGCACATCTGCAAGTCACATGAGAGAAAAGTTCGTCAGTAACTTGCCAAGGGTCGGTAGCACTCCAGTTTCCTTCTCTCACCATGCCGTATAAGTGGAACATTACCAGAAGACACGGCTTGGACTGGAGTCGCCCATTGTGCTGGTAACGGTTCTTCATTGACTTGCGAAGTTTCTACAGCCGTCTTATTTTGCGTTATGATAAATACACAACCGCACGTATTGATCATAAATGTGTAGATTGTAAGGATAACAGCACGTCACACAGCTTCGGGACGTGTGACACTGTTGTAGGTCACGTGCACTTCGAGGGCGTTAACAAAGGTCGCGATGGCTGTGGGGTGTTATGGTGCAGTTAGAGTGAACTGCGACGTGTTGTCGCAATGGGATTTTTTTTAGTTTATAGGCCGTTGCGCTCAGATTTGTCTTTGCATTTTTCGCGAGCTCTGTATGACTCACATCTTAATGTTCCACATTACCTATTCTACACAACCGCTGAATAACACCAAAGTATACTTCTTTTAGCTTGCTGCCTATACACAGCACTGCGGTAAGTAAGAAGGTCTGCCAGCAACCTGAGGATGGTCGTGGGTTTCCCCTGGGCTGTGCCCGGTTTCCTCCCACCATTATGCTGGCCGCCGTCGTATCTAAAATATTCTTGAATATGGCGTAAAACACCAATGAAATAAATAAATAAATAAATATACACCGCATGTCGCCCATGGCCTCATCATGACGTCACCCATGACGTCACCCATGGCTTTAACATGCAGTCTCGCTCGTGGAAAGAAGCCTACAGAGTATATTAACATTATGTATTGAGAAGGTACTCTAACTGCATTATCTTTAAAATATGGACATTCGACATATCGATATGAATAGCGCATGGGGCGTTACGTGTCACTGAGGAAATGCAATTTTGATAAGCGCGTAAGTGAGTAATTTTACAGATAACTGAAAATAGCTGATTGTTAAAAGAGATTTTAGGCCCTGTTGGGAGAAAGTGTCATTTCACTGAACAGGCATTCCCTGCAAAAAATGCAGATAAGAAATGTATCAAACTTCACATAAATGTCTAATTGGTCCTGATGCACCAATCAAAATCAAGCAAAATGTGTTACTGGAAGAAAGCTAACCATTAAGTGAAATACAATAATTAAAATAAGTAGTTATGCTCACTCTGGAACAAGGACGGTTACAGCGGCATCTTTGTCCACCAGTAGCCTTGTGTCCACCAGGGATCCGCCAGGATCGCGGACCAGCCAGATTAACAACAATGCCACAACATTACCCCATCTCCCACCGGAACCTGACGGCCACATCGTGGTGATAAGCACAGTGGCTATCAGCGGAAGTGACGTCACGTATAGACCAATCGCTCCGTTCACGGCCCCGTGAGCAGCGAATGACGGTTGTTTCTGAACAGACTTCACTGTGAGAAGAACAGTATCGGCGCTGCTATCAAGGGAGACTCGCACGTTGTCCAATTCTTGCGGTTCTGTGGCACGTGATGTTACACGGAACTGTAGGGTGTTGGAACTGTCGGATTTCCACTGGATCTTACCCTGCGGCGAAACAGAAACAAAATCATGTCATAACGACATCGAGACATCATCACGCAAATGTAACTGTTATCATTGAGCCCTTGTACGACTATGGGTCTAAAGCAGTATATAAAATCATGTAAGTTGTGATGATTTGTCATATTACATGATTAACGTACTGATCGATACTTTGATTGATGGACACTAGAACTTTGCATATGAGTGTAACAGAGCATGGTTTGCAAATACTTATAATAACAATATAACTTTATTTCAGATTTTCAGCCTATAGGAAGGGGATGAAAAACAGTAAGCGCCATGGAACCAGGAGACATATTTTGAACAATTATGGAACAGAGCCTTTCCGAACTGTCAGTCAAGAACATGCAATTGATCAATCATAAGCAGTATAATTGCAATTAGGCCAACCGGATGTTCCACACACTGGTTACAAAGGTACAATGGAATGAAAAGTAAAGTTGTCACGAGAAGGGGTAGTTCAATATATGTTGGACCTTTATATCAATAGGGGAGTTTCCAGTTCGAACTCTTTTATCATTTATGGTGTTAAGAGTAATACTGATATTCCTGATGATACTGTTAATCTAGATGGGTATTGTTTAGAAAGAAAGGACAGAGACAGATATGGAGGAGGGGTGGCAATTTATTGCAAGGAATCTTTTAATGTTACTAGACCTAAGGATTTAGAGAATGGCAATGAGATAATATGGATAATGGTGGAACAGAATAACAAAAGCGTGCTGATTGCATCATGTTACCGCCCACCTAACCAGCCGGCTCATATACGTGAGCTTTTTTTAAGTTAATCTGGCGGAAAATTTAACTTCGGTCTAAACAGAAAATCCCGATGTCATGTTAATAATGGGTGATTTTAATGATAGATGTCTACACTGGGAAAAATACCACGATATGAGCGAATTGACAATGAGCCTTTATGATATGGTAGCTGGGAAACATCTTTTTCAACTAATTAATTAACCCACTCGATATAGTGATAATGCTGCTTATGTATTGGACTTAATTATAACCGATTGCATTGGTTATGTAATTGACTACGGAGTTGCCTCACTAATGGCTAATCTCGACCATTGTACTATTTATTGTACCGTAAACATCTTATGTAACGTTAAACCAAAGGCTTTTTGTAAGATGTGTGGGACTTCAAATGTGCCGATTTGTATGGTCTGCGCAATCTTATCTCTGTTACACCATTTGATGCCGTTGGTAATATTTTCTCTCATGTTAATGACAAATTAATTTGTCTGGAACAGTTTGTTTTTTTTTCATGCTGCAAAGAATGTATTCCGAATAAGAAAGTCACTATTAGACCACGTGACAAGCCTTTAATGACCAACAATGTTCGGTGCAAGATACGAGTGAGGAGTCGTTGTTTCAAACAATACAAACGGAATAAGTCCGATGGGGATACGTTTCGATACTATATATCTAGAATAATGTTAAACGTCAAGCAATACTGCGTTACTCCACATGTTTAAAAGGTAAACTCTCCAACCCCCAGATGGATACAAAAACATACTGGTTGATAATGAAATCTCTACTAGGATCGAAAGCAAAACCGCCTATTCCTCCTCTTGCTGTCAATGGCTAAAACGTGTCAAATGACGTTGAAAAGGGGAATGAATTCTGTCAATTTTTGGCATCTCAGTCGCCCCCTGAATTTCAGAGTAAAGCTGGCAGAAGGACGGTGGATTGTTTGGCAACTCTAATTTTGGCAATGTTAGGTGCAACTGGTTTATCTACTAATATCCCTCACATCCTCATTGAAACAGCTCACAGGATGGTTAAAGAAATGCTGGATTGAGACAAAAACTAAAATTTAGTCCATCTTGCTATCTGTTTAGTGTAATGTACCAAATCATTTGTATGTAGTAATGAACATAGATAAGCTGTAAATGCATACACTCTAGGAAAACAGCTACCTGGCTTGAGTTCAGTGCAGTACATGCATTGTAGCGAATCAAGGTATCTAGCCTGAGTGTGCAGTGCTTACAGTGTAGCGAATCAGGTATCTGGCTTGAGTTCAGTACAGTACATGCAGTGTAGGGAATCAAGGTATCTAGCCTGAATCTGCATCGAATTAACCAGCATCAGGCAAAGAAAGCGGAGGAAAACAGAATTCCGCGAGATGAGATTTGTTTCTGGCTGTGATGTCAATATTATACATCCGTGAAGTGTTGGGTAATATCATTCAGCGCACATGGCTACAGCTCTCAACATCACGCGACTGGGAGATCCATGTGTGGCCTGACAGCGGAGACATGTCAGATCGACAAGCCTTGACGGATTGTCCTATCATGCATTGCATGACTGTGGTGCCTACGGAAATACCGAAATCTTGAGTAGGTTTACTTCGGGCACTCTAGGTTTCTTCTACCCATTTGTTGCCGTCGATCGTTGGAGAGAAACATTCTTGAGTACAATGTGAAACAAAATTCAATCACATAAATGAAATCAGTCTGACGTTATATATCTATAGGTTTATTTAATTCTCTACGAAATATTACGAAGTGTGCATACAGTAATGTTTATTTCATCTCTTCAGTGTGGTCTTGGCAGCTAACGACTGTTCTAGTTGTGTGAATACCCCATGAGGTTTATCACACTGGTACCCTTTGTGCGTAAAGTTATAGAATGTTCTGAACCTGCTGACTGTGTCGACTTCTAGAGAAGTCTGGTGCTTATGTATTTGAAGGTACCGAATGACAATCTGTGGAGTGAGGTTAATTTAAGTTAATTCTCCTTCAGGGCGCATCAGATTTTCTGATATAAGCAATGTTCCGCCTGTTTTATTTCATGACCTTTAGGAATGGAGTACTGTATTTGTTTATTTATTTATTACGTTGTACACCGTATTCAAGAATATTTCACTTATACAACTTGGGCCAGCATTATGGTGGGAGGAAACCGGACAGAGCCCTGGCTGCTGGAAGACCTTCTAACTACTGTATTTGTGTGGATATATTTAAAGTATATGTTGAGATATAAAGTCTGGACAGTTATTAAAATCTACGTCATTGATTTAATCAGATAACCAGCTTACCCCGAGGTCACATCTGAGAGCAGTTTGTATTTAGTGTGAGGGATCGTAACAGTTAAAATCAACTTTCGTGTTAAAAATTTGGCATATTCGTCATGCTTGAATAGCTTCTCGCCATTCAGTATATTGTGATATATATGTAACATAATTACGCTATATACTTGGATGCACATCACTGTCTTAAACATCAATGCTGGACCAAAGTCTGTATATTGTTTTAAATATAACTGCTTTCTAACTTCATATCTTAGATCGTGATTTGGACAATGGGGTATCTCTCCCTGTGCAATGGCAATTCGGGTCCAAGTCGGACTGGACAATGAACTCTTGTAAATACCAACAGTATTAGTTTGATGAAAAAAGGCAGAACTGGACAATAGACTGTACAGTTTGGACCTGAACCGCATAGGGCGGGGAATATTTCCCACTGGCTTAAGTGTCGGCCAGTTTCCTATAGCTTTGGCCCAGCTCAACAGGGTTTTCTCCGCATCCCCGATTGCACACTCATCAAATCATCTGTATGTGGAAATGAACATAGATAAGCTCTAATAATTTAAACATGTGTGAACGGACGGACGAAGTCTAACAGCGACTTACCGGAATTTGGACGTCAATCTTCAGCGATGTCCTCCCGGAAACTCCGTCTTCCGACTTAAACGTTTGTCTCCTCACATACTGTAAGCAATTACAGGAGACCGCCAGGGCGAGGAGAGTAACCAGGCCTGATTTCCACATCTTACCTGGAAACAATGAAATATTATTTATTATTGTGTGTGTCATTTTAAGCCACATTTTTGACTTACATCACAGCAGTTAGACATATGAGTGGAGGTAACCATCATGCTCGGAGCAACCCTCCGTGCTAGGTCAGGTGTTGTAAACCTCCGTGCCAGACCAGGGGCCACTTTCACAAAGCGACATTTTTTTTTGTACATTTGTCCTACGAATTTTGTACGTCACTATTAACGTACCATTGTCGCATGTAAGCGATATCTTACAATTACGAATCTTTTTGAAAGTGGCCCCAGGTGTTATAAACCTCCGTACTAGGTCAAGTGCATCGCCTCAAAAACATCAACCAATCAGTTAGTCAACCAGTCAATCAGTTCAATCAATCGATCCTGAATTTTGTAAGTTTTATACTCTATTAGCAGAGGTGGGACCACCGTGACCGAGAGGTTTAGCAAGGCAGCGTGGCGCAATGACCAGTAGCCTCTCAACGATGCGGGTCGATGTGAGACCGCCTGCGTATGGTCTTGGGTTCTCCCGGGTTCTGCTCGATTTCCTCTCACCATAATGTTGGTCCCTGCCGTATAAGTGAAATATTCTTGAGTACGGCGTAAAACATCAACGAAATAAATAAATATTAGCAGACGCCTGTCTGGATTTTCATTCGTCCAAGTCGTTGTTTTGCCCCATCTGATTGGCGTCTGACTGACGTGGTCACATGGTCTCTTTAGGCTGCGGCTTTCAGTCAGGAGGACTGTCCAGTGTCTGGTGAAAATGGATTTCCCGACCGTATGGGACAAAATTCTGACATTTGTACAAACCCTGGTGAAGATGGATTTCCCGAGCATATAGGACAAAACTCTGACACGTTTGTACAAACCCTGGTGAAGATGGATTTCCCGAGTATATGGGACAAAATTCTGACACATTTGTTCAAGCCCTGATGAAGATGGATTTCCCGAGCATAGGGGGCAAAATTCTGACACATTTGTACAAACATATATTGAAATGTTTTGATATATGTGTGCTTTGGTATAGGGAACAGCTTGTACTCACTGTCACCGCAGTATGTTCAACAGTTTTGATATGTTTGTATGAATTTATTTATTTATTTATTTGATTAGTGCTTTACAACGTACTGAAGAATATTTCACTTATACGACGGCAGCCAACATTATGGTGGGAGGAAACCGGGCAGAGCCCAGGGGAAACCCACGACCATCCGCAGGTTACTGGAAGACGTTCCCACGTGTTTGTGTGAAAGTATGTGAAGTTTTAACACATTTGTGCAAACATACAGAAACGGTTTTTATATACGTGTACCAAATTATGGTGAACAGTTTTGATGGACGTGCACTTTAATATAAGGAATAATTTTGAAGCACGCGCACTTTAGTATAGGGAACAGTTTTGATGGACGTGTACCAAGGCATGGGAAACAGTTCTGATGGACGTGTACCAAGGCATGGGGAACAGTTGTGATGGATGTGTACCAAGGCATGGGGAACAGTTTTGATGGACGTGTACCAAGACGTGTATTAAAGTATTAGAAACAAATTTGATAAACTTGTATTAAAGTATTAGAAACAAATCTAATACATTTGTCCCAAATAAACTAGACAGTATAGAGAGATTTGCATCAAAGCACGATGAACATTTCTGATACATTTGTACCAGTTGATGTGTAAGTTTCTCATAGCATCTGGATGGGTATATCCCCTAAATTACAATGATAAAACAGAATGAATGTGGTGATACAATTTTATCACTGAAATACATCATCTTCAGTACAACTCACACTCTGTTATATATATCAGCTGCGCAGTAGGAGAGATGGCATGTGCTTCTTAAGTGTACGAAGCTTGGCAATGATAGAGTTTGACATGTCAGACACATAGCTCCATATTTTTGTCATCTGCTGGATATTTATTTAACGGCAAACAGAAACGCGATCCGGCTGCGTATAGTATGAAGCGAAAAAAAAGTGCTATCTTTCCTTGTGGTAGATAGATGACCGATTTCCCCCGCGGCGAAATCAAACCGCATTTCACGGGAAAGAGGCTGGTTGTGCAGTAGCAGAAAGGGAGAAAATCCGAGACGGAACAACTGAATTACACCGAACTCCCCGCACCACAATCTGCCCCAGTCTCTCAGAACAACCGCTTTTACGTCATCACCACCACAAGAATGAGTTGCTAGAGCCATAATAAACAGGAAAGGGAAAAAAACAAGTCTTCCTAGAGTTTCAGATACCGCGGATTGTTTAATTTGCGAAAGAAACAAATCACTCTATAGCAATGCTGGAATGCCCACCATGCGTTCAGTCCAGTTATATGTAGGTTGTATTGATATGTCTTACTGTTTATGTAGTAAACATCGACCAAAAAAATTACATATAAACAAACACTTGCGAGATTGTATTAGACCACAGTATTTTTTCTGTATAACATGTCAAAAATTCAAGCTGGCTTGAGCGCTGTTTTGTCATATCATTTTGTCACCATGTAAACCTCCAAAGGGATGGGTTATATATGTCCCTCGATAGGGCTGAGTGTTTACACGTATACCTTAACGGCTTCAGCGCTCTCGCTGAAATGGACAAGTCACAACGTGTTTAACGCGTGAAATAGCGCGTGTCATATTTCAATTATTCGACCAATCGAATTTGATGAGCAGGGATGAAAACAAAACAATAAAACTACATGATATGTGGTGCCACATTGGAAATCAATATACATTCAATGAATGTAACACAAAAACAGCAAATCCCTCTATATAAAATCTATTCCGACAACTTGTCCCAATACGTATATTAACTCTTTCTACTAATCTGCTAACTTACAGGGTGGGGGTTCAAACCCCTAAAATGGCCGCCATTGCATAAGCGCAAAATTCTTCAGCATGATATTGATGCAGTTGTATATTTAGCTAGACATTGTCTGGAATACTCAAATAGAGAATAAATTACGACTGCATGCACAGAAGTACGGGTTTCTCTGTGTGAACAATGAGAAATTCACTATCCTAAGGTTAGAAAATATTTTGAAAGTTTCAGACATAAAAATCTTTGAAAAGGTAGAACATATAAAACATAAAACAGTGTGCATGTATATGATAAAATGAGCGCATACAGTCGCAAAAATTGTGAAATTACCTAAAGTCCACCTGTGCATGTAAACGCTGAATTCACGAAGTGGTGTACGTCAATGAGGTCTCCTCTGTTCTGCTGTATTTCTCGACGATCAAAATTTTTTTCACTCCGCCTGACATAGCATGTCTAAGTATACCTCAGGCACGACATTGGAGCCAGTTGGATTCTAAAAGCCTGCTATTGGTGACCGAGCTATTACCATTTAACTACTTGACCACAAAGAACCCTGCAAGATTCATACATAATCTCAATGCATTTGATGGATAAAATTTAAGTTTCTGTGAAACTCTGATAATGGCAAACCCAACCAACGAAGTTTTGTCGTAAATATCAGATAAAACAGGTGTATGAACTGAAATGAAATTTGCTCTTTCACACGTGAACTGGTTGAGGTTGTAGGATGTATCTAGCAGTGCATAACTTCTTATGTTAATCCTATGACAGGGTCCCGCTCGTAATCTCACTAAAGCTAGAGGTTTGTACCTGTTACTGGTGTTTATGTCCCTGGGGAGGAGAGGATATTTCCGACAAACACGTGCTCGGTATGCAGGCTTGAGCTTTCTGGGAAACACGTGTGGCAATATCGAAAGCTTGTCTGGCTGTAGTGGCCAGATGTCAAAGTAAGCAGACTTCGCAACGAGTCAGTACAGAAAGGCACATATTACAACTGACGAAGTTCGTTGGAAGGCGATTATTCTCATGCCCTGTCATATTTACAGGTCGCTTTTGACTAATTTATTTTTGTTGGAATACGTGCTAATATATAGGATAACAGCGTAGACACAGTAAGAAAAGAGCAACAACAACAGTGTGTTTGATGGTAATTAAAGACGTGTACAAGCGAGGAAACCCTGTCTTTTTTCAGTTTACTTCAGCTAGAGTTTTATTCTCGTGTAAATACTTCAAAATAATAACTGACAACTGATCGCTTGCGCAATAACTAAAGCACAATTAGTTGGGAAAAAACACGTACAGCTATGTTGATAGAGATTCATTAGATGTGGTGTAAAATTACCAAAAAAATGTTGGAATGTTGTCACACTAAAAATAACATAAACTAAGCAAGGACCGTTTTATAGGCCTATAGGACGACTGGCAGTTTTACGGGTGAAGGGAACTAGTGGTGGTAGTAAACCCCCGACTTTGGGCAGGTAACTTAAACAATTTAATACGTCTAACACGGCAGTGTTTGCTCAAGGCGTATGCTGTCACCACTTATTACCATCTTGCTTGACCAGAGAAATGTGGAAGGAGGGTGGTGACGGGGACAATGTGGAGAATTTCCAAATCCGAGGCTACGCTTTAACAAATCTGGCAACCATTAAACTTGGACAGAGCAATTCTTCTTAACATCTGTTAACGCCCGTAAAGTTTGTAAATCATTGCAGGCAGTTTCTAGCTTATCGCCCAAAACAAATACATTGCTCCAGCCAGTGAAAACAACGGTAAGCTTTTACCCTCAAAACACTGCCGTTGATGAGAAGACGAAGCCCAGTCTCGCGGGATTTCCACAAAGTTCTCGTGTAAACAGCCGGCTACTTGATTTGGTGAATGTCTGAAAATTAAGAATCCTTGGAGAGACGCGAAGCTTAGCGATACAGAGGACCAGGCCCATCGGGTAAAATTCTCGGCTGTGTGATGAACCGATGTTTGAAATGCCAGCTCTCCACGAATATGTCTCAAGGGTCCTGTTCTTGTTGTGAGTCTGGGAATTTTGCATAAGTGCCAGAAATTTTGGTAACTGATAACATCTTTTCTCAAAGACACTGTATTTATTTGGAATGACCAAGCTGTAGCTACTCGCACTCTTAACAAGCAAATATCAAAAACAAAAAGCAAAAGACATGTCTCAAAGAACCCAAAATGTACAAGTCTGAGTTGCATTTAAAATTCACGTACAAAAAAGTGTAGAAGAACGTAGAAAAATAACGCATGTTCGTTCAAAAGATCCGACTCATGTGCATTTCAAAAGGAAACCCACTATACAAAAAGAAGAGAAAAAAAGCTTCCAGTCCCATCAGTATTTTCGGCACAAAAAACTATGATACTACAAGACATGACGTTAATTACATGAAGTAAATTGTCTGAAAGCCACCTGTACGCGTTTCAAGAATTGAAAAGCAAAAGTGGATTTCATCTGTTCTAATATTTGCTACTAGATAATAAACAACGAATGCATAATCAACCAAAATTATGGACGTTCCGTGTCAATAAGCGCAAGGCCAGTTCCCAAAACTAAGATAGTATATAAAGTAAGAAATTAGGACGGATTCATAGAGAGAAAAAGAGAAGAAATCACAATTTTCAGTTATGTTGGAAAGACGAATGAATGAAATCAGTATCCAGATCGTGTAGCTTGTTAATACATAAGTTGTTGACAATCCAAACATGCATCGAAGTTGAGCTTTAATTACAACTGTTTCTGTAACCAACATGGCCACCTGATTCAACACGAGGGATAAGGTCGTGCTGAATTAGATCAAAATACGTGATTACAGTCACGTGATTTCTTTAGGTTAAAATCTGACACGCTGTAAAGCTTTCACCGTCTCACATTGGGCCGAGAGATAGACAGAAGTAAATAACATAAGTTCTGACGAGAGACATTTTAAGAATAAAGGCTTCTTAAACCCCCATTTTTTTCTTGTCAAAGGGTCTCAGCTATGAATAGCTAGATTCGGCGAATTTCTTGCTGAATGAGTTATTTAGGGACACAAAGTTTAAAACAAACAGGAATGAATGAACACAGAGTGAACTAGGTCACATTATTAACTTCAGTGTTTATTTGATCAACAGGTGTTAAGTGCGATTCTAAGATGCGGGTCTGTCTTTATGGCGAATCAAACCAACATCGTCGTGTGTAAGGTGTTAAGTGTGATTCTAAGGTGCAGGTCTGTCTTTATGGCGAATCAAACCAATATCGTCTTGTGTAAGGTGTTAAGTGTGATTCTAAGATGCAGGTGTGTCTTTATGACGAATCAAACCAACATCGTCTTGTGTAAGGTGTTAAGTGTGATTCTAAGATGCAGGTCTGTCTTTATGGCGAATCAAGCCAACATCGTCTTGTGTAAGGTGTTAAGTGTGATTCTAAGATGCGGGTCTGTCTTTATGGCGAATCAAGCCAACATCGTCTTGTGTAAGGTGTTAAGTGCGATTCTAAGATCTGCATCTCTATGGCGAGTCAAGCCAATGTTGTCGTGTGTAAGGTGTTAAGTGCCGATTCTAAGATGCGGGTCTGTCTTTATGGCGAATCACGGCAACATCGTCTTGTGTAAGGTGTTAAGTGTGATTCTAAGATGCAGGTGTGTCTTTATGGCTAATCAAGCCAACATCGTCGTGTGTAAGGTGCTAAGTGCGATTCTAAGATGCAGGTCGGTCTATATGGCAAATCAAGCCAACATCGTCTTGTGTAAGGTGTTAAGTGTGATTCTAAGGTGCAGGTCTGTCTTTATGGCGAATCAAACCAACATCGTCTTGTGTAAGGTGTTAAGTGTGATTCTAAGATGCGGGTCTTTCTTTATGGCGAATCAAGCCAACATCGTCTTGTGTAAGGTGTTAAGTGTGATTCTAAGATGCGGGTCGGTCTTTATGGCGAATCAAGCCAACATCGTCTTGTATAAGGTGTTAAGTGTGATTCTAAGATGCGGGTCTGTCTTTATGGCGAATCAAGCCAACATTGTCGTGTGTAAGGTGTTAAGTGTGATTCTAAGGTGCAGGTCTGTCTTTATGGCGAATCAAGCCAATGTTGTCGTGTGTAAAGTGTTAAGTGCGATTCTAAGATGCAAGTCTGTCTTTATGGCGAATCAAGCCAACATCGTCTTGTGTAAGGTGTTTAGTGTGATTCTAAGATGCGGGTCTGTCTTTATGGCGAATCAAGCCAACATCGTCTTGTGTAAGGTGTTAAGTGTGATTCTAAGATGCAGGTCTGTCTTTATGGCGAATCAAGCCAACATCGTCTTGTGTAAGGTGTTAAGTGCGATTCTAAGATGCGGGTCTGTCTTTATGGCGAATCAAGCCAACATCGTCTTGTGTAAGGTGTTAAGTGTGATTCTAAGATGCGGGTCTGTCTTTATGGCGAATCAAGCCAACATCGTCTTGTGTAAGGCGTTAAGTGTGATTCTAAGATGCAGGTGTGTCTTTATGGCTAATCAAACCAACATCGTCGTGTGTAAGGTGTTAAGTGTGATTCTAAGATGCAGGTCTGTCTTTATGGCGAATCAAGCCAATGTTGTCTTTTGTAAAGTGTTAAGTGCGATTCTAAGGTGCAGGTCTGTCTTTATGGCGAATCAAGCCAACATCGTCTTGTGTAAGGTGTTTAGTGTGATTCTAAGATGCGGGTCTGTCTTCATGGTGAATCAAGCCAATGTTGTCGTGTGTAAGGTGTTAAGTGCCGATTCTAAGATGCAGGTCTGTCTTTATGGCGAATCAAACCAACATCGTCGTGTGTAAGGTGTTAAGTGTGATTCTAAGATGCAGGTCTGTCTTTATGGCGAATCAAGCCAACATCGTCTTGTGTAAGGTGTTAAGTGTGATTCTAAGATGCAGGTCTGTCTTCATGGCGAATCAAGCCAATGTTGTCGTGTGTAAGGTGTTAAGTGCCGATTTTAAGATCCGGGTCTGTCTTTATGGCGAATCAAGCCAACGTCGTCCTCTCATAAGGTGTTAAGTGTGATTCTAAGATGCAGGTCTGTCTTTACGGCGAATCAAGCCAATATCTTGTGTAGTAAATCAGAATTAGAGTATAAAATAAACCATGATACGAAAGTGAAAGAATGCAGAGAAAAAGGCGATAACATGATGGATGATGCTAGAGTAACAGTGTGAAAGAAAATGATTTAGGCATGCTTATGGTGATTTTAAAACGAATTTTTCCCATCGTTACACTACAAAAAAAAGTAATAATGGTAGTTACTATAAGAATGGTACCTACTACAATACTGGTGGGTACTCCAAAAAAAGTAATTACTACAATAATGGTTGTTACTGCAATAATGGTAGTTACTGTAAGAATGGTACCTACTACAATACTGGTGGGTACTCCAAAAAAAAGTAATTACTATAATAATGGTAGTTACTGCAATAATGGTAGTTATTATAAGAATGGTACCTACTACAATACTGGTGGGTACTCCAAAAAAAGTAATTATTACAATAATGGTTGTTACTGCAATAATGGTAGTTACTATAAGAATGGTACCTACTACAATACTGGTGGGTACTGCAAAAAGAGTAATTACTACAATAATGGTTGTTACTGCAATAATGGTAGTTACTGTAAGAATGGTACCTACTACAATACTGGTGGGTACTCCAAAAAAAAGTAATTACTACAATAATGGTTGTTACTGCAATAATGGTAGTTACTATAAGAATGGTACCTACTACAATACTGGTGGGTACTCCAAAAAAAGTAATAACTACAATAATGGTTGTTACTGCAATAATGGTAGTTACTATAAGAATGGTACCTACTACAATAATGGTGGGTACTCCAAAAAACAGTAATTACTATAATAATGGTTGTTACTGCAATAATGGTAGTTACTACAAAAGTAGTAATTACAATGGTAATGGTAGATAGGCCTTCTACAATAATGGTAGTTACTACAATAATGGTAGTTACTACAATAATGGTAGTTAATACAACAATAGTAGTGCATACACTATCTGTGATAACATAGGCTCTTACCTCCACATACCAAGGGACAGTCACGTGAATCGGTAAATCATGTCAACCAGCTGTACATCTGCGTCAGCATCCGTCACCTTAAGGGTAGCCTACCCACTTCTTGACGCTGACATGTTGATCTGAACTGCCGGATAGAGAAGTAAAGCGGTATAGAATTAACTCTAATGTTAAACGAATCCTACTTATATACATGCGTTCCCAGACTGATACACAAAAGTCCCCGCTAGTTCTTAAAGCCACCGACAATACATCACGTGACCGCTGCCCGGCAATAGTCTGCTGTTATCAGGGGCCGGCTTGGCGATTGTCTGTAGTACAGGCTGAGTCCCGGCCAAGAGAGACATCCGGCGAGAAATTAAATATCCCTGGGTGTGTGTTTATCCAAGTCTGTAAAAGCTTACATTTTAGGGGTGTCCTCAGGACAAAAATGTGAAAAAATTCCGAGACAGTTCGAATAGTGAGTGGTGTTGGTCATGGAAAACCTGGAGATGTCACTACGCTTCTTATCAGTGTGAAAAACGCTAACCGCACAGCAGTTAACCGCCAGACCTAAACAACAGCACAGGCTCACAGGTTTTTACCAACAACTATCGTGCAAACACAACGTGTTTTTCTCATATAGTGTAATTTAATTTTTTAAAATCGCACTGCAGAATATTTCATTGATATGACAGGGGGTAGGATTGTCTGTGTGGAGGGGTGAGGGCTGAGGTGGGGGGGGGGGCAAATGCTGTTAAATATAAGGAATTAAACGTCTAATTCCGTTGCGTTTATGTCTGTTTTGTGGTTAGTGTTAGTATGTTGCGCCGTAAGCCAGAGGCTTCCGTTAAAACACGCCGGATGATACAGGTGGAAGGAATTGGGTAGATCCAGGAGAAGATCACCAAATCTCAATAGGCACATGATAAACCTTTATTCCCATCCCCAAATCTCAATAGGCACATGATAAACCTTTATTCCCATCACCAAATCTCAGTAGGCACATGATAAACCTTTATTCCCATCACCAAATCTCAATAGGCACATGATAAACCTTCAATCCTATCACCAAATCTCAATAGGCACATGATAAACCTTTATTCCCATCACCAAATCTCAATAGGCACATGATAAACCTTCAATCCTATCACCAAATCTCAATAAGCACATGATAAACCTTTATTCCCATCACCAAATCTCAATAGGCACATGATAAACCTGTATTCCCATCACCAAATCTCAATAGGCACATGATAAACCTTTATTTCCATCACCAAATCTCAATAGGCACATGATAAACCTTTATTCCCATCACCAAATCTCAATAAGCACATGATAAACCTTTATTCCCATCACCAAATCTCAATAAGCACATGATAAACCTTTATTCCCATCACCAAATCTCAATAGGCACATGATAAACCTTTATTCCCATCACCAAATCTCAATAAGCACATGATAAACCTTTATTCCCATCACCAAATCTCAATAAGCACATGATAAACCTTTATTCCCATCACCATATCTCAATAAGCACATGATAAACCTTCAATCCTATCACCAAATCTCAATAGGCACATGATAAACCTTTATTCCCATCACCAAATCTCAATAGGCACATGATAAACCTTTATTCCCATCACCAAATCTCAATAGGCACATGATAAACCTTTATTCCCATCACCAAATCTCAATAGGCACATGATAAACCTTTATTCCCATCACCAAATCTCAATAGGCACATGATAAACCTGTATTCCCATCACCAAATCTCAATAGGCACATGATAAACCTTTATTCCCATCACCAAATCTCAATAAGCACATGATAAACCTTTATTCCCATCACCAAATCTCAATAAGCACATGATAAACCTTTATTCCCATCACCAAATCTCAATAGGCACATGATAAACCTTTATTCCCATCACCAAGTCTCAATAGGCACATGATAAACCTTTATTCCCATCACCAAATCTCAATAAGCACATGATAAACCTTTATTCCCATCACCAAATCTCAATAAGCACATGATAAACCTTCAATCCTATCACCAAATCTCAATAAGCACATGATAAACCTTTATTCCCATCACCAAATCTCAATAGGCACATGATAAACCTTTATTCCCATCACCAAATCTCAATAGGCACATGATAAACCTTTATTCCCATCACCAAATCTCAATAGGCACATGATAAACCTGTATTCCCATCACCAAATCTCAATAGGCACATGATAAACCTTTATTCCCATCACCAAATCTCAATAGGCACATGATAAACCTTCAATCCTATGGTTAATTTCTTTTTTACCAGTCGCTTATCTTCATCTCTCTGTAAAATGAATAAATAAGAACACAAACTCTACACAGGGATGGTCCTCAGTCAATATTCTTAAAAGGAAAATGCAGTTAGTAGACTTTTTCTGATTCGTAATAGTAAACTCGTAACAGACTGGGATAACCTCAGATCTCAGAACCTAAGGGACAACTCAGTATAGGGAGCGGCTACCTGGTCAGTCTGTAGTTCGATTAGTATAGGGAAAAGCTACTAGATGTGACTGTAGTGAGGTCGGTGTTACCTCAGATCTTGTTAGTGACAAGTCAGTATAAGGAACAGCTACTAGATGTGACTGTAGTGATGTTGATGTTACCTGACACCTTGTTAGTGACAAGTCAGTATAAGGAACAGCTACTAGATGTGACTGTAGTGAGGTTGGTGTTACTTCAGGTCTTCTTAGAGATATGTCAGTTTAAAACGAACATCTATTAGATGTGACTGTAGTGGGATTTGTGTTACCTCAGATCTTGTTAGTGACAAGTCAGTTTAAAACGAACATCTATTAGATGTGACTGTAGTGGGATTTGTGTTACCTCAGATCTTGTTAGTGACAAGTCAGTTTAAAACGAACATCTATTAGATGTGACTGTAGTGAAGTTTGTATTACCTGAGATCTTGTTAGTGACAAGTCAGTTTAAAACGAACATCTATTAGATGTGACTGTAGTGAGGTTTGTATTACCTCAGATCTTGTAAGTGACAAGTCCGCAACTAGATATGACTGTAGTGAGATTGGTTATATACATTTACGATGTGTAATCAGTCGTTAAGGGTTTTTTAAGAGGTTTTACCCACCACGAACCAAGATGAGTCCGGGGTGACGTGGATAAGAACTGAAAAGGCTGAAGTGAAAACACATAAAACGCCTGAGTTTCAAAAATCGTGGAAAATCGTGTGAAAAAGCAACTCGATAATCTTCCCGTGTCGGTGTGTTACGTAGAATGGAGAACCTTTCCCGTCTAAATCAGAACTTTCAGAATTTAAACCTAAATTGCTGTAGACTACATCAATCTGGATTTGACGCATCGGATTTGGTAAACATCTCTAGAAACTACTGACTACTTCTACCAGGCAAAAATCTTCCGATAAAATTATGTATATTTTTTATTGATGTTAATTTTTTAAAAAGAAAATCGAAACTGTTGTTTGCGGATCAGATTTTGATTATTTTTTTATCGGTTGACGGCCTGATTTGTAATTTGGATAGTTGTAAGCTGTATAGTCTATTGTCAATATTCCCGTGATGACTTGTGAACAAACGGTGACGTAGTCGTGCACTATAAGACAATCCTGCTTGCACCTGAATCGCCACTGCGAGGAAAAAGATAACGGATTGTCATCCAGAAAAAATGTGGATTGCTTCGCAATGACCTATATACTGTCCATACAAAAGACTAACTTATGCAATCAAGCTATCGTTGGGACACTAGGTTTTCCTAGTTTACCGAAAAAGTTAAAAAGCAAAATTAAATCGATGCCCATGTCCACTGTTACACATTAAGAGACTGATATTCCGAAATCACCTGCGAAAATATGTAACATGCCCATATTCTGTGTACTCTAACGTTAGCCTATTGGTTCACATTGCGAACGACTTCAATGTGTGCCGTAAACTTATTGTTGACATATTGACAAACATATGCGGAAACGGAAAGATGTTATGTATTAATGTTGATATTGGTCTGGATATTTCAGAAACTGCTGCACCCCGGCAGCTTAGCTAACACTGCCCGTCTTAAGCACACAAGGTTTATACTATGACGCGAGTTTGGACCTTAAATGAAACGTTAAATCGCGTTATAATGTCTACGGTTTAATAGGAATTCAAACATTTAAACGCATTTATTTACCGAACAGCTTATTGGTGTAACAAATATATTGTTTCCGTGGGTTTTGTTTAAATAACTTTTGCACACTGTTAAATGCGGTATGGCTTTAACCCTCAGACATGTTACTGAATGCGGCATGTAATGCAAAGAAGATATGCATTAAAGCAAATGGAACAACTGTGCTACAGTGTATATAGAAAACTGCCTGGGTGCTATCAGCACATGAAGACCAACACAACCCACTGCACGGTTAGATATATATGAACTACATGGCCAAAGCCTGTTATACGTAGATGGGAAGGTCTTGTAGCAACGTGCGGGTGGTCGTGTGTTATCCCCTGGCTCTGCCCGGTTTCCTCCCACCATAATGCTGGCCGCCTTCGCATAAGTGAAATATTCATGAGTACGGCTTAAAACACCAGTGAAATAAAATAAATAAAGCCTGTTATACGTGTCTCATTAACTGTGTAACAGAGAGCTAGGCCAGTTACGAGTAGAGCTGGTGTCAGTACAATATGACTTAGACTGGTGTCATGTCTGGTATCCGTATAATGTGATCGAGAATGATGTCATGCATAATGCGACAGAAACTGGTGTCACGGTAATGCTGCTGGGAGAGGCGTCATGCCTGGTGTCAATATAATACGAGTAATCGGGCGTCATATCAGGTGTCAGTATATTTTGAATGAGACCGTTTCATATCTGGTATATGTACAATGTGAGTGATGTCATGATGTCGTGGGACTGATGTCATGTCTGGTGTTGGTATAGTGTAATTGAGACCGGTGTCACGTCTGGTGTCCGTGTAATTTGACTAAGATTGATGTCTAGTGTCTTTATAATGTGAATGAGAGTGGAGTAATGTCTAGTGTCTATATATCGTGTCATGTCTGGTGTCAGTGTAATCTGAGAGAGGTGTTATGTTTGGTGTCCGTATAATGTGACTAGGCGTGGTGTCACGTTTGATGTCATGGTGTTATGAATGAGAGGGTATTATGTTTGGTGTCTACAGTACGACTGTGACTGTTGTCATGCCTGTTGCCTGTATAATGCGACTGAGGTTGGTGTCATGTCTTGTGTATATATACTGTGACTGAGACTGACGTCATGTCTGGTGTTATGCTTGGTGTCTGTGTTATGCGACTGAGACAGGTGTCATGTCAGTGTAATACGACTGACTGATTGCATCAGGTTTTCTTGAGGCCAATTTGGCCTGGTCTATGACCAACAGTATTCCGTGAAATCGGTTGAGACCTGATCGCGTTTTAGTTTGTGCAGTTTTGTAATGTAGTATATGTATCACAATGTTTTGACTTATTACCTTCGGGGATTCCACAAGTCGTGGCTTTCACTACCAACCGGACGTGAATCTGGTCCTTAGCAGGTAATGGTCCTTGGCAGATAATTGTCCTTGGCAGATAATGGTCCTTGGCAGATAATGGACCTGGACTGACAATTGTCCTTGGACAGATAATGGGCCTGGGCAGATAATGATCCTTGGCAGACAATCGTCCTGGATTGATAATTGTCCTTGGACAGATAAAGGGCCTGGGCAGACAATGGTCCTGGGCAGACAATGGTCCTGGGCAAACAATGGTCCTTCTCACTATCTTTTAATCAAGCAGCTTGCCCAACTCGTTGTGAGGATTGCCAGTGTCTGGCAAAATGGAAAGAAAACGCGAGAGGGGATTGTCAAAATGCTTTCCAATCTGTCACATTTACGACGACAGTCAGCAGTCTCCAGCTACCTAGATAAAGCTTGACCTAGATCTTACATTAGCACTGAAAAATTTTGTTTTCTTTCTGATAACACAAGAGAAAAAAATTGTTGTGTACATTCCACTGGCCCATATGCTTCTAGCTCGATGTCCGTTTTATTGTTTTTGCAAGATTCGTCTCGAAAAGAGATGGTTTTCTGGATTGAGTTACCCGCTGTATGGAATGAGGAGAACGTAGAGCATGCATTCATTATTTATTTATTTCATTATTTATTTATTTCATTATTTATTTATTTATTGGACGAAGAACAGAATATTGATGGGAAGAAACCTGACATAGCCCAGTGGAACCCCACGACTATTGCTTACGGACCTTCCCACTCATTCATCTCCGACTGTACTTAGGAAGGTCTGTCGGCAACCTGCGAATGGTCGTGGGTTTAACGGGGCTCTGCTCGGTTTTCTCCCACCATCATGCTGGCCGCCGTCGTATGAGTGAAATATTCTTGAGTACGTCGTAAGACACCAATCAAATACATAAATAAATAAATAAATAAATAAATAAATAAATAAATAAATAAATAAATAAATAAATAAATAAATAAATAAATAAATAAATAAATAAATAAATAAATAAATAAATAAAGACCCTCCCTTGTACAATACGGACTGTTGGTTTAATTGACGTGTAAGCATTTAAAGAGAAACCGAGGTTTCAACCAAAAATGTGATCCCATGGTCGTCAAACCCTACACGTTTCAGCATATTTAACATGTATGTTTACCTCGCGGAAAACACTGGGCGTGCTGCATGTTAGATCTCGTATCACATACAATTATATGAATCCACAGAGGATGTAGACTTTAACAATCGCGAACTCGCAATAGCTGGGACATCCCACATATAGACCTTTTTAATGTGCTTTCTTTTCTGGGAAGTAATTTTACGTGTTTAGACAGATAAGTTTTTAGTTTTGTTTCAGCTTTGTGTTTAGCTTGAATAGGATCATACAAATGTCCTATGGCCGCTAAACGACGATTACGTTTAGCCATTGAACGCCATGTAACGGATACATCCTGACTTTTGCTAAACACGCTTAGCATCCTGACACATTGTGTGACATATCAAACATTTTCCTTTGCCTTCGAAATATGTTAAACCTCCACGACACATATAGAGCGTATAGGATGTCATGTCACTTTGAGTACAGGATCCTCGTTATGTAAACGGTTAAAAGGGCGTCAGAAGAGTTATACGACGGCGGCCAGCATTATGGTGGGAGGAAACCCACGACCATCCGCACTTTGCTGAAAGACCTTCCCACGTACGGTTGGTGAGAAGATTCATGGTCATTACGCTGCGCCAGCGCGCTAAGCAACTGAGCCATGGAGGCCCATGGACGATATGTGAAGTTCGATTTATGACACTGGCATATCTGAGCAGACTTCAGATTTTGAGTTTTCAAACGTTTAATTTGATATTTGTCAAGGTATTTCCGAACGCACCGTCAATACAGACAGGTAAGCTAGACGTTACACTGTACTTTTCTTAGAGATATGTTTATCTTATATTTATTAATATATTTCTGTTATATTTATTTATTATTATTTTCCTCTGTCACAATAAGTGTCATTCTATTCCCGCAAGGTATTCTCATACCTGTATGCGAAGACAACAGCATGTTACTGTCGCATTCCGAGTAGCCTACAGGTATGCATGTGGCTGTCGGCTATCGTCACAGATTTGCTGTCCATCTGTCTTAAGTTCTGTTAAGCTTGAGGTTTTAGTCGACCGCCACCCCATAGTAGCCAAATCTTTCAAATCCAGGTAGCTGTATTCCTCTCGTAACTTTCAGACGAAAAATGGCAAGAGAAGATCCGACTGATCTTTGCGGATACAAAATCCTTCCGTCTTGTTCTGTAAATCCACGTTTTCCTCAGGGTGAAATTGTGTGGAAACATGAAAAAAAAAACAAACAAAAAAAAACTCCAGGGTTCTTCATCGACCTGTTTTTACAACCGTACGCAGAGCAGCAAACCCTTTCAGAAGAAATTCGATATGCTTATTGTCACTTGTGTGACTTTTTAACACTGAACTAAATGGCGAAGCTATTACCGCTCGTGAAGGTTGGACTTGTATGATGAATTCAGCGGAGACTACTGAGTGATAGCAGAAAAAATGCATAAAACCGCCCTCATTATCTAGGGATTTTGAGTGTCATATTCTTACCCCTGTAAGAATTTCTAATTTCACACCAGCTGGCTTCGAAGAAATAGTCATGACTTCTTAAGTTGTGTAGTAGAAGGTTTTTTATTGCAGGAGTTGATCATTTGGCTTGCCATCTTCTGTCAATAAAGGTCAAAACGCTGTATGTAAAATGTGACGTCACTTAATTTAAATCGCTATGCACGCGCGCGTATGTGAACTATTGAAATTTTCAACTGTGAAAAGTAGCAATGACATTGCTACACTGTGGCATTTATTTGTTTATTTGACTGGTCTTATACGAGGGCGGATAGTATTATGGTGGAAAGAAACCGGACAGAGCCCAGGGGGAAGCCCACGACCATCCGCAGGTTGCGGCAGACCTTCCCAGGTATGGTCGGAGAGGAAACCAGCATGAGATGGATTTGAACTCATAGCGACCGCATTGGTGAGAGGCTCCTAGGCCACTGCGCCGCGCTGACATGATAACCACCTCTGCCACGGAAGCCCCTACTCATGGTACAAGTAGTAATGGCATTACTACACATGGTAAAAGGCGCTCTGAGATTACTATGCACGATAGCTCACTGGCATTACTAGTCCTACTGTAAAACACGGTAAAAATACCGGTGAAATTAGTACACACTCTATATCACTACACATTAACACTAACATACGATACACGGCAATAGTATCTCTGGCAATACACGGTATACGCCAGTGATAGCCCTCCTATACACGTGGTATAGCGTAGCACTCATATACACATGTACACATATACAGAGTAGCAACTACAGTAACTACACACGGTTACAGAAACAACTACAGTACTACACACGGTAACAGTAACCACCACAGTACTACACACGGTAACAGTAGCAGATACAGTAACTACACACAGAAGCAGTAGCAGCTACAGTAACTACACACAGAAGCAGTTGCAACTACAGCATACACGCGGTGACAGTAGCAACGACAATAACTACACACAGAAGCTGTAGCAACTACAGCACAACACACGATAACAGTAGCAGCTACAGTAACTACACACAGAAACACTAACAACTACAGCACTACACACGATAACAGTAGCAGCTACAGTAACTACACACAGAAGCAGTTGCAACTACAGCACTACACGCGGTGACAGTAGCAACAACAATATCTACACACGGAAGCTGTAGCAACTACAGCACAACACACGATAACAGTAGGAGCTACAGTAACTACACACAGAAACAGTAACAACTACAGCACTACACACGATAACAGTAGCAGCTACAGTAACTACACACAGAAATAGTAGCAGCTACAGAAACTACACACAGAAACAGTAGCAACTACAGCACTACACACGGAAACACTAGCAGCTACAGTAACTACACACAGAAACAGTAGCAACTACAGTAACTACACACGATAACACTAGAAGTTACAGAAATCACACATAGAAACAGTAGCAACTACAGTAACTACACACGGTAACAGAAGAAACTACAGTACTACACACGGTAACAGTAGCAGTTACGGTAACTACACACGGAAACACTAGCACCTACAGCGCAACACACGATAACAGTAGCAGCTACAGTAACTACACACAGAAACAGTAACAACTACAGCACTACACACGATAACAGTAGCAGCTACAGTAACTACACACAGAAATAGTAGCAGCTACAGTAACTACACACAGAAACAGTAGGAACTACAGCACTACACACGGAAACACTAGCAGCTACAGTAACTACACACAGAAACAGTAGCAACTACAGTAACTACACTCGATAACACTAGCAGCTACAGAAATCACACATAGAAACAGTAGCAACTACAGTAACTACACACGGTAACAGAAGCAACTACAGTACTACACACGGTAACAGTAGCAGTTACAGTAACTACACACGGAAACACTAGCAGCTACAGCGCAACACACGATAACAGTAGCAGCTACATTAACTACGCACAGAAACAGTAGGAGCTACAGTAACTACACACGGAAACAATAGCAACTACAGTAACTACACACAGAAACAGTAGTAACTACAGCACTACACACGGAAACAGTAGCAGCTACAGTAACTACACACAGAAACAGTAGCAGCTACAGTAACTACACACGGTAACAGAAGCAACCACAGTACTACACACGGTAACAGTAGCAACTACAGTAATTACACACGGAAGCTGTAGTAGATACAGCACAGCACACGATAAACACTAGCGGCTACAGAAATTACACATAGAAACAGTAGCAACTACAGCACAACACACGGTAACAGTAGCAGCTACAGTAACTACACACGGTAACAGTAGCAACTACAGTAACTACAGAAATAGTAACAACTACAGCACTACACGCATTGACAGTAGCAACTACGGTACTACACATGGTAACAGTAGCAAGTACAGCACTACACACGGTCATACTAGCAGTTGCAGTAACTACACATAGAAACAGTAGCAATTACAGCACCATACACGGTTACAGTAGCAGCTACAGTAACTACACACAGAAACAGTAGCAACTACAGCACTACACACGGTAAGAGTAGCGGCTACAGTAACTACAGACAGAAACAGTACCAACAACAGCATTAAACACAGAAACAGTAGCAACTACAGCACTACACGCGGTAATTGTAGCAACTACAGTGACTACACACAGAAACAGTAATAGCCACAGTGGTATATACTGTAACAGTATCAACTACAGTGCTATACACGGTAACAGTAGCAACTAGAGTAACTACACGCTGTAACAGTAGCAACTAGAGTAACTACACGCTGTAACAGTAGTAACCCCAATGCTGTTCACGGTAACAGTAGCAACTACAGCGTTCTATAAACGGCAACATTAGAAACTACATTACTATTGACGGTAACAGTGGCAACTACATTACTGAAAACACGGTAAAAAATTTCAACAACATTCCTATATGTATTAACAGTAGCACTTAACTACATTACTGTGTACGGTAAAAGTAGCACTGACATTAATATGCACGGTAAACGTAACCCTAAGAATACAACACAAATTCTATGTTATGAGCAAATAAATAAACAAGTTAAATGTCCGGGCAATAATTCATCAAAAATTTGAACGGATATTTTGTAACTTACGACAGAAACCCATTTTTTATCAATCCATCTATTGTAGAATGTTGCTAACATAATCAGTTTTTTTTTTATCCTTATAAAATAAGACCCCCGGGCCCTGCCCCGGTTTCCTCTCTGGCCGTAAATAGGAAGGTCTGTCAGCAACCTGCGGATGGTCGTGGGTTTTCCTCGGGCCTTGCCCAGTTTCCTCTCACCAGAAGAATGTCCGCCGTCGCATAAGTGAAATAATCTTGAGCATGGCGTAAAACATCAGTCAAATAAATAAATATGAAAGAAGATACTGAAAATTCTCCCTATAGTACAACCGGGAAATCGGCTACATCATTTCTTACAATAGAAGGTAATAAGTTCATCCGGACGCGTCCAGCGGAAAATCTGAACTTTTGTCTTATTCGTGGAAAACACGAAACCAGCTAAACTTGGTCTTAAACCTACCTGCAATTAAATTCGGCGTCAGCAAGTGACAGTTTTTTTTTACCTTTAAAACTAATTACCCCATAAACGTTCTTGTGGTAACCTATCCCTAACATCGTCAACAAAATAACTCCGATTAAAATTCCATGACATGGAAATTCTTTGTCCATCATTTGCCAAAACGTCCGATGAAGATTTGAGAACAAAACCTCCATTGTCACTTTAATGCGCACTTTGTAAATACCAAGTTCATCGCCGCTATTCGAGAGATCGTGGGAACAGCGAGATCTGACTGAAGTTTCGGCGGACGATCGTCAAGGCTTTCGCAGGTGTTCTAATTACAGATGATTTTTATGTTCATCACAGAAGATTTTAGCTTTGAAATGTAATTAATAGGTCTGACTGAGTACATAAACGAAATCAAGGCAGATTACGGTATCAGAATTGACAGGTTTTTTGGGTTCAAATATTCAGATATGGGCCTCATTTGACAGGCTATACATATTATGTTATTGATTTATTTGATTGGTGATTTAGGTCGTACTCTAAAATATTTCACTCATTCGACGGCAGCCAGCATTATGGTGGGAGGTAAACAGGTTGAGCCCGGGAGAAACCCACGACAATCCGCAGACTGCTGCAGACCTTCCCACGTACGACTTGAGACGAAGCCAGCATTGTGTGGTGGGAGGAAACAGACGGGGCAGAATACGGGGTAAACCCAAATATCACGATACAAGTAAGAATTTAGACGACAGTATATATTATCATTTATCTCACCATAAACCTGACCGCCATCATATAGGTGAGATATACCTGAGCAGGGCGTTAAAAATCCATCAGATAATAAATAAAAAATGATTTAACTCTCTTAAAACCTTTTATTTGTCATTCTAGTAAAATATAATCGCTCTCACCCAATAAAACCGTGTTCACACGATGTATATACATTTCAGCATATGTGAAAGCATATCCTTTCTAATCATTTTATTTAATGGTAACAGGGAGAGTAAGAAGCCGCCATCGTATGAACGAGAATTTCCTGAATAAAGCTCTATTCACTGAAGACACATATTATTTTGTGTCTACTTACTTTATTTGATTTAATGTGTTGTTTAAGAGTTTACTGAAGAAATTTTACTTTAAAAGAAAGTCTATGACTTATCATTATCAATGCTGGTATTTTATTCACTTAAATATGTGTAAGATTTCCACGTCAACATGCAGCGCAATCATAAGCAGGCCTATAACTGAGAAACAAACCCCCTTTCAGTGATATGGTCATTGTATGATTTTCCAGTAATTCTTCATCTTATAACTAAAGATATAGATTATATATCACATTATCTATGTGATACTGAGAGGACATTCCATGATTTTATAAGCCACTTACTCCAGTCAACCATTGTAGCTGCAAAAAATGACTTTTTAAATAATTCTGTCTTACAAGGAATGATCTTTAACTGCAGTGGATTCCTAACTGGGTAAGGTTTTGGTAAAGTCTTTGTTTAGAAGAAACACAATTTAACTTTCTGTCGAGTTATAACAGTTGTAACAGTTTTAATCTTGCACCTAGATTACATCACAGGTAAGTGATTAACGATATATGTGTTCAGTTGGAGAACTGGCAATTGGCACATCTTTAGATTTTGATCACAACTAACCATCCTCAATTTGACCAACTGATCGATCTTACTAAAATCATTACATATTGAATCGTCAACAGCACAATCTGATAAGTTGTCAGAGATAACACATACACATTTGTCTTCAGCAAACCAGTTGGGATGTCATTAATGAATAGTTCTAAGAAATGACATCGGCCCCAGAACTGACCCTTGAGGAACGCCTGCCTGAAGCCAAAGAAGTCGCATTTGTCTGCAGGCCACTGCATGAGAACAACCCATTGTTAACTGACGTCAAATAACTTTTAAACCATGAGTGAAACCCATCGTCTGTACCAAGTGAATTCTATTTGGCGCGCATACCAATATGCCATAAACGCTCAAAGGCCTTACAAAGTAAAGCATCAACATTCAATGCCTTGGAAACATCAAAATAAAGATCGACTGCTTAACTGTAGATCCATCTGGCATAAACCCGTACTTGTCTGGGAAAATATCACAATATCAGAATTCAAAACATAATTTAAAGTTAAGATTTTAAAATATTACTCTGACAAAAATGTTACTTACATCACTAAGAAATGAAACGGATATACAATTATCAGCAGTGTGTTTGTCACCTCCGTTATGATTAAATGGAGGAGCCTCCCACCAATGCGGTCACTGTGTGTTCAAGTCCAGCTCATGCTGGCTTCTCGCCGGCCGAGCGTGGAAAGGTCTGTCAGTAACCAACCCGGTTGCCTCCCACCACAATGCTGACCGCCATCGCATAAGTGAAACGCTCTTGAGTACGGCGTAAAACACCAATCAAAGGAATAAATACATATAATTAAATGGGCGCGGCATTTGCTATTTTCATGTCGACGGGAATCGGTTGCATTTCAGTGATTAATTTTTACAAAATTTACATTGGCAGCTCTTTTCCATATGAAATAACAATTTGCGACAAGAAGAAAGTCATTTAGTCTCATGTTTCCGAAGAATCACAATAGAAAAGCTTCAAAACCATATTGAGAAATTATTTGTGTGGTTATGTTTTTGTGACAAATTTGAATATTTAAGCCTACATGTATTATAAATAAGAGATAAAGTATTTTTCGCAATGATTTTTAAATACATTTTATTACGTTTATACCCAGTTTCCTCCCTCCATAATGCTGGCCGCCGTCGCATAAGCGAAATATTCTTGAGTGCTGCTTAAAACAACAATCAAATAAATAAATAATACGTTTATATAACACTTTACTTTCAATTTACGGAAGAACATGTTTAAAAATTGACAGTTGAACCAAATAATAGTGCTTTGTCCAGTGCGGTATATGTCACAAGCAAATGTCCCTTCACCAACGTGATTACACAGATCTAAGCATGGTATTTACTGGGAGCGTTCTGTGGCCGAGTGTTGAATGTGCTTGCTTTTCACACGCCAGGATACACGTTCACTTCGATATATGGTTATATCTGTACTTACGTGCGGGTAAGTTGGCCAGGAACTTTCCAAATATCGGTGGTTTACCGGACACGTACGTGCGGGTAAGTTTGCCAAGAACTTGCCAAACGTAAGTGGTTTACCGGACATTCCGATTTTCCCTACCCATAAAATTGAACCGCATCGAACAAGGGAGTATAATTCTTGAGTATTGAGTTAAATGACAATCAAATAAATCAACCAGTAACTACTTTACCAAAACTAACTAAGTAAATAAATATGGTATTCATCTACCAAAACTCTGCTGCTATGTATAGTTGATTACCACACAACAACAACAAAGTAGTGGGCCTTACGTCGTTTATGTATTTTCAACATTATGTTAATTTCTGTGTAAAATATTGATTTTCTAAGGAAGCCAATTCAAAGCTTATAGACGCTATTGAATTCTTTCACGTGTATGAATATATAAACGTGCTCATCCACGATTTATTTGCGGAAATACTCTTCAGAAGGCTTACGTTAAACCCAAAGAAAACGTAAACAATGAATAAACAGTGTTTATTAACTACATCACAAAGACAGGAACAATTCTGATTGTTTTTAATCGTTTTGTGTAACATCACGAGCCATGTATTTCCTAACTGGAATTTTAATAAAGTTCCGCAAGCCTTTGTAGACCTACATGGAGGGTGTCCCGATCGGGCTACCACAGATCAGGCGTGCGGGTAACGGTTCACCGAATTATTAGGCATCTCTGACATGTGGCCTCTGGTCATCATGATTTACAGGCCGAAAACACAAGGTAAAAAAAAGGGACGCTCATAAATTTCGTGTTTTCCGCCTGTGCGGCTGCCTTATGGCCTATTTTTACCTCTCGATTTGGCATGTGTGTTTCTAAGTTAGATCGAGTAGTCAGTCACAGGAGATATTTTCATGGTGTCATTTTGACGAGTACGGAAGGCCATTGTGGTCATCAACAAGAACACAATGTTATGTTGAATACCAGCGTGATGACCATTGCTAGATATCGATTGAAATATTTTATTGAGACTGAGTGTGAATGTCAACTGATGAAATAAAGAGAGTATGGTGTTTTAAAAAACTGAGGCTTTGTTGCACATGACATAAATTTGATTATTGCTTGAATGACAGATTTACGTTTTACTAAAAAATCTTCTAAGCACCACTGGCCTTCCATAGACTGATGCTCTCGATAAAGATACATCCATTTGTGACATATGAGATGAGTTTTCTGGATATAGAACTGTATAGAACAAGCTCGTATTAGAGTAAGCAGGAGGAGACTGAAATAGACCGTGTACTTTCGATGATGTATTCCTCACGAAATTTTGTCATCACGCTTCAAATTGGTGGCAGATTCTGACATTTTCCCAGTGAGCTGTAATTGTGTAACTGAGCTGTAATTGTATAACTGAGCTGTAATTGTGTAACTGAGCTGTAATTTTGAGTAACTGAGCTGTAATTTTATGTAACTGAGCTGTAATTATGTAATTGAGTTGTAACTGTGTAACTGAGCTGTAACTGTGTAACTGAGCTGTAACTGAGCTGTAATTGTGTAACAGAGCTGTAAATGTGTAACTGAGCTGTAATTGTGTAATTGACCTACAACGGCGTAGCTTAGCTGTAATTGTATAACTGAGCTTTGTTTGTGTGACTGAGAAGTAGTTGTGTAACTAATCTCCAGTTGTGATTTATATATTTGACTGGTTTTTATACGTCGTACTCTGGGATATTTCACTTATACAACGGCGGTGCTTCAATTGTGTAACAGAGCTGTAATTGTGTACCTGAGCTGTAATTGTATAACTGAGCTGTAATTGTGTAACTCAGCTGTAACTGTGTAACTTAACCGTAAATATCTAGCCGAGCTTCAATTGTTTAACTCAGCTGTAATTGCGTTACTGAGATTGAATTGTGTCACACGCTGCAACTGTGTCAAAAGTTATAATTATGTCACGATGACGCTATTGTGTCACGTTTCTCTTTTGTCACAAGGTATATTTATGTCACTAAGCTGCAAATCTGCTACGGCGTTGTGAATGTTGTTACTAAACTGTATTTGCTTCAAAGTGCTACAACTGTATCACAATAACGATTGTGATAATGAGCTTTTTATTTTATTAAACTGTAACTGTGTTTACTTTTTACCGGCTTTAGTATTATTATTGTAATTGAACTTTCACTCAATTCACTGTGGCTGACTTAGAGTTCGGAACGACGTTTGTGCAACTGCGTCACTGTTTTGTTTAACGTATGTGAATCTACTTTTTCTCATTTGGCCAAAAAGTATCATGTTTCGTTATCCCCTCTGTTAAACGTGACGTATTTTGTTTGTGATCGCTTTTCGAGCGGGTTCTTGTATAGTGGGCGATGCTTACATCCGCATTAGAGGGGTATTAAATTCTGCACTTGTATTTATACAAGTCTTTTTCAGTCGGAAAAATGTTCATCCGAATAACCAGACAAAAAATTATAAAATACAAAACGTTCATGAAAAAAGAACGTATTAAATGCAATCATATTTTTTTATCCTTTGGTTATATTTACGCTCAGCATTTCAGCTGAATTTTTTTTTAGGCATCTCCTCACAATATGACTCCAGGACAAGTGACTATTCATTCATTTATTAACTCTTCTTAACTGTCTGACTGTAAGTACAAATGGGGAAATACAAACGGGAAAATGTAACTGTCTGGTTGTAAGTACAAATGGGGATATACAAACGGGAACATGTAACTGTCTGACCGTCAGTACAAATGGGAAAATAAAATTCGGAAAATATAACTGTATGGCTGTAAGTACAAATGGGAAATAAAGAAATGGGAAAATATAACTGTATGACTGTAAGTACAAATGGGAAAATATAAATGCATCACTGTAAGTACAAATGAGAAAATAAAAATGGGAAAATATAACTATATAACTGTAAGTACAAATGGGAAAATAAAAATGGGAAAATATAACTGTATGACTGTAAGCACAAATGGGAATAAAAATAGTTTCCTCGCTGAATCCGTAAACAATCATCGCCATCACATTGTGTTAAACAGTAATGGAATAAAATAAGTAAGCAGATAAATAAAGATATAAATAAATAAATAAATAAGTAAATAAAAAATGAATAAAAAAATAAATAAATAAATTGTGAAGTCATGAAAGATATATAGCCAGAAGCTATAACTAGATGTCTTGGAATTGATGAAGCAGGAAGCACCTCCCACGTGCCTTATTAAATATTCTTGTGTTATTGTCACTGTGCTAAATCAATCAGTTTAATCATGACAGTTCGACAAAGGCGTTGTCTTTGCAGCAGCTGACCAGCCATAGATCGATGAGGTTTTGGTCATTATACGCGTATACCATGACAATATTACCACAAACTCCCTGACACATCTTTAATGTTCAGAAAACGAGAAAGCATGGTTGTCAAGATTCCAAAAGTATTAAAATTATTCAAATGACTTAAAATTATTCGCCGTGTCTAAGAAAATAGTCTTGCAGGATGGGTAATTACTAGTCATGCGTAAATTTGTAAAATCCGGCATATTTCTTCTAAAAAACTTTTTTTAATGTATAAAATGTATGTATACTTGAATTTACGTCCTACTTAGGCTCTACTTAACAATTCTCCAGTCCTATGACAACTAAATGTGTGAAAGTATTGAAAGTATGCTAAATCTTAAATTTCTAAATCTTGAAATTATATTTGCCGTCGAAGTATTGATCTGAAAAAAAATTGGATCTTTTTTAAAACAACATGCATGCTACTGACACATCAAATCCGCTTTTATTTTAATTCGCATCGATTCGCATTTATTCGGAATAGATAGGCATACTGCCTTCCAGTGCACATCGATTCAGTTCGAATCAATGCGTATATATTGAATTGTTTAATAACTGAATGATGAGTTTCTTAAAAAAATAATAATTACATAATAATAGGACTACAATACGGGATTCCTGCCTGGCCTGTGTTTCTTGTTTCTGTGAAAACAAGTCAAAAAACACCATTAGATAATTTTTTGAAAAATGCTGCCTAAATATTTGTAATGTTCTCATCAAATACTATACATAAGGTTATATAGACAAAAACATAAGCATACGGCTTTAAATTTTCTTAACTGTAAAATGAAGTACTTTTTTAAATTAATAATATTGCATGCAGCCGCCTAATTAGTTGTGTGCTTTTTGATGAGTTTATATTTTAAATTAAAGGTAAAAAATAAATGGAAGTTGTTTCATACTACTTTACCCCGCTGTTAGCTTGCGGACCGTGTACAAATATACATATTAAATGGAGATGACCTTTAAAACAGCATCGAGTTTGTCACGCAACTCGCCGGCCGGTACATTTACCTCCCCGAGTAATGTCATTTCATGCTGTTTATGTCTACAAATAAAGGGATTTGAGTTTGATTGCTTGCTAGATTTGCTTTTATGATTGATATGAAGGTGAGCTATCTAATTTTCCCAGACCTCATGACGTGAAAAAAGAAACATTTGAGCTCAGCGGTACGACGTCATAAGACATGTACAGTGTACTTTTGCACTCCTACGTCACGCAACAATAAGACAAGACGTCATACATAGGCAGCTTTGAAATATCTACGTCAGCTGCAACGGAATAAGCTTGCTGTTGATTGGTCTAAAATGTACGTCCTCTGTGGAGGGAGGGAAAGAGAACGACGGCGTAAAATGTACCGTTTTTGTCACATTTTTCTTTATTTGGGGTTGGGGGGGGGGGGGGGGGAGCAGAATAGACTTTAACACCTTCGTCTTGATGTTTGTTGTGTTACCTGATATCGCTGAGCCTTGTTTCGTACCTCGTTAAATTGGGCTTGGTACAAAACAAGGTTCACCCATTTAGGGTGACACAACAAACACCGCCACGCCAGTGTTAAACATATATATTTAAATATATCTGACTTTTTATGATTAGAAAATGGGTAAATTAAAGAAAGATTCTGTTTCGCTATTCTTTTTTAGATTGATATCAACTTAAACTACGTGTGCAGTGTAGATGAATTGCTTGTTTCAGTTGTGATGTATCAGATGTGTGCGATGTATAATTCATGACTTAACAGTTCTCATATATCGTTCATGTACAATGAAATGTCAAAAAGGATCCATAGAGGGTGATTTTACATAGATGTGACAGAGAAGCTAAAAACAGAGCGGATAAAGGACTGACTCAATTCAGCATCCCCTGGTGTGATTTTAGTTTTATGTGACATTTTGGTATACATTAGCTCTATGGACTAAAGTTCGCTTTACATTTATGTATCGACATTGTATATATATATCTTTATAAGCGAATGACTTGACTGCAGAAATGGCTGGATACAAAAAAATTTAGCTCTTCCATTATAAATAGCCTCTACTTGACACGTGGAAGCCTATTTATGGGCGGCTAACTTTAGTCAAGGGTGACATGCACGCTTTGAAAATGACCCATCTCTTAAATGTGTGCCATTTTTTGTGGAAATATTCCCCCGTTAAGCTATCAATGCTGCTGGTAAGAGTTACTTCCCTTATTGGGTGTTACATATATTAGACCCAGCACCCTACACAACCGGAAACCCTATAGCCATCTAAGCCTGCGTAAAGGTGAACGTTCGCTAAGAGTGTTGGACTTTACTACATTTATTTTTAAAACTTTTTAAATGTCGCTTTGGACTCTGTACCAGAACGAAACTATTCTCGTTACGAAAAATTTTGCTCCACGGACATCAGAAAGCTGGCTTCATGCACTTTTAAAAAGGCAAATGTTACGATACACCTATTCTTGATTGTTTGCAAGTTTTCTTTAACATTTATGAAGACGAACACATCAGTAAAAGTGTGAGTTAGTCTTAAGATAATGCTAGATTATAACATTTTAAAATTATTTTTCAAAGTATTAAATTTATAACTATCCCAACAATAATTACAATCCAGATGTCCGAAATACCCTTCTTCCATCCCACAACATTTCCAAAAAGAAAAGAAGCACAACTAAGAAACCTTAAAAGAAATGACAGGAAGTAATGTTGCTTAGTTTGACTTAACATGTGTGTGTAATGTTTCGTGGGCCATTGTGGTATACATAGCTCGCACTGCTGGTACATCCAGTTTGAATGGAAAATTGTAGCAAGGGAATACAGTGTAATCGAAAATCTATTATTGCACCAAGTACCTGAAAAGGAGAACTTATGAAAATAATTACCCGATTGTAAATAAACCTAAGCGTGCACAAGTTGATTACATGGACGACGTATGTACATAAACCTAAGCGTGCACAAGTTGAATGCATGGAAGACGTATGTGCATAAACCTAAGCGTGCACAAGTTGAATACACGGAAGACATAAGTTTCATGGAAAAAGGTTCATTAATTTAGGAAGGGTAACATGGACAAAATCTGAACACAAGCAAAAGTACCATTTCGCAAAGTCCTAAATATGAGAGGGGAGGGGAAGGTGGGGGGGGGGGCTAACATTCTGTAAAATGTCATCCTAGCATTATTAACTTCTTTTGTCTCCGTTTTAAACAAGTTTCGTAGGAAATTTTAAAATGTCATTCAGTGGAGAAAAGCATTAGTTACGCTCACATATATGCATACGTGGCAGGTGTACTAATGGGATTTGCCGAAAAAAAGTCCTGTAAAGCAGAGAGGCCGACTTTTTAGCAAAATTTAAAACTATTTTATTTAAATACATTTTAGATTTAGATACTATTTTATTTACATACAATTTTAGCACTGTCATTTTTTGCCATAAAACTGTACCATGCACTATATGCAATACATCAACATGGTCGTGGAAACGTACTGTAAGACCTTAAAAGAGGAAGTTGTAATTTCCACGTTCAGCGTGAAGGGGATAGTGCAACTAGTGGTTGACCCGTATCAGTATAATGGCTCGCACGGGGCGGCTTATTTACCTTCGGTAAGCTGTTCTTCAGTGAAGCAGCACTAGATAAAAGAGCGGTGGAAATTCGTCCTAGAGTAAGGAGGCACATTACATGCATTCTATTCTACGAGTTTCTTCGTCGTCATATGACTGAAAAATTATTGAGTACGACATCTATCTTGACAATAACGCAACAAATGTAGATACTGCGATAACAAATAAGTCACATCTTTCATCGAGTTTGCACGAATTCGAAGACATTCTACAATCAGCCGTCCTTGTGAAATATGCGTAAGTAGTATATTACGTTAAAAACATGTCTGATTGCAGCGGAGGAGGGAAACCCACGAGGTATACTATGTGTCGCTGAGTCCGCGTTCTGTATGCTATAATATAGTATAATATAGTATACTGTCTTGTCGGCGTGTACAGTTGAGTGTTAAACTGTGGTGCGCCAAAACGGACCAGTGGGTGGATTTCGATCTCCCAGGCCCAGCAATACCGGGGTTCGAATCCTAAACAATACGTTGTCTCGGGTAGGCCAACTCACTCTCGGCCGCGCATTCCGCCAGACTACACCTATATCTACCCTCACACACACGCAGGGACGACACGAAACAATGCCTGCCACAAACCAACAGCCACCTCGACAGCACTAGCGGCGGTGGAGGCGAAGGCGGGTCAAAGCACTGTTGCGGGCAGAGACCAAGACCCTGTCGATGTCACTTTCCAAGCATTGTACTACGCAGCCCACCCAAAAGGACTCAAAGTGAGTCGGGCGCGAGTGTAATCTTGGCTAGTCCAACAGGACACGTACACACTCCACGGCTACGCTGGTAACCGGGTCGTGGTCGGGGGTATAGACAGCAAATGGTAGACGGACCTGGTCGACACAGGAGGGTTTGGCACAGAGAATCAGGACCGCCGCTACCTACTTACCTGCATCGATGTTCTCTCCAAGTACGCTTGGATCGTCCCCCTGCGCACGTAAATCGGTCCTCGTCTGATCGAGGCGTTTCAGGGCATTTTTAAGACGCGGTCTCGACCGTTGTACCTGCAAACGGAGGAAGGCAAAAAATTCCTGACCAGATCGTTGCAAGCATTTTTAAAGGACAAGGGTGCTTTTACACTTTTAGACCAAAAGCTTCCGTGGTAGAACGGTTTAACCGTACCTTGAAAGAACACATGTACCAGAATTTCACCGCTCATTAGTAGAGTTAAAGGGAAATTCAAAAATTTGGAGCACGGAAACGTTACACGTTCTCTTCACCCACCCTCGTCAGCCAGTCGTCTACACACTGGAGGACTTTAACGGGGAACGGTTGGCTGAGACGTTTTAGCAGAGCGAACTGCAACCGGTGACGTCCGCGGCGGACAAGTTTTATCAGGTGGAGAAGATCTTAAAGACGGAACACCGCCGAAGAAAACTGTACTACTAGTATTTGGTGAAGTGGGTCGGCTATCCACCCAGCTTCAATTCTTGGGTGCCGGCCACGGACGTCAAACATATTTAACTCCGACGATGACGGGACGTCTGTCACTTCTCATAGATCTGCCTAAAGGGATGGATCATAAATATGAGGCCTGCACGAGAACAATGGCACTGTGGCATCCGCGCAGGGACTTCTCCTGTACATCTTAGTAGGTGGGTTGGCCGCAGAACTCAGCGCTCAACTCCTCCAAGACCAATTCGCCATTCATTTTCTGCATGGTCAGTTGAACAAGGCGCTCCGTTTGGCCGCTGACCTGGGAGGCTTTTCTCCAGCCGCCGCCGAGCGACATCTAGAGTCAACCTCAGAGTACCAACCCAGGCGAGAACCGAGCGTCCACACCGCTACCCACACAGCGTTTGACGGCGAGTGCGACACGACCTCCAGTCCACCCAAACCCCGGCACCGACACCGACAACCACTTCCTAACACGACAGGGACGACCTCGGCATCGATCACCGCTTCCACACCCGCCTCTTCTCAGCCTAACACGGCGCGGGGCATTCCGTCTACCTTGCCAGGCACGTTGGCATCACATACTGTACCTCGCCCACACCCTTACGACACGATTTAAGCCAGATTCCAGACGAAGGGTACGCCATTAGGGTCACCCATTTATCTGCATCGTCAGCGGACCGACAAGGTGTGGAAAGTCCGTCTTTGTTAAAGGGCTGGTGGAGCACGCTCAAGCCCTCATTCACCCACCCCCGCCACATGTAGTCTGGTGCTGCGGTGAGTGGCAGCCGTTGTACGCCACGCTACCGGACGTTCAATTTGATGAAGGCGTGCCCAACAATTCAACACTCGACATAGAGGCAGTGTCCTCATAAATGCCAACGCGAGGAGCACGCCAAGAAAATGGCACTGGTCGAGCTGCGGCTCTTAGACACGCTCACGTAGCCACCACCCGTCTCCACCGTACCCTGTGCTCAGTACCGTCAAAGCCCTCAACGCGCTCAACCCAGAGATGGCATCGATCCCCTGCAACACGGCCCTCTCAGACGATGGGAAAACACAGCATTATCACCACAACCCTTCAACGGTACCGTGCGTTTCAATATCAATACCAAGCCGGGCAGTACCAAAGTCCAACAAGCCAGCCCTCAGCCAAGTCCCCCGGTCCTTTAAGAGAGAGGGAGACTTGAGAAAACGTCTCCAACACTTTACGGCGGAGGGCTGCTCTGCTTCTCTAACTCGTCAGACAATGTCCTTTCATCGGTGTGGACACATCGTTGATGGAAAGACTGTAACATGATCGACAACACTTCCAACCCCTCGGTTCGGGAGAACATCGCATGCCAGCTTAGAGCCATGAACATCCCGCTAGACTTGGTACTCAACCCAACATTGTCGGTCGAGCGACCGATCGCTGGCGTGTGTGGGTACGGGGACACAACACCCCGGCCAAGCGAAATCCTCCACACCACGGTCTTTGCCCGCAAGTCTCGGCTATCCACCACTATTACCACCGCTGCCACCACACCACTCCGACCAGCGGGGCGACAACAGCATCGACCCGCCCGTCTTCATCCATCGTTCCACCGCTGAAGTGTAGCCCCTATTAAATACCCCAGCAACATGTTTTGCGTGACACTACCCAGTAGCAGCTCGCTTCGTTACTTCTCCAACAATACCTTTGCACATTTCACCACGCTACTCCCACAACCCATGCATTTGAGTGATGACTGAGAATGTGGGTTGGTCGAAATACAGTACCCCACACCTGGTACAAAGTTGGGGAAGAGGAAGTGTGGTATGTCATAGACTCCAAAGTTTGGGGTCCAGCCCTCGTTTTTTATCACTCAATCAACCAGTTGGTGGTAATAACTGTTTGCCTGTTCGATGTGTTTTAACCCCATTCTATGAATAAATGGCCAAAGAATGAGATGAAATTCCCAAACAGTGTGTTTCACTTGTATTTTTTTCGCCTTCACGGCAACACATAAGGACATGGTACAACAGTCGGTGGCAGTCAGGTCAGATGTCTAGGTAAGTGGTACTCACACCGTTCGGCAGAACTTTACGCATCCCGTAAAATTAAGTCAGAGCGTCTATGTACTGCGTGTAGGAATACATGCTGTTTCCCCGCATACGTAATACCTCGGTTCACTCTACTCAGGCTTTGATGGTGGTGCAACACAGAGAGGTATACGTCCTTGTCAACACTCCAAGCACTAACGCCTTTGCAGAAGAGTTTGCCTTTGCTATTCGACGCCCCGCCGTCACAATAGCATGTCTTCGAAAACAAGCTGACGATAGCGTTACCGATCCACTCGATTTTGAAGAGCCCCGGTGTGCTTTTATTACTGCACTGCACTGCACTACACGCGTTTTTGACGCAATATACTACGTAAAACTGCGTAAAACCAGAAGGGCGCATCAGTGTAATCCATCAAAAACTCATTTCGTGTTTTGCTGGAAAACTCGGCTGTCATCTCGCTATCTGTTCTGGGATGTTTTTTCTACCTTCTTGACGACACATCACTACTGTGTAGCAGTAAACAACAAACCGTGTGTATATACAACTGCCTGGACTGTGCTAAATGTAAGCGTGCCTCGCATTCTCTACATTCCGCTTTGTTTTCGCCTGTCTACACGGAACTATAATACTACAAACAACTGAATCACGGCATATACCAGTAAGATGTCTAAAACATGGTTATCGCTGAGATTCAGCCTTGTGACCATGGGGTATGTTGTTCCGTCCAGACTGCTCAAGTGAAGTAGTCTGCTACATGGCCCTCTGTCATCTCCCAACCAATGAGTCACGGTGTGCACTAGTGAAGTAGCCTGCTACATGGCCCTCTGTCATCTTCCAACCACTGAGTCACAGTGTGCACTAGTGAAATTGTCAACAACATGGCCCTCTGTCATCGCTGAGGTTTAGCATTGTAACTATAACATATGTTCTTCAATCCCGACTCCGAATCACTGAATCACGATGTGCTCCAGTGAAGAAGTCTACAACGCGGTCATCTGTCATTCGCTTACATGGCGTTGGTCAATTTTATGGGTAAATGAAACCAGATATAAAACCTGAAGAAAACAATTTACCATACTCCCCAGATAGCCTACCTGCCACTTTGCATTGTGAATTACATCTTTAAAGTAGTTACCTACCAATGTAGTCAATGAGAAAGTCTTTTACAGGCCTTGCGGCACAATTCTTCAATGTTATTCATAGTTCACGTGTGCTCCCTGTCTCTAAAAATGAATATCAACGTGCAGATTAAGCTTCACGTAGGCTCACTCCTATGATCTATCAACGGAGCTTTGGTTCTCAAACAACCTTTAATGTCGAACAGTAACATAAGTAACAGTGGTCAGTTAGCAACACAAAACCTGCTGTTACCTCCTGTCGATTTTCTGTCTAGAGCTCTCCTCAACCAAGAGTTACCACCCCCACTCCCGCCTCAATTAAAAGAGAGTTAGTTCCCTTTTAAAAAAGCAGCTTCGCATAGCTGTCACAATACAGAGTACACGTATAGACTATCTGGGTTGTCGTGCATGAATTTCTCCAAGGTCTACCCATAACATTGATTGACACAACAAGTTTTATTGCAAAGGAAATAAACAGATCGCGAGTTTACAAGAACTATGGTGATCTGTATCGTTTTCATGCTATCAATTAAACCAAGCAACCGTGATTTTGGTGGCGTGTGTAACAGCTTTTATTTGGAATAATATAAATTGTATACATGGTGAGAAAAACGGTTGTAAATTGTAGTCAGATTGTAGTGGGTTTTTTTCTGTAAATTCCAACTGTGCTACGCATAACGGTGATGTTGTATGGTTATAATTTTTTATCTCTATTGTCGAACACTTCAGCAGCGGTGGGGAGCCTCTGCGCCCGAGGGGGTAGCACGCCAGCGCAGGATAATAACCCAGGAGGCTGCCGCCAATGCTGTTGCTTTAAGTTGAAGTCTACTTCATGATGGCTTTCTTGTGGGTTCCTCTGGCCTCTGCCCGGTTTCCTCTCACCATTATTAGGCTTTTGTAAGCAGTTCCGGACTGTCATACCACCAATGCGTCACAGGGCTATCTTACCCCAAGCTTCATAATGCAATAATATTGTAAGGCCTTTATATCTTTTTATACCGCATACTCATTTATAATGCGTGAAAAACATCCTCTTACCGAACACAGTTTCTAACGTATGATGCTAAATTAGGGTGACAACAAACTGCTGAGAATGAATGGTTTTGACTATAACGCTAACATAGATCCTCGGGCCGTAGGGTGTATCCCGCACAACCAACACACCATTATGCATTTAGGGAACGTATGGTTTTAATGGGCTATAAGAATACCCCCGAGGGACTAACCGTATCGTCGTAATCAGCACCAGTCCTAACGTGCATTACTATACTAATAGCCGTTTTATTGCTAGGAGACAATAGGGTGGGCCTTTATCTATATAGCAGAAGTTAAAAGCCTTTAAAATACACCGAATATGTATGCAGAAGACTTGAAGGAATTTGTTACCGAAGGACGCCCCACGAGACAAATTCCAGAACTCTCCTGGTACACTTAATTCGACCAGTTGTTACGTTGTCGATGTTTTATTGGTTGAAGACAACAGTATACAGAGAGTTGGAAGAAATGTTTTACGGAAGGCCGCCATAAGAAGGTTGCTTGGGGACAACAGGGTATGTGTTTATATAAGGCCAGACAAAAACAAGTCCTTTTAATTCAACGAAAATGTATGCAGAAGGTTGGCAGAAATTTTTCACTGAAGGACGCCCCATGGGACAAATTGCAGAAGGATACTGATTTCAATCATTAGCCTAGAACATTTTTTGCAGGATTCCGTCCCAATTTTGTACTTAATACACTTTCTTAGTTCTTTGGCGCGTGGTTATTGACCTGGAAAGTCGATTTGGGTTGACGGCTGGTAGGCCTGTATGAATGTTTGTGTCGACGAATAGATTCCGTTTCGGTTCTGATCGAAGAATGACAGTAGAAACATTGTTTGCAATACAGTCATACCAAATTCGATGATGGATATCACTTTGAAATATTTATTTATTTATTTATGTGTTTACATATTTGATTGGTGTTTTACGCCGTACTCCAGATTATTCACGAGAGTATTCAAACGTTCCATAGCATCCATTCTTATCCAACCAAACCCACCATATCCCATCTATCCTGATCCGACCAAACCCACCATATCCTATCTATCCTTATCCGACCAAACCCACCATATCCCATCTATCCTTATCCGACCAAACCCACCATATCCTATCTATCCTTATCCGACCAAACCCACCATATCCTATCTATCCTTACCCGACCAAACCCACCATATCCCATCTATCCACATCCGACCAAACCCACCATATCCCATCTATCCTTATCCGACCAAACCCACCATATCCTATCTATCCTTATCCAACCAAACCCACCATATCCTATCTATCCTTATCCGACCAAACCCACCATATCCTATCTATCCTTATCCGACCAAACCCACCATATCCCATCTATCCTTATCCGACCAAACCCACCATATCCTATCTATCCTTATCCGACCAAACCCACCATATCCTATCTATCCTTATCCGACCAAACCCACCATATCCAATCTATCCTTATCCAACCAAACCCACCATATCCCATCTATCCTTATCCGACCAAACCCAAGAGAGGAGAGGGTGCCCCGGCTTGAACACGGCGTTTCATTAAATTTACTCTATTTTATAAAAGAAAACAGCAAAAACCATCCTTTGCCTAGGAGCAAAATTTAAATTTGATCAGTTATAAAAGAAATATATACGATTTAATTACCAAAAATTTTAAGTACTGTCCGATGATTTACATGTTCCACAACACTGTGTAATGGTCTTTCGGCTGCATGTAACTAAATACATCAGCATACATCTCTTACGTGGGTTTAGTTTGGTACATTTAAAAAGGAAATGAAACCAAAAAAAACATGAAGTTAAAGATGGAAGAAAGACCTGGCCTTGAAGATTGCTGATTTAATTCAGTCAAAAAATTTTTTTCACAAAATACAAACATTTTTAGACACAGTTTTTGACAGTCTTGGGCTTCACTTTTCTGCGACGTTTTCCTTTATACACACACGAATTATCTCTACAATGAGTTTTATTGTGCTTAACTAAAGCATTTTGCCCCTTGCATCGGTAATCACACAAGGTACATTTATACGGTTTCGCTCCTGTGTGAGTTCTGCTGTGCTTTACTAAAGCATTTTGACCCTTGCATCGGTAATCACACAAGGTACATTTATACGGTTTCGCTCCTGTGTGAGTTCTGCTGTGCTTTACTAAAGCATTTTGCCCCTTGCATCGGTAATCACACAAGGTACATTTATACGGTTTCGCTCCTGTGTGAGTTCTATTGTGCTTTACTAAAGCATTTTGCCCCTTGCATCGGTAATCACACAAGGTACATTTATACGGTTTCGCTCCTGTGTGAGTTCTATTGTGCTTAGCTAAAGCATTTTGCCCCTTGCATCGGTAATCACACAAGGTACATTTATACGGTTTCGCTCCTGTGTGAGTTCTATTGTGCTTAGCTAAAGCACTCTGATCCTTGCATCTGTATTCACACTGACCACATTTAAATGGTTTCTCTCCAGTGTGAGTTCTTATATGTACAACTAGAATACCGTTCGTGTTGCATCTGTAATTGCACCAAGAACATTTAAATGGTTTCTCCCCAGTGTGTGTTCTGATGTGTTTACCTAAAATACTTTTGGTCTTGCATCTGTAATCACACCAGGTACATTCAAACGGTTTCTCTCCAGTGTGCGTTCTGATGTGAGCAATTAACGTTCCGCTTAAATTGCATCTGTAGTCACACCAGGTACACGTAAAGGGTTTCTCCCCTGTGTGAGTTCTGTTGTGTACCAGTAAATTACTCTTATCTTTACACCTGTAATCACACCAAGTACATCTGTACGGTTTCTCTCCTGTGTGCGTTCTATTGTGCTTAGCTAAAGCACTGTGATCCCTGCATTTGTAATCACACCTGGTACATTTGAACGGTTTCTCTCCAGTGTGAGCTCTCATATGGATAACCAGAGTACTTTTATAGTTGCAACTGTAATCACACCAGGTACATTTAAACTCCTTCTCCCCTGTGTGAATTCTGATGTGTAAATTTAGGGTACTCTCCTCATTACATCTGTAATCACACCAGCTACATCTAAATGGTTTCTCTATTCTGTCACACGGATAATACCCTTCGTTGCACAGCCTGGTCTCTCTGCTCTGTGATGTACCACAAGTTTCTTCAGTTAAATTTCTGCTGTTGTCACCACTGGAGGAAGAGTGTGATGTCATAGTAAGTCTGTCGATGATATAGCCATTCTCATCAGTTATAATCACTGTTTCCTCCTCAGTTGTCACACCAGAACAAGACGAGATTAGTGAGGAAGTCTGGAGATCTGGACGCTGATCACAGCCTTTATTGTCAGCTGTAAATAATGGTTCCTCCTTAAATATCATGGTAGAACAAGGAGAGCATTGTGAGGAAGTCTGGAGATCTGGACGCTGATCACAGCCTTTATTGTCAGCTGTAAATAATGGTTCCTCCTTAAATGTCATGGTAGAACAAGGAGAGCATTGTGAGGAAGTCTGGATATCTGGACGCTGATCACAGCCTTTATTGTCAGCTGTAAATAATGGTTCCTCCTTAAATGTCATGGTAGAACAAGGAGAGCATTGTGAGGAAGTCTGGATATCTGGACGCTGATCACAGCCTTTATTGTCAGCTGTAAATAATGGTTCCTCCTTAAATGTCATGGTAGAACAAGGAGAGCATTGTGAGGAAGTCTGGATATCTGGACGCTGATGACAGCCTTTATTGTCAGCTGTAAATAATGGTTCCTCCTTAAATGTCATGGTAGAACAAGGAGAGCATTGTGAGGGAGTCTGGATATCTGGACGCTGATGACAGCCTTTATTGTCAGCTGTAAATGGTTCCTCCTTAAATGTCATGGTAGAACAAGGTGAGCTTTGTGAGGAAGTCTGGAGATCTGGACGCTGATCAGGTAAACTAATAGGGTGTCCTGTAAAAATATAAAAAAACACCAGTAAATACAGGTATTCTTCATCGTTGAAAATGTACCATGTTTTTAATAATAAAATTTTAAATTAAATTAAACTTCTTTGATGATATTTAATATGTTTGCTGTATCATTTTCTCTGTTTTAAAACATCTCAGGCTTTTGAAAATAATGTAATTTCTACTGTTTCAATTGCCAACATTAGAAGAGAACCAAGATTTGATGAGATGTAAACAACTATCAGCAATGAATAGCCCCCAAAAAACTAAATTTTCAAAACACTTACATCCATACCTTCAGACTTTACAGAGTAATACTGGAGCTTGGTGTCCATTTCCTCCTGATGGAGCATCTGGTCTACATTAAACTGCCCCTCAGCTGTATTCTTCGCAGTAAGATTTGTCATCAGTCTGACTTTGTCCTGTATTGCCAGGTTATTGGACTGTCATCAGAAAAGTTTTAAACATATCTTTCTGTGTAATTGGAGTATAAAACAAAGTGCTGCACAGACATCAGTACTCATTATGAACCCGATAACACAATCCTTCATGTGTTCTGACCCAATTTGGACTCAACAGTATTCTGTCTTTTAAAAGCACAGCTGACTGAAACAGGTTAAAAAATCCACCAAAACAGTCTCATGTATACCATGTAATGTATCACAATTTCAGCGATATGGGCTTCAATTCCACAAGTGTTTGTTCCCAACAGCGGCCACACGACATTAGAACATGCACTTTAACAATATTCATAACATGACTGCATGACCTCATCATTATGCTTGTAACGTCTTGAGAGAGGGAAATTTCAGTTCTTTTTCATTTTGATATACTGGGGCTTTGTACTCAAAGGTATCACGTATGGTATCAAGGCGTCATTTCTGCAGTAACATTGCTGAATTTTATCCTGCAGTTCTTCTGTAAGGAATTTACTTGAAAGCCAAACCACAGACATAGCAAAGATTGGATTTTGCTTTCAGAATCGAGTCCAAAAGCTCTTAAAAGAGGTCCAAGTTAGTAGAATACCTACATGTAGCTGATCTGATTCCGCCTTTTTTCTGTTCACCTCAGAACATTCCACAGCATGTACCAGATCAACTTCAACCTCCACTGACTTGGTCTGAGTAGCAACATTCAGCATACTGAGTTTCTGTAAACACAGAAAAACTGATAAATAAAGGGAGACTCGAGGAGGAGCTATACAGAAGGTCCAAAGGATAGTAGTACATATCGTTTTCTTCTGTGATGTTGTAGTACATGTGTACTTCATATATGTTTTATGGGCACCAACAATTGTGACAAAATAAAGGAAACAACAAATGAGTTCCCAGCTTTGGACCGTCTTGATACAGGCGGGAAGGAGTTTTACAAGTTGCCCATTAAAGAGATCACATGATTTTCCTTGCTCTCGGGTACATTTGCATCTCACTCCATGGGTTATATTGCCAGTATTTGTTCACAAAACAAAAATCATCCTTTCAACATTAAATGGTCATGCTGATTTTTTTTCTTTTCTTCATTTATTGGATTATTGTTTAATGCCATTCTCAGAAATTTACATATGTCTAAAATTTTAAGTTTGTTAATACACATGCACAGGTTTTTTATTAAATACATATGCTGAAGTGTTTTGCTGATGTAAATAAATTTTCATGTGAAGATATTTACATAAGATTATCACATTATGTACAAAACGACTGTAAGTATGTGTAAAAGAATTTGGCATAGGTACAAAAGAACTGAATATACACCTTTTTTTTTCTCTAGTGCGTTAAAGAAAGTGAAGAGAATGAATTCCATACTTTGGCCGATTCATGTCTTGTAGAGGGAGACTACTCTGACGGACTGTACCCGTGTCCGATTCAGAGATTTCCCTTGACGTTGGTTTATCAGTTCACAATTATTCAAATAATTATTCAACATTACACACCACAATGAAGGCATCCACAACAGCAACGACTGCGACGACTCAAGCTGTAGCACAAACAAAAACTTCTCTCATCTGCTTGACCGCTTGATATTATATAACGAAATCTAGTCACCATATAATGCTCCCTGTCTCTGCCTGCTTCAAGATTTCCACTCTCTACTTCAAACGTCATTCAAACAGCACCAATCACGTCCAGTTGCAATACACAGATCCACGATATACTTACAAATTTCTTGTCAATATTACAGTTTTTCACAAAGAGTCATTTCTTCACAATTTTTCATCCTTTTTGATGCCGCTGTCAACATCTGAAATCGTCCAGCTGTCATTAATGATATGCCTGTCAAAACGAGGCTCATGAACGCGGACCAAAGCAGACATCTCTCATTAGATATTCGTTTGGTGCTATTAAAAGCAAGCATTTTGATTCCCTTCACATTGCCTAGACGTAGAGATTTGCGCATTGAGATCTTAAACAATCTTTAGAGTGCGAAACGGCCACACGAGCGTCTTCGATTGATTAATATCACAAAGGCCCCACAAACAATTAAGGTGGATTGTTCTACAAATCCCCGGTTCACGGCCGGTTTTTAACCCCTTACGTGAGGCTGAATTAGGCCTACCGGTACCTGGTTTTCCCTAGCGATTGAAAGTCAAGCATTTTCAACCACTAGACTACCTAGGCGCAACCAATCCCCCAAGAGTACGTTTCACAAAACTTCTGTGGGAAAGGCTTACTTTCGAACCTCTAAATTTTACATTAATTGTAAGCAGTGTAAGCAAGGGCGTAGGAAGCCGGGGTGGGGTGGAAGCATATCTTTACATATACGTATATTACATACTGGATATTTTGTAGATCTAAAGACAGTGGTGGTGTGTGTTATTTCGTAATCGTTTTAATAAGTTTAGCCTGCTTAACAATGCTTGGGCGGTCGTTAGTTTAAAGCAAAAAATATCAGCATGAAGTATGAATGTCTGACAAAACTCCACGCAAAACTGTTGAAGAAAATGTTTGGATTTATTTTAGGATTGTTTTTAACCGAGTAAAATGCATTTGAAATATTGTTTTATATAGTGGCTCATAAGAGTAAATGACGTCAGGATCGGTTTTCTTTCCTCAAAGTAGTTTGCAATGAGGATCGGTCTAACAACACATTTATAACTGCTGCTTTATGTAGTTTTGAATAAATATATTTACATGACAGAAACGTGCTGTGCGCTGGCACCTATTGTGTCTAACGTATACGTCTACATAGAATGCAATTTTTCTGTTGCGTTTTGCTCCGCTCAAAATAGTCTTTAAAATAAATCCAACCAACTGGACGTTTTTCATGGAGATTGACATATACATGTAGTTCATTTTATTGTTTTCCTTTCTATTCATGAGAGCTACTTAGCATAGGCGGTTTTTGAAGTACAAATGTTCATGCCACATGTACTGAAATACTGGTCTTTTTTTAATAAAAATTTTTCTGCAACGTCGGTTTTATATTTTGTCGTAAAGTTGTGAATTTTGATTATTTCTCAAAGATTTTGCTTTTCCAGATCACACGATACAGTGTCACGAAGTTATATTTTTCCAAACCGATAATGTGCCAAAATTACATAGGTTTATGTAGGTTTGCTTGTTTCAACATTCAGTACACATATAGAAGTAGCATATATTAATATATACAATTCTCCCATGGAAGGACAAATCATCTACAGTTTAATCTGACAAAAAGTGGACTCATTTGTCTCCAAACACAATCTTTTTTTCTGATTTAGCGACTGTGTTTCAATGCGATGAAGTTGCAGTTCTATTCAGCCCAAAGAACAGAATAATTAATATATTTGTACATTATATGCACTCATCGGTGTTGAGTTATTTATTTCATTATGGTTTATCGTCATTCCAAGATCATTTCGCTTTGGACGGGTTGCAAGATTCATCATTGAAAGAAAGATAAGTAACCGTTGTAACCACTCACTTTGGCGCGTTACTGACAATTCCTCTAAATTAGACGCACGGCTTTTTTCTGAGCCAAAAGCCTGATCAAAAAGTGTATGTATACATGTGAATGACATTGATTTCAATCGAAAGCAAGCCAGCGCAAACAGGCCGGCAAGTTTACCACCAAGGCCCAGTAAAAACATGGATATTTCTTTCCACCGATTCTCCTCTATACGAGTTAAATGCTTGTATTAGTCAATCTACACCAACCTATCTCCGACATGCATAAATTTAATGTTGAATTTTGGATAAATTGTTACAATGTTCTTTGTTGACCCGTGGTTCTCCAGGCAAAAGCGTCAACAATTGAGCTAAACGTCTATTTCATTTTTTTTCAGGCAGGCTTAAATAGTCAATAACACCGCAATTGGCATATCTAAGATACGGCATATCGTCTCTAAGGCGATGTAACTCGTTCAGAGGTTCCCGGGCTTTGGTTGCCCCTGAACCCTCGCATTTTTTGCTGGACTGTTGCCCCCACCCACCTCCCCCCTCCACTTTGAAATTGCTTCCTACGCCCCTGGTAAGCCTAACTCCAAATGAATGTTTTGAAGATCTCTCACACATTATCTTTCAAATAATCCTCAAGAAATTGTATTTGACTTAAATATTTTCATTAGAATGCGGAAAAAAGTTCAGTAAATGATCCATTTTGCCCCATATGGCGGGGCAAAATGACACACCCCTTGGGCCAAAATGAATATTACCCCAAAGATAAACTAATGGACATTTAAGTGTTCGAAATGTCTGTAAATATTAAAATTTTATTTACTTCTAAGGTAATGTATCAACGTACAATTAAAGACAAACATTCCACAGATAAAGAAAGTCATGCCTGACTACATTTTTGGTTCTATATATTCGAATCTAAAGCGGATATTAATCGTTCAAGGTCACAGGTGAATGTTACTTCATTATCGGGCACAGAGCTCACAGGTGACTGTTACTTCACCATCAGGCACAGAGCTCAAAGGTGAATGTGACTTCATTATTAGGCACAAAGGTCACACATGACTGTTACTTCATTATTAGGCACAAAGGTCAGAGGTGAATGTTACTTCATTGTCAGGCACAAAGGTCACTGATGACTGTTGCTTCATAATCAGGCACAAAGGTCACAGGTGAATGTTACTTCATTATCAGGCACAAAGGTCACGGGTGAATGTTACTTCATTATCAGGCACAAAGGTCACAGGCACAAAGGTCATAGGTGAATGTTACTTCATTATCAGGCACAAAGGTCACAGGCACAAAGGTCATAGGTGAATGTTACTTCATTATCAGGCACACAGGTCGCAGGTGAAAGTTACTTCATTATCATACGCAAAGGTCACAGGCACAAGTTACTTCATTATCATACACAAAGGTCACAGGCACAAAGGTCACAGATGACTGTTACTTCATTATTAGGCACAAAGGTCAGAGGTGAATGTCACTTCATTGTCAGGCACAAAGGTCACTGATGACTGTTGCTTCATTATCTGGCTTATTATTTTTGTAAATCAAAATCTAGTAATAAAATCATTCTTGGAATAAAATATTTTTAAAGCCTGTTCTGTTCATCTGTGTAATAAACTAAATGAAAAAGTAATTTGAGTAACGCCTTCAGTTCACTGCCAACATCCTAAAATTATTGTTTAAATGTTTTAAAATTCTGTCCCAGCCAGCATGTGCAGATTTTCCCGCCTTGAGCAAGTACCCAGCATCCCTAGTATACAGGGATATGCGTGCAGCTAGTATACATGTACAGTCTACACAGAGCATCTCCTAGATACGAGCTGCCAAATTGCCAGTTAGTTCTCTTCAAAGTTTCCACGAAAATCGAACTGTCTGAAGGTAAGAATTTTACAATCTTGTTTATCCCAGGTTTTAGTTTTGTTGATATATGGAAAGTTATATGACATACGAAACAAACACACATGTACCAAGCGATATCGGCCCATCACGGCTGTTGTTTAAAAGTGCGACAGAATTTAAACCCGGCATTACACTCAAAAAATTAATCTCTTAATTATAACAAAAAGCGTTAAAAAGTATTCTGACATACTCAACATATTATCCTGTTATAATATAATGTTCATAAAAGATTCAATAGAGTATGTGTATTATATTTAAGAAAACAATCTGCTGCAAGAACAGATTGCATTCTAGCATCACTCAGGCAGCAGGCATTTTTAAAATTAACAGATGAATTTATTGGGTGTATACTTAAGTTGACACTAGATTATTTCTTTATTTGATTTAATTGGATGGTTTTTTACGCCGTGCTCAAGAATATTTCACTTATTCGACGGCGATGACGAAAAACACACGACCACCCGCAGGTTGCTGCAAGACCTTCCGACGGAGAGAAAGCCAGCAAGGACACTAGATTGTAATTCACTTTGTAGTAGAATAAGATAATTATTAAGATTAAAGCCCGGAGCATTGAGAGATGGGTTAAAGCTGTAAAAGTCTCATTCTGAAAAGGAAAGTTTTAAAAGGTGAAATCAGCGTAATAGGCGAGGATTAAGGGGCCGATTAGGCCCAGCTGGTTCTGTAAACTTAGATTGCCATAGACGTTTTCTTCAGCACACATTCAAAGTTAATTGGTGTGCTGAGTTTAGGAGTTGAGATTCCATGCAAGTGTAACAGGGGGCCCGACTTATATCTGGCAACCACAGTCGAGTGGGGCCCCGACTTATATCTGGCAACCACAGTCGAGTGGGACCCCGACTTATATCTGGCAACCACAGTCGAGTAGGGCCCCGACTTATATCTGGTAACCACAGTCGAGTGGGACCCCGACTTATATCTGGCAACCACAGTCGAGTGGGACGCCGACTTATATCTGGCAACCACAGTCGAGTGGGGCCCTGACTTATATCTGGTAACCACAGTCGAGTGGGGCCCCGACTTATATCTGGCAACCACAGTCGAGTGGGGCCCCGACTTATATCTGGTAACCACAGTCGAGTGGGACCCCGACTTATATCTGGTAACCACAGTCGAGTGGGATCCCGACATATCTGGCAACCACGGTCGAGTGGGGCTCCGACTTATGTCTGGCAACCACGGTCGAGTGGGGCCCCGACTTATATCTGGCAACCATAGCCGAGTGGGGCCCCCACTTATATCTGACAACCACAGTGGAGTGGGGCCGCGACTTATATCTGGCAACCACAGTGGAGTGGGGCCCCCACTTATATCTGGCAACCACAGCCGAATCTTTCGCAATATTTTTTAATTTTTAGAAGGCCTTCTTTGATCGACAGAAAATTTCAAAACGTCAAATATAATTTTAAATACTTTCTTACTTTATGTTATTTATGAAAACTAAAGAGAATCTTGCTCTAAATTGTTTAATAGCCAAAGTTGTGCATTTAGCCAGATACAGTTATAAACTACCGGGCAAAAGAAACGTATAGCTTTTAAATGCAGTTTTTTTATGGAAAAATAAGTTGAATAAGTTTGAACGTTGTGCGAATACGTTTGCACATAAGCACCCTGTATACACGTAACTTTTTAACGAGATTCATTGAAATTGGTGTAAGACATCATGAAAAATCGGAAAAACAGAGGTTCGGGCCCTGTTGAAAATTCTCGATAATGACCGCCGTATAAATACCGATGTAGCACATGGTAAGGGTGCAATACCATAAAAAACATCTAAGAGATGCCGAGACTCACACAAGCAGAACGTGATAGAGCCACTGGTATGGCCGACATGGGGGCCAGCCAACACCACATTGCAGAACATTCAATTGCAGTCAAGCCACCATCAGCAGACTGTTGGGTCGTTACCGCCTAACAGGCAGCACACAAGATCGTCCAAGATCGGGCAGGTCAAGTGTTACAACGCCAGGTGAAGATCTGTACATCCGCACAATCCACCTGCGTAACCGGTTTGTGACGGCGACGTCAACGGCGGAAACGGCGGAAACGGCACTGGGACACCCCATCAGCAGACGCACAGTCTTACGACGACTCCGCGTGAGTGGTATCAGAGCCTATCGCCCCTTCCGTGGAATGGCATTGACTCCTCTACACCGTCAAAACAGGCTGCGTTGGGCAAGAGTTGTACGTCGATGGCAGCGACGAGACTGGGAAAGGGTGCTGTTCACTGATGAAAGCCGATATAACCTCTTCAGAAATGATGGTCGAATTCGTGTGTATCGACGCAGGGGAGAGCGATTGGCACAAAACTGCATTCAGAATGTCCACCCTTTTGGTGCTGGTGGGGTGCTTGTGTGGGGCGGAATTTGTGGACAGGTGAGAACGGGATTGGTCATCATCCAGGGAAATCTGACTGGCCAAAGATACCGAGATGAAATATTGGAACCTTGTGTGGTGCCATTCGTGCATCCCTTAGAGCATCTGTGGGATCATCTTGATCGACGTCTGAGACAACGCGTCCCTCCCCCACAAAACAGGCAACAGCTCGAACAGGCTTTATTTGAGGAGTGGGACAGAATTCCTGATGACGTCATCCGGCGGCTGACGACTTCCATGAGGAGACGTATTTTGGCTTTAATTGATGCAATGGGTGCTCACACACGCTACTAACGATCTGTCTTATGACATGATAGGACATTAGGTACACCTCTTTAAGGGAGTCCCTTTACTTGCATTTGTGTAATTTTTCAGATTTACCCCATGCCTTCTTTACTCGGCCTGACAGCAAGTGTAATATCCATATGGCTTTGAATTTTTGAACAGAACTTGGAAAATGGTTTATTGCAATATAATGCTTATCATGTTGATACTGTCTGTCTTTCTTTCTCTTTCTTGTGGTGCTGAACAAGGTTATACGTTTCTTTTGCCCGGTAGTTTATATATATAAATAAGAATCTATTTTGTAGGGTCTTTTCGCAACCTGCGGATCCTACTCCCACCATAATGCTAGCCGCCGTCATATAGGTGTAATATTCTTGAGTACGGCGTAAAACACCAATCATATAAATAAACAAATCAATTTTGCATGGACTTAATCTGTTTAATTCAGATATAATCATTTTTATCTAGTCTTTGTTCATTTTAGTACATTAAAATTGAAATTTTGGAATTAAGCGCCACTGGATCAAAGCATCTTCGCACGTGAAAAACGGGGATGCCTATTAAAACAATTACGTCTCGCATCGAGGCTGTAATAACCATTTTAATAGTAACAGTTGTGGCTCAGTTGGTTAGCGCCCTAACGCAGCGTAATGAACCAGGAGCCTCTCTCACCAATGCGGTCTCTGTGAGTTGTGAGGTCGCTGTGAGTTGTGAGGTCGCTGTGAGTCCAGCTCATGCTCTTTTCCTTTCCGGCCGTAAGTGGGAAGGTCTTTCAGCAACCTGCGGATGGTCGTGGGTTTCAACAGGGCTCCGACCGGCTTCCTCCCACTATAATGCTGGCTGCCGTCGTATAAGTCAAATATTCTTGAGTACTTGAGCACGACGTAAAACACCAGTCATATATGTTTTTCCCTTTTACGAAGTTGATTGGTGTTTAAAACCATCTGCAAGAATTTTTTGCGATGGCGTTTTGGAAACCTAAGCGTCCGACGTAAACCAGTGTCAATAATATTCCCATGTGTGACGCACAGATATGCACACTATATCGGTGACAGACATATGGCCATCACTTGCCAAAGGCCGGGTTTGAACCTGTACCTGGTGTGTCTTTGCAACTTAAAGAACAGCACGACCACCTCCATTTTTAATAAGGTATGATACAGATTGACTTGTGTCAATTAGCTAGTTATAGCTACTCGGTTCTACGGAATGTGTGGCGAGTTAGATATGTTGGGCGTGGATGGGCTATTGTTACGGTGCTTCCTGACACGCTACAGACAACTTGAAGGCGTGACCGTCGATCAGCCAGTGGTCTGAGATGGGGCTTATGCGCTGCAGTCATCTTGCAACTTTCTGGTTCCGCAGATTCGAGCCCAACTTTAGTTGTGATTGGGTAGATCATATGCGCCTTTTTTTTGTCAGATAAATACAAGAATCGACTGTCAGACTATGATTAATTGAATGTTCCATAGTTTCTGTCAGGTCTGTGGGCGGTGTCCCGACCCTCGCGAAATTTGCTATCTTGGCAAAGTACCGGAAAACCTTCCAACTAGAAGCCGCAACCGAAACAGCGAGAGCTAGATCAGAAAGATGGGACGGCCAAGTGGAAACAGGGAGAGCTAGATCAGAAAGATGGGCCGACCAAGTGGAAACAGCGAGAGGAAGATGAGCCGACCAAGTGGAAAAAGCGAGAGCTAGATCAGAGAGATGGGCCGACCAAGTGGAAACAGCGAAAGTTAGATCAGAAAGATGGGCCGACCAAGAAGAAACAGCGAGAGCTAGATGAGAAAGATGAGCCGACCAAGTAAAAACAGCGAGAGCTAGATCAGAAAGATGGGCCGACCAAGTAAAAACAGCGAGAGCTAGATCAGAAAGATGGGCCGACCAAGTGGATAAAAAAAAGAAGTCTTAACACATGACTACAGCTAAATGCACATTCACGCACGTTTTATTCAAGTCTACAGATTTGACAGTAACTGACAAAACACAGTAAAGTGATCATGGCCAAAGGTCTACTCAACTTTCGCCAACGGTCAGTGGTTTTACGTCTGTAATCACCCTAGGTGAACTTTGACATGTTTAGTACAATCACCTCTAAGGACTATTTATTTTTCCGATTGTTCTTTAACGACATACTCATAAATATTTCACGTATACGATGGCGGTCAGCTTTTTTTTTTTTGGCGTAAAGCTCTGACCTTTACCATGTTATTGACACGACTTTATACTTCAGTCTTTAACGCACATTGGATTGCGCAAACGGTGACAGGATCATCGGCGACCGCTCATAGTGACAACGACCAACAATCAGTGAGAGCTGGGGAGTCCACAATTTGCCTGCCAAAAGGTCCGATTTGAACTCCGCACCTTGTGTTGTTTGGCCAGAGAACATTTCCTATTACATCTGTAAACACTGTAAATACCACGTACACTTAATAGTGTTCTCTTCCGCGCGCGTTTTGACATGTTCATCCCGAGCCGAATTGTTACTACATCTGTAATCACACCACGTACATTTGAAGGGTTTCTCTCCTGTGTGAGTTCTTACATGTTTACTTAAGGACGACCTGTTTTTACATCTGTAATCAAAACAGGCGCATTTGAAGGGTTTCTCTTCAGTGTAAATTCTGACAGGGTAGTTAGGGGCATCTTCCATCTGTAATCATACTGTTATTACACAAAACACATTTCTAGGGTTTCTCTCGTGTGTGAGATCTGGTGTGGAGAGTTAGGGACGACCTGCTACAACATCTGTAATCACACCAGGCACATTTGAAGGGATTCTCTCCTGTGTGAGTTCTAGTATGCACCTCTAGAGCATGTCTGTCACTACACCTGTGACCACAATGGCTACACAGAAATTGTTTCTGTCCTGTGTGAGTTCTGACATGTTTAGTTAGATAATCTCGTTTACTACACCTGTAATCACACCAGGTGCATTTGAAAGGTTTTTCTCCTTTGTGAGCTATCATGTGGTTCTTCAGATAATCTCTCCGATTACAACTGTAATCACACAAGGTACATTTAAAGGCGTGCTCTCTTGTATGAGTTCTGACGTGTTTGTTCAGAGCTGACTTACCTCTACCTCTGTAATCACACACGGTACACTTGTATGCCTTCTCTTTAGAGTGAATTCTAATGTGTTTATCTAAGTTACCTTTATAATTAGAGCTGTAATTACACCGCGAACATTTAAATGGTTTCTCTCCTATGTGAGTTTGGATATGCCTAGTTAGATGAACCTACCGAGGACATCTGTAATCACCTCACGTACATTTGAAGGGTTTCTCTCCCGTGTGTCTTTTGACATGTCTAGTTAGACTTTTCTGCACGCTACATCTGTAATCACACCAGGCACATTTGAAGGGTTTCTCTCCGGTGTGAGTTCTCAGATGGCCAGTTAGGGACGACTTGACATTACCTCTGTAATCGCACAAGGAACATTTGAAGGGTTTCTCTCCTGTGTGAGTTCTCAGATGGCTAGTTAGGGACGACTTGACATTACATCTGTAATCGCACAAGGAACATTTGAAGGGCTTCTCTCCGGTGTGAATTCTAAGATGTGTAGTCAGGGACCATTTTGTACTACATCTGTAATCACACCCTTCACATTTGAAGGGTTTCTCTCTTGTGTGAGTTTTGACATGGCTAGTTAGGGACCACTTGGCACTACATCTGTAATCACACCAGGTACATTTGAAGGGTTTCTCTCCTGTGTGAGTTCTCAGATGGTCAGTTAGGGACCACTTGGCACTACATCTGTAATCACACCAGGCACATTTGAAGGGTTTCTCTCCGGTGTGAGTTTTCAGATGGCTAGTTAGGGACGACTTGTCACTACATCTGTAATCACACCAGGCACATTTGAAGGGTTTCTCTCCTGTGTGAGTTCTCAGATGGCTAGTTAGGGACGACTTGGCACTACATCTGTAATCACACCATTCACATTTGAAGGGTTTCTCTCCGGTGTGAATTCTAAGATGTCTAGTCAGGGACCACTTTGCACTGCATTTGAAATCACACCATTCACATTTGAAGGGTTTCTCTTTTGTGTGAGTTTTGATATGGCTGGTTAGGGACGACTTGGCACTACATCTGTAATCACACCAGAGACATTTGAAGGGTTTCTCTCCTGTGTGAATTCTGACATGTGTACTTAAGGACGACCTGTTCCTACATCTGTAATCACACCAGGCACATTTGAAGGCTTTCTCTCCTGTGTGATTTCTGAAATGGGTAGTTAGGGTCCACTTAGTACGAAATCTGTCATTACACCGAGAACATTCAAATGGTTTCTCTACTGTGTGAGTTCGCATATGCCTAGTAAGATGAACCTCTTGTGCACATCTGTAATCACATCTGGAACATTTGAAGGGTTTCTCTCCTGTGTGTGTTCTCATGTGTCTAATTTGACACCACTTGGTTTTACCTCTGTAATCACATCTCGAACATTTAAAGGTCTTTTCTCCGCTGTGACTTCTGAAATCTTTCAAACCACTGGAGGAAGAATGTGCTTCCAATATAAACGCGTCCATACGGTAGCCGTTCTCATCAGTTATAATCAGTGTTTCCTCCTTATTTGTCGTGGGAGAAGGCAAGGTTTGAGAAGAAATCTGGACATCTGGACGATGACCACAGCCATTCTCGTCAGCTGTAAATAATGGCTCCATGGAAGGACAAGGAGAGTTTTGAGAGGAAATCTGGAGCTCTGGGCGCTGACCACAGCCATTCTTGTCAGCTGTCAATAATTGTTCTTCCTTAAACGTTATGGGAGAAAAGGAAGAGTTTTGAGTTGAAATCTGGAGATCTGGGCGCTGATTACAGCCGTTCTCGTCAGCTGTAAACAATGGTTCCTCCTTAAACGTTATGGGAGAACAAGGAGAGCTTCGTGAGGAAATCTGGAGCTCTGGGTGCTGATCACAGCCGTTCTCGTCAGTAGTAAATGATGGTTCCTCCTTAAACGTTATCGTAGAACAAGGAGAGCATTGTGAGGCAATCTGGAGCTCTGGGCGCTGATCACAGCCGTTCTCGTCATCTGTAAATAATGGTTCCTCCTTAAACGCCATGGGAGAACAAGGAGAGCATTGTGAGGAAGTCTGGAGATCTGGGCGCTGATCACAGCCGTTCTCGTCAGCTGTAAATAATGGTTCCTCCTTAAACGCCATGGGAAAACAAAGAGGGCTTCGTGAGGAAATCTGGCGCTCTGGGCGCTGATCACAGCCGTTCCCATCAGCTGTAAATGATGGTTCATCCTTAAACGCCATGGGAAAACAAGGAGGGCTTCGTGAGGAAATCTGGAGCTCTGGGTGCTGATCACAGCCGTTCTGGTCAGCTGTAAACAATGGCTCCTCCTTACACGTCACGGGAGAACAAGGAGAGCATTGTGAGGAAGTCTGGAGATCTGGAGGCTGACCACAGCCGTTCTGGTCAGCTGTAAATAATGGCTCCTCCTTACACGTCACGGGAGAACAAGGAGAGCATTGTGAGGAAGTCTGGAGATCTGGAGACTGACCACAGCCGTTCTCGTCAGCTGTAAATAATGGCTCCTCCTTACACGTCACGGGAGAACGAGGAGAGCATTGTGAGGAAGTCTGGAGATCTGGAGGCTGACCACAGCCGTTCTGGTCAGTTGTAAATAATGGCTCCTCCTTACACGTCACGGAAGAACAAAAAGACCATTGTGAGGAAATCTGGAGGCCTGGAGGCTGACCACAGCCGTTCTGGTCAGCTGTAAATAATGGCTCCTCCTTAAACGTCATGGGAGAACAAGGAGAGCATTGTGAGGAAGTCTGGAAATCTGGACGCTGATTACAGCCGTTCTCGTCAGCTGTAAACAATGGTTCCTCCTTAAACGCCATGAGAGAACAAGGTGAGCTTCGTGAGGAAATCTGGAGTTCAGGAGGCTGACCACAGCCGTTCTGGTCAGCTGTAAATAATGGTTCATCCTTACACGTCATGGGAGAACAAGGAGAGCTTTGTGAGGAAATCTGGAGTTCTGGAGACTGACCACAGCCGTTCTGGTCAGCTGTAAATAATGGTTCCTCCTTACACGTCACGGGAGAACAAGGAGAGCTTTGTGACCATATCTGGAGCTCTGTAATGAAACAAATTTCATTTATTGGAGAACAATATGTTTAAAATCATTTACTTATTTCATTGCCGTTTTACGCCGTACTCAAGAATATTTCACCTATACAGCGGTGGCCAGAATTATGGTGGGAGGATACCGGGCAGAGCCCTCAGAAAACCCACGATCATCTGAAGATTGCTGCAAAACTTTCCCAGGTATGGACGGCGAGAAAACCAGCATGAGGACTTAAATTATGCCTGAATAAAATAAAGACTATTAAATCAGTGTAGATTAATATATCTTTACTACTTCCCCTTATATAATGTCATGTACATGACAGGTGTATATATGGGGAGTTAGGACAGCATTTGCTATCATCTAGTAATTTTATCGATAAATCATTCTTTTCATTTACATTTTATTTTTGTAATAGATTTGACAAAAAGGCCTGGAATAAAATTTCAGAAGAAGCTGACATGGATACCTTTCAGAAACAGCGAACAATCGCAAAACCTTTCCTCTAATAAATTAAATGAAAAACAGTCTAGCAATGCAAATTTATTTCTTTCAATTTCATGACAACTTGTTTAAATGTCAGCGTGAAATACCATTGTAAATTATCTGAAGATCAGTGGTAAACAAATCTTAAAAGTGAAGTTTCAAAACCACATCCATACCCTCGGTGTTTGCAAAGTTAGGCTGGTGTATGGTGTCCGTTTCTTCTTGATGGAGCTTCTGGTCTACATTTTCTTTCGCCTCCGCCATGTTGCTTTGTAGTAAAGTCGCCATTAAGCTGATAGAAGTAAACTGCTTGTTTGACTGTCAACAGATAAGTTATGACTAGAGTTACAAACTGCCATCAAATATATGAGACTGACTCTTTTATCTTAGTGAGGTTTTAATGAGCGTGAGAACAGCGGTAAATGTTCCTCACAACAAATCCATCACGTGGGTTTGTTACTCACCGTAAGTCTCGAAATTGAGTGGTTTAAATGAGAGTTAGGAGCCTACCCTACTAGGACAATCCTTGTTTTGGTGGGTATATAAGGAAGGACTCACACACGGCGGTGAAAACATAACATGGAAGTTAATACACAACTGTATTTCGCGGCCTCAATAGTCCAAAACCAGGTTTTGGTGACGTTCACAATATATATATTCTGTGGACATTGTTCTGTTGTCTTACATACTACACGTTCTGGTTAATGTACAATATTGCTCATTTCACCATACCTTTTCCTGTTATCTTTCACCTTGTTGTCTACTTGCCTGGGGCTCGTACGAGCAAAGTGCCCGGTTGTCCGCGGTCTCGAATAGTACACAAGTAGCCAGCGCAGTATGGCTTAATACCACAATACTTGTACATCTCACCTTAACACAGCAGCACTGGTAATTGTATCCTATTCCTTATGGACAATATGGCCTTATTCATCACTTCTAGAAGTCTGTATTCTGCAAAGTCGATTCTCGGCTCGTCATTTCCGTGAAATCTAAACAAATCTATAGACCTGTTTGCTGACAACTCTTCGCTCGTCGCCAAAAAAAGATTTTCTTTGTGCTGTTGTAGCGCGTCGGGTTTACTAACACCGAGAACCACACCAAGCACACAGGATAAAATGTGGAAAACGGACTAACAAGTCAAGCGTGCAGGCCAACCCCGCGTTTCACATTAGGGAATGTAGAGGGTACATACATGGGGGAGGGGCATTATTTATAGTTGACGAGAACGGCTGTGATCAGCGACCAGAGCTCCAGACCTCCTCACAAAGCTCTCCTTGTTCTCATATGACAAATGAGGAGGAAACAGCGGTTATAACTGATGAAAATGGCTATATCATCGACAGACTTAATATGACATCACACTCTTCCTCCAGTGGTGAAAACAGCAGAAATTTAACTGAAGAAAGACTGTGGTACATCACAGAGCGAAGAGACCAGGCTGTGCAACGATGGACAATATCCGGGTGACAGAATAGAGAACCCATTTACATGTACCTGGTGTGATTACAGATGTAATGAGAGCGCGCTAGTTTCTCACGTCAGAATTCACACACGGGAGAAGGAGTTTAAATGTACCTGGTGTGATTACAGATGTAATTGGGAGAGTACCCTAGTTTTACACATCAGAATTCACACAGGGGAGAAGGAGTTTAAATGTACCTGGTGTGATGACAGATCGCTAGTTTTACACATTAAAAATCACACAGGGGAGAAGGAGATTAAATGTAGCTGGTGTGATTACAGACATATTGATTAGAGTACGTTAGTTGTACACATCAGAATTTACACAGCGGAGAAGGAGTTCAAATGTAGCTGGTTTCATTACAGTTGTAGAAGAAAGTACGTTAGTTTTACACATTAGAATTTACACAGGAAAGAAGGAGTTTAAATGTACCTGGTGTGATTACGGTTGTAATGAGAAGAGTGCGCTAGTTTTACACATCAGAATTCCCACAGGATACTGAAGACCTTCCCTCGTATGGCCGGATAGGAAGCCAGCATATGCGACCGCACTGGTGAGAGGCTCCTGTGTCATTACACTGCGCTAGCATGGCAAAGAACTGAGCCAGATTAAAAATAAAAGAAACCCTTTCAATGCACTATATGTAGTTACAAATGTAACTGGAGTGATTACAGACTTAGAAATGTATGAATTCAAACAATTTAGTAATATAATTCCTGCATGTTTTAAGTACTGTATTCTGGCAAAGGAATCAAGTCAGATATTGTTTCCGTTGTAATCGCATAATCTAAAGGGGGGTGGGCCGAGGTCTAGTGGTTAGAGGCGCTTGACTTTTAATGAGGTACAGGTTAAAATACAGCTTTGGACCGGGAATTTCTGGAGGGACTGTGGTGACAATGAGAGATCACTGCTAGAGGGACCATGATGACAATGAGGGATCAATGCTAGAGGGGCCATGATGACAATGAGGGATCACTGCTAGAGGGACCATGATGACAATGAGAGATCAGTGCTAGAGGGACCATGATGACGATGAGAGATCACTGCTAGAGGGACCATGATGACAATGAGGGATCACTGCTAGAGGGACCGTGATGACAATGAGGGATCACTGCTAGAGGGACCATGATGACAATGAGGGATCACTGCTAGAGGGGCCATGATGACAATGAGGGATCACTGCTAGAGGGGCCATGATGACAATGAGGGATCACTGCTAGAGGGACCGTGATGACAATGAGGGATCACTGCTAGAGGGGCCGTGATGACAATGAGGGGTCACTGCTAGAGGGGCCTCGGTGACAATAGGGGATCACTGCTAGAGGGGCCTTGGTGACAGTGGGGGATTTGTCAGAGTGCAAACTACGGAAAACTATTTTGCCAGACTTTTGTTATTACTGGGCCTGTAGTATTAGGTGGCGAAATTCCATGCCCCATTTATCTCAATTTTAACCCACCAATACGAACTCCCTCTCCGGTCTTACGTGCGAAAATCTGCCAGCAACCTGCTGATGGTCGTGGGTTTCCACCGGACTCTGCCCGGTTTCCTCTCACCATAATGCTGACCCCGTCGTATAAGTGAAACATTCCACATGTTGAGAAACAACCACATGTCCCTTAAGTGAGGAAATAACCACATGCACCTTTTCTGGGAAAACAACCGCATGCACCTTGTCTGGGAAAATAACCGCATACACCTTGTCTGGGGAAACAACCGTATTCACGCTGTCTGGGGAAAACAGTCGCATGCACCTTATCTGGGGAAAACAACCGTATGCACCTTGTCCTGGGGAAACAACCGCATGCTCCCTGTTTGGGAAACAACCACATGCCCCTCGCCTGAAGAAACAACCACATGCACTTTATCTGGGGAAAATAACTACATTCAGCTCACCTGGAGGAAACAATCACATAATCACATGTACCTTGCCCAGTTGAACAACCGCACCGGAGCATTGAGAGAGGTTGCCACAGACGTTTTCTTCAGCACACATTCAAAGTTAATTGGTGTGCTGAGTTTAGAAGTTGAGATTCCATGCAAGTGTAACACTGGGGCCCCGACTTATATCTGGCAACCACAGTCGAGTGGGGCCCCGACTTATATCTGGTAACCACAGTCAAGTGGGGCCCCGACTTATATCTGGCAACCACAGTCGAGTGGGGCCCCGACTTATATCTGGCAACCACAGTCGAGTGGGGCCCCGACTTATATCTGGCAACCACAGTCGCGTGGGGCCCCGACATATCTGGCAACCACAGTCGAGTGGGGCCCCGACTTATATCTGGCAACCACAGTCAAGTGGGTCCCCGACTTCTATCTGGCAACCACAGTCGAGTGGGGCCCCTACTTATATCTGGCAACCGCAGTCGACTGGGGCCCCGACTTATATCTGGCAACCACAATCGAGTGGGGCCCCGACTTATACCTGGTAATTACAGTCGAGTGGGGCCCCGACTTATATCTGGCAACCACAGTCCAGCGGGGCCCCGACTTATATCTGGCAACCGCAGTCGAGTGGGGCCCCGACTTATATCTGGCAACCACAATCGAGTGGGGCCCCGACTTATACCTGGCAATTACAGTCGAGTGGGGCCCCGACTTATATCTGGCAACCAAAGTCGAGTGGGGCTCCGACTTATATCTGGCAACCAAAGTCGAGTAGGGTATTTCATGTTATTTGTGAAAACTGAAGAGAATCTATCTCTAAACTGTTTAGTAGCCAAAGTTGTGCATTTAGCCAGATACAGTTATATATATATAAATAAGAATCTATTTTGTTGGGTCAACCTGCAGACGGTCGTGGGTTTCCCCCAGGCTCTGCCCGGGTTCCTCCCACCATAGTGCTAGCCGCTGTCATATAGGTGAAATATTCTAGAGTGTGGCGTAAAACACCAATCAAATAAATAAATAAATCAATTTTGTAGGTACTGAATCTGTTTTATTCAGAAACAATTATTTTCATCTAGTCTTTGTTCTTCATTTTAGTACATTAAAATTGGAATTTTGGAATTAATCGCCACTGGATCAAAGCGTCTTCGCACGTGAAAAACGGGGATGCATATTAAAACAATTGATTACGTCTCGCATCGAGGCTGTAATAACCATTTTAATAGTAACAGAGGCCTCCGTGTGGCTCAGTTGATTAGAGCGCTAACGCAGCGTAATGACCCAGGAGCCTCTCACCAATGCGGTCTCTGTGAGTTGTGAGGTCGCTGTGAGTTGTGAGGTCGCTGTGAGTCCAGCTCATGCTCTTTTCCTTTCCGGCCGTAAGTGGGAAGGTCTTTCAGCAACCTGCGGATGATCGTGGGTTTCAACCGGGCTCCGCCCGGCTTCCTCCCGACTGGCCGCCGACGTATAAGTAAAATATTCTTGAGTACGGCGTAAAACGCCAATCAAATAAATAAATAAATAATAAAACAACAGTCGTATATGTTTTTTTCCTTTTACAAAGTTGCTTGGTGTTTAAAACCATCTACAAGAATTTTTTACGATGGCGTTTTGGAAACCTAAGCGCCCGACGTAAACCAGTGTCAATAACATTCCCATGTGTGACGCACAGATATGCACACTATATCGGTGACAGACATCACTTGCCAAAGGCCGGGTTTGAACCTGTACCTGGTGTGTCTTTGCAACTTAAAGAACAGCACGACCACCTCCGTTTTTAACAACAAGGTATGATACAGATTGACTTGTGTCAATTAGCTAGTTATAGCTACTCGGTTCTACGGAATGTGTGGCGAGTTAGATATGTTGGGCGTGGATGGGCTATTGTTACGGTGCTTCCTGACAGGCTACAGACAACTTGAAGGCGTGACCGTCGATCAGCCAGTGGTCTGAGATGGGGCTTATGCGCTGTAGACATCGTGCAACTTTCTGGTTCCGCAGATTCGAGCCCAACTTTAGTTGTGATTGCGTAGACCATATGCGCTTTATTTTTGTCAGATAAATACAAGAATCGACTGTCAGACTATGATTGATTGAATGTTCCATGGTTTCTGTCAGGTTTGTCGGCGGTGTCCCGACCCTCGCGAAATTTGCTATCTTGGCAAAGTACCGGAAAACCTTCCGACTGGAAGTCGCAACCGAAACAGCGAGAGCTAGATCAGAAAGATGGGACGACGAAGTGGAAATAGCGAGAGCTAGATCAGAGAGATGGGCCGACCAAGTGGAAACAGCGAGAGCTAGATGAGGAAGATGAGCCGACCAAGTGGAACAGCGAGAGCTAGATTAGAAAGATGGGCCGACCAAGTGGAAACAGAGAGAGTTAGATCAGAAAGATGGACCGACCAAGTGGAAACATGGAGAGCTAGATCAGAAAGATGGGCCGACCAAGTGGATAAAAAAAAGAAGTCTTAACACATGACTACAGCTAAATGCACATTCACGCACGTTTTAATCGTCTACAGATTTGACAGTAACTGACAAAACACAGTAGAGTGATCATGGCCAAAGGTCTACTCAACTTTCGCCAACGGTCAGTGGTTTTACGTCTGTTATCACCCTAGGTGAACTTTGACACGTTTAGTACAATCGCCTCTATAATTATTTATTTATCCGATTGTTCTTTAACGACATACTCATAAATATTTCACGTATACGATGGCGCTCAGGTTTTTTTTTTTTTTTGGTAAAGGCGTAAAGCTCTGACCTTTAACATGTTATTGACACAACTTCATACTTCAGTCTTTAACGCACATTGGATTGCTCAAACAGTGACAGGATCATCGGCGACCGCTCATAGTGACAACAACCAACAATCAGTGAGAGCTGGGGAGTCCACACTTTGCCTGCCAAAAGGTCCCATTTGAACTCCGCACCTTGTGTTGTTTGGTCAGAGAACATTTCCTATTACATCTGTAAACACACAACATACACTGGAATCGCTTCTCTGTTGTGTGAGTTCTAACATGTACATCATCTTCGCCGACTTCATCTGCAATCGAATAACGAGGCAAAAAAGGCGTTTCTTTCTAATGTGCGTAATCACACCAAGTACATTAGATAGTATTCTCCTCCGCGTGCGTTTTGACACGTGCACCCACAGCCAAATTCTTACTAAATCTGTAGTCACATCAGGTACAATAGATAGCATTCTCCTCCGCGTGCGTTTTGACACGTGCACCCACAGCCAAATTCTTACTAAATTTGTAGTCACATCAGGTACAATAGATAGTATTCTCCTCCGCGTGCGTTTTGACACGTGCACCCACAACCAAATTCTTACTAAATCTGTAGTCACATCAGGTACAATAGATAGCATTCTCCTCCGCGTGCGTTTTGACACGTGCACCCACAGCCAAATTCTTACTAAATCTGTAGTCACATCAGGTACAATATATAGCATTCTCCTCCGCGTGCGTTTTGACACGTGCACCCATAGCCAAATTCTTACTAAATCTGTAAACACATCAGGTACAATATATAGCGTTCTCTCCCGCCCGCGTTTTGACAATTTCACCCAGAGCCGAATTGTTACTACATCTGTAATCTCACCACGTACATTTGATAGTGTTCTCTTCCGCGCGCGTTTTGACATGTTCATCCCGAGCCGAATTGTTACTACATCTGTAATCTCACCACGTACATTTGATAGTGTTCTCTTCCGCGTGCGTTTTGACATGCTAACACAGAGCCGAATTGTTACTACATCTGTAATCACACCACGTACATTTGAAGGGTTTCTCTCCTGTGCGAGTTTCTCTCCAGTGTGAATTCTGACAGGGTAGTTAGGGATATTTTCCATCTGTAATCATACTGTTATTACACAAAACACATTTCTAGGGTTTCTCTCGTGTGTGAGATCTGGTGTGGAGAGTTAGGGATGACTTGCTACAACATCTGTAATCACACCCAGGCACATTTGAAGGGTTTCTCTCCTGTGTGAGTTCTAGTATGCACCTCTAGAGCATGTCTGTCACTACACCTGTGACCACAATGGCTACACAGAAATTGTTTCTGTCCTGTGTGAGTTCTGACATGTTTAGTTAGATAATCTCGTTTACTACACCTGTAATCACACCAGGTGCATTTGAAAGGTTTTTCTCCTTTGTGAGCTATCATGTGGTTCTTCAGATAATCTCTCCGATTACAACTGTAATCACACAAGGTACATTTAAAGGCGTGCTCTCTTGTATGAGTTCTGACGTGTTTGTTCAGAGCTGACTTACCTCTACCTCTGTAATCACACAAGGTACACTTGTATGGCTTCTCTTTAGAGTGAATTCTCATGTGTTTATCTAAGTTACCCTTATCATTAGAAATGTAATTACACCGAAAGCATTTAAATGGTTTCTCTCCTGTGTGAGTTCGGATATGCCTAGTTAGATGAACCTGCCGTGCACATCTGTAATCACATCTGGTACATTTGAATGGTTTCTCTCCCGTGTGTGTTTTGACGTGTCTAGTTAAATCACTCTGACAACTAAATCTGTCATTGCACCAGGCGCATTTAAAGGTTTTCTCTCCTGTGTGGGTTCTCAGATGGCTAGTTAGGGACGACTTGGCACTACATCTGTAATCACACAAGGCACATCTGAAGGGTTTCTCTCCGGTGTGAGTTCTGACGTGTTTACTCAGAGCGGACTTACCTCTACCTCTGTAATCACAGAGGTTACACTCGTATGGCTTCTCTTCAGAGTGAATTCTAATGTGTTTATGTAAATTACCTTTATAATTAGAACTATAGTTACACCGCGAACATTTAAATGCTTTCTCTCCTGTGTGAGTTTGGATATGCCTAGTTAGATGAACCTGCCGCGCACATCTGTAATCACATCTGGTACATTTGAAGGGTTTCTCTCCCGTGTGTGTTTTGACGTGTCTAGTTAGATTTCTCTGCACACTACATCTATAATCACACCATTCACATCTAAAGGGTTTCTCTCCTGTATGAGTTCTGAGATGGCTAGTTAGGGACGACTTGACATTACATCTGTAATCACACAAGGAACATTTGAAGGGCTTCTCTCCGGTGTGAATTCTAAGATGTCTTGTTATGGACCACTTGGCACTACATCTGTAATCACACCATTCACATTTGAAGGGTTTCTCTCCTGTGTGAGTTTTGACATGGCTAATTAGGGACGACTTGGCACTACATCTGTAATCACACCAGGCACATTTGAAGGGTTTCTCTCCCGTGTGAGTTCTGACATGGGTAGTTAATGACGACTTGGCACTACATCTGTAATCACACCAGGCACATTTGAACGGTTTCTCTCCTGTGTGATTTCTTAAATGGCTAGTTAGGGACGACTTGTCACTACATCTGTAATCACACCAGGCACATTTGAAGGGTTTCTCTCCTGTATGAGTTCTGACATGTGTAGTTAGGGACCACTTAGTACGAAATCTGTCACTACACCGAGAACATTTAAATGGTTTCTCTCCTGTGTGAGTTCGGATATGCCTAGTAAGATGAACCTGCTGTGCACATCTGTAATCACATCTGGTACATTTGAAGGGTTTCTCTCCCGTGTGTGTTCTCACGTGTTTAATTAGGCACCACTTGGTTTTACCTCTGTAATCACATCTCGAGCATTTAAAAGTCTTTTCTCCGCTTTGACTTCTGAAATGTTTCAAACTAGTGGAGAAAGAGTGTGCTGTCATTTTGAACGTGTCTATACGGTAGCCGTCCTCATCAGTTATAATCAGTGTTTCATCCTGATTTGTCGTGGGAGAAGAAGGCAAGGTTTGAGAGGAAATCTGGAGTTCTGAATCTGGAGTTCTGGACGATGATCACAGCCGTTCTGGTCTGCTGTAAATAACGGTTTCTCTTTAAACATCATGGGAGAACAAAGAGAGCTTCCTGGGGAAATCTCACGCTCTGGACGATGACCACAGCTATTCTTGTCAGCTGTAAACAATGGTTCCTCTTTAAACCTCACGGGAGAACAACGAGCGCTTTCTGAAGAAAACTGGACCTCTGGACGCTGATCGCAGCGACTCTCGTCAGCTGTAAATAACGGCTCTACCTTACACGTCATGGAAGAACAAGGATAGTTTTGCAAGGAAATCTGGAGATCTGGACACTGATGACAGCCGTTCTGGTCATCTGTAAATAATGGTTGCTCCTTACACGTCTTGGGAGAACAAGGAGAGCTTTGTGAGGAAATCTGGAGCTCTTGACGCTGGTCACAACTATTCTCGTCAGCTCTCAATAATGGTTCCTTATCAAATGTCTTGGGTGAAGAATGAGAGCTTTGTGAGGAAATCTGGAGCTCTGGAGACTGACCACAGCCGTTCTCTGTAAATAATGACTCCTCCTTAAACGTTATTGTAGAACAAGGAGAGCTTTGTGAGGAAATCTGGAGTTCTGGAGACTGACCACAGCCGTTCTGGTCAGCTGTAAATAATGGTTCATCCTTAAACGTCATGGGAGAACAAGGTGAGCTTCGTGAGGAAATCTGGAGCTCTTGACGCTGGTCACAACTATTCTCGTCAGCTCTCAATAATGGTTCCTTATCAAATGTCTTGGGAGAACAAGGAGACCATTGTGAGGAAATCTGGAGCTCTGGAGACTGACCACAGCCGTTCTCGCCAGCAGTAAATAATGTTTTTTCCATATACGTCGTGAGAGAACAAAGAGAGCTTTGTGAGGAAATCTGGAGTTCTGGGGGCTGACCACAGCCGTTCTGGTCAGCTGTAAATAATGGCTCCTCCTTACACGTCATGGAAGAACAAAAAGACCATTGTGAGGAAATCTGGAGGCCTGGAGGCTGACCACAGCCGTTCTGGTCAGCTGTAAATAATGGCTCCTCCTTAAACGTCATGGGAGAACAAGGACAGCATTGTGAGGAAGTCTGGAAATCTGGACGCTGATTACAGCCGTTCTCGTCAGCTGTAAACAATGGTTCCTCCTTAAACGCCATGAGAGAACAAGGTGAGCTTCGTGAGGAAATCTGGAGTTCTGGAGGCTGACCACAGCCGTTCTCGTCAGCTGTAAATAATGGTTCATCCTTACACGTCACGGGGGAACAAGGAGAGCATTGTGAGGAAATCTGGAGTTCTGGAGGCTGACCACAGCCGTTCTCGTCAGCTGTAAATAATGGTTCATCCTTACACGTCACGGGGGAACAAGGAGAGCATTGTGAGGAAATCTGGAGTTCTGGAGGCTGACCACAGCCGTTCTGGTCAGCTGTAAATAATGGTTCATCCTTACACGTCATGGGAGAACAAGGAGAGCTTTGTGAGGAAATCTGGAGTTCTGGAGACTGACCACAGCCGTTCTGGTCAGCTGTAAATAATGGTTCCTCCTTACACGTCACGGGAGAACAAGGAGAGCTTTGTGACGATATCTGGAGCTCTGTAATGAAACAAATTTCATTTATTGGAGAACAATATGTTTAAAATCATTTACTTACTTCATTGCCGTTTTACGCCGTACTCAAGAATATTTCACCTATACAGCGGTGGCCAGAATTATGGTGGGAGGATACCGGGCAGGGCCCGGAGAAAACCCAGAGGACTTAAATTATGCCTGAACAAAAATAAAGACTATTAAATCAGTGTAGATTAATATATCTTTACTACTTCCCCTTATATAATTTGTCATGTACATGACAGGAGTAAATATGGGGTGTTAGGACAGCGTTTGCTATCATCTAGTAATAATATGGATAAATCATTCTTTTCATTTACATTTTATTTTTGTAATAGATTTGACCAAAAGGCCTGGAATAAAATTTCAGAAGAGGCTGACATAGATACCTTTCAGAAACAGCGAATTATCGCCAAACCTATCAGTAATAAAAATACAAACAGTCTAACAATGGAAATTTAATTCTTTCAATTTCAGGACGACTTGTTTAAATGTCAGCGTAAAATACCATTGTAAATTATCTGAAGATCAATGTTAAACAAGTCTTAAAAGTGAAGTTTCAAAACCACATCCATACCCTCGGTGTTTGCAAGGTTAGGCTGGTGTATGGTGTCCGTTTCTTCTTGATGGAGCATCTGGTCTACATTTTCTTTCGCCTCCACCATGTTGCTTTGGGGTAAAGTCGCCATTAAGCTGACAGAAATAAACTGCTTGTTTGACTGTCAACAGATAAGTTATGACTAGAGTTACAAACTGCCATCAAATATATGAGACTGACTCTTTTATCTTAGTGAAGTTTTAATGAGCGTGAGAACAGCGGTAAATGTTCATCACCACAAATCCAATATATTTGGGTTTGTTTCTCACCGTAACTCTTGCAACTGAGTTGTATAAATGAGAGTTAGGAGTCTACCCTACTGGGATAATCCTTGATTTGGTGTGAACGATCCTAGTCATGGTACTATGTATGTGTGTAGTGTACATAAGGAAGAACTCACACACGGCGGTGAAAACATGACATGGGAGTTCATACAAAACTGTGTTTCACGGCCTCAAAAGTACAAAACCTGGTTTTGCTGACGTTCACAATATATACATTCTGTTCTGTTGTCTTACACACTGTATGTTCTTGTCTGGCGTACTTCCCTGAATATTGTGCAATATTGTTCATTTCCCTATACCATCTCCTGTTATCTTTCACCTTGTTGTCTGCTTGCCTGGGACACGTACAAGCGAAGTGCCCGGCTGTCCGCCGTCTCGAATAATATTCGAGTAGCAAGCCCAGTGTGGCCTAATACCATGATACCTGTACATCTCACCTGACACAGACCACCCCCGGTGAATACTATAACATGTGCCGTCCTCTTCGGTGCCCGCATCCACAGGTGCTCGAGACCAGGTCGTAAACCCTATATATGCCATATTCCAGAGGGTTTACGGGCTGGTTTCGAACGCCTGTGCTGGCACCGTACAGGATCGGTAAGGTTTTGAATGCTAATACCTGTGCATCTCACCTTAACACAGCAGCACAGGTCAATTTATCTTGTTCATTAAGGATAATCTGGCCTTATTCATCACTCCTACAAGACTGTATTCTGCCAAGTCCATTCTCGACTCGTCATTTCCGCGAAATCTAAACAAATCTATAGATCTGTTCACTGATAATTCTACGCCAAAAAATTTACTTTGTGCTGTTGTAGCGCGTCGGGTTTACTAAAACACAGAACAACACCAAGCATACAGGATAAAATGTGGAAAAACGGACTAACAAGTTAAGTGCACGCCAACCCCGCGTTCCACATTAGGGTATGCTGGGGGTACATACATGGGGGAGGGGCATTATTTACAGCTGGCGATAAAGGCTGTGATCAGCGACCAGAGCTCCAGACCTCCTCACAAAGCTCTCCTTGTTCTCATATGACAAATGAGGAGGAAACAGTGGTTATAACTGATGAGAATGGCTATATCATCGACAGAATTACTATGACATCACCCTCTTCCTCCAGTGATGAAAACAGCAGAAATTTAACTGAAGAAAGACTGTGGTACATCACAGAGCAGAGAGACCAGGCTGTGCAACGAAGGATATTATCCTTGTGACAGAATAGAGAAACCATTTAAATGTACCTGGTGTGATTACAGATGTAATGAGGAGAGTACGCTAGTTTTACACATCAGAATTCACACACGGGAGAAGGAGATTAAATGTACCTGGTGTGATTACAGGTGTAATCAGGAGAGCACCCTAGTTTTACACATCAGAATTCACACACGGGAGAAGGAGTCTAAATGTACCTGGTGTGATAACGGATGTAATGAGAGTACGTTAGTTTCATACATCAGAATTCACACAGGGGAGAAGAAGTTTAAAGGATTGATTACAGATGTAATGAAGAGAGTACGATAGTTATCCATATGAGAACTCACACAGGAGAGAATCTGTTCAAATGCACCTTGAGTGATTACAAAATGCAGGGATCACAGTGCTTTAGCGAAACACAATAGAAGTCACAAAGGAGAGAAACCATTTAGATGTACCTTGTGTGATTAAAGATGTAATGAAGTTTCAATGAGCGTGAGTTACACGCTATTTTTACACATCAGAATTCACACAGCAGAGAAGGAGTTCAAATGTAGCTGGCGTGATTACAGTTGTAATTAGGAGAGGACGTTAGTTTCGCATATCAGTATTCACACAGGAGAGAAGGAGTTTAAATGAACCTGGTGCGATTGCAGTTGTAATGAAGGAAGTACGTTAGTTTTACACATCAGAATTCACACAGGGGAGAAGGAGTTTAAATGTACTTGGTTTGATCACAGTTTTAATGAGAAGAGTGCCCTAGTTTTACACATCAGAGTTCTAAGACCATCCGTAGGTTGTCGAAGACCTTCCCACGTATGACCGGATAGGAAGCCTGCATAAGCCACAGAGATGCTCCTGTGTCATTACGCTGCGCCAGCATGCCAAAGAACTGAGCCAGATTAAAAATAGAAGAAACCCTTTCAATACACTATGTTTAGATACAAAGGTAAGAGACAAACTTAGAAATGGATGAATTCAAACAATTTGGTAATATAATTCCCGTATGTTTTAAGTACTGTATTCTGGCAATGGAATCAAATCAGATATTGTTTCCGATATAGTCGCATAATTTAAAGGGAGCAGGCCGAGGTTGGAGGAACTTGTCTTTTAATGCGGTACAAGTTAAAATACAGCTTTGGACCGGGAATTTTTGGAGGGACTGTGATGACAATGAGCGACCACTGCTAGAGGGGTCATGATGACAATGAGCGTTCACTGCTAGCGGGGCCATGATGACAATGAAAAAAGCACTACTAAAGAGGCCATGATGACAATGAGGGATCACTGCTAGAGGGACCATGATGACAATGAAAAAAGCACTACTAAAGAGGCCATGATGACAATGAGGGATCACTGCTAGAGGGGCCATGATGACAATGAGGGATCACTGCTAGAGGGACCGTGATGACAATGAGTCATCACTGCTAGAGAGACCATGATGACAATGAGAGATCACTGCTAGAGAGGCCATGATGACAATGAGGGATCACTACCAAAGGGGCAGTGGCGACAAAGAGGGATCACTGCTAGAGGAGTCATGATGACAATGAGTCATCACTGCTAGAGGGGCCATGATGGCAATGACGGACCACTGCTAGAGGGGCCATGATGACAATGAGAGATCACTCCTAGAGGGGCCATGATGACAATGACGGACCACTGCTAGAGAGACCATGATGACAATGAGAGATCACTGCTAGAAAGGCCATGATGACAATGAGGGATCACTGATAGAGGGCCCTCGATGACAATAGGGGATCACAGCTAGAGGGGCCTTGGTGACAATGGGGAATTTGTCAGAGTGTAAACTACAGAAGGCTACTGAATTTTGCATGCACCTTGTCTGGGGAAAACAGCCGCATGCACCTTGTCTGGGGAACACAGCTGCATGCACCTTGTCTGGGGAAAACAGCCGCATGCACCTTGTCTGGGGAAAACAACCACATGCACCTTGTCTGGGGAAAACAACCGCATGCACCTTGTCTGGGGAAAACAGCTGCATGCACATTGTCTGGGGAAAACAACCACATGAACCTTGTCTCGGAAAAACACCCGCATGCACCTTGTCTGGGGAAAACACCCGCATACACCTTGTCTGGGGAAAACAGCCACATGCATCTTGTCTGGGGAAAACAGCCGCATGCACCTTGTCTGGGGAAAACACCCGCATGCACCTTGTCTGGGGAAAACACCCGCATACACCTTGTCTGGGGAAAACAGCCACATGCATCTTGTCTGGGGAAAACAGCCGCATGCACCTTGTCTGGGGAAAACAACCGCATGCACCTTGTCTGGGGAAAACAACCACATGCACCTTGTCTGGGGAAAACAACCGCATGCACCTTGTCTGGGGAACACAGCCGCATGTACCTTGTCTGGGAAAACACCCGCATGCACCTTGTCTGGGGAAAACAGTCGCATGCACCTTGTCTGGGGAAAACACCTGCATGCACCTTGTTTGCGGAACACAGCCGCATGCACCTTGTCTGGGGAAAATACCTGTATGCACCTTGTCTGGGGAAAACAGCTGCATGCACCTTGTCTGGGGAAAACAACCGAATGCACCTTGTCTGGGGAAAACAACCGCATGCATCTCGCCCAATTGAACAACCGCAGTGAAGCATCGAGGGATGGGGTATAGAGCTGTAAGTCACATTCTGAAAATGAAAGTTTTGAAAGGTTACCACAGTACATTAGGCGAGGGTTTGTAGACGTTTTCTTCAGCAGACATCAACAGTTGAGGCTCCAAGACTTGGGGTTTAAGTACAGAGGTGTGCAGAGACCCTAAAGCGACATAGTTAGACTTAAAAAATGGATTCAAGGAAGTGGGGAGAGGGTGTCGGGTTGGGGGAAGTGGGGTGGATGAATAGTTCAAAAGGCTATCCGAACATATTAGGCCAGAGTCCACCATTTTTATCCAGTCTTTGTTGTTTATTTTAGTACAGTAAATGTGGAACAACTAAAATTATAGAATAAAGCGGTACCTGATCAAAGCCTCCCTTACACGTGGAAAAATGGAGGTGTACTGGGTCATATTAAAAGAATTGATTATGATGCGCATGGAGGCTGTAATAATCATTTAATTGTAACACGCGCAGACAGCAGTCGCAGCTAAATCAAATCTTTCACGACCCCTTACATGCGGATAGTCCTGGCTTCTCCCATGTCTCTGACCGGTTCCCACCCACCAGATTTTTTGCAGCTATCGTATAAGCTAAATGTTCTTCAGTCAGTGCAGGTCGTAAAATAAAATAAAATAATAAAAATATTATATAATTTTTTACTTTTTTTTTACAGTTTTATGGGTGGAAGAAACCGAAATTCCCGCAGTAAACGAGTGTCTATAACATTCCCACGTGTGACGCACAGATATGCACACGAAGATAGCTTTATCACTGGGAAGGATTTTACGTCAGCTTTCTACTGGCGTCCGAAGGTGCGTCGGGCAAGGCAGGCTATTCCTCAAACTTCGGCTCTAGCAATCATACCACAGAAGGTTCTAGCTCTCACGACAACTGGGTCTCAAGACAAATTTATCAAGCTCAGTGCATCTTCCTCGTTAGAATTTACCCTGGCCAGCGTCCGAGCCACAGCTGCACGACAGCGTTGGTTAAATACGGGTGAAGACAATATTAACCCCACTTCCCAAGTCCAAGCTGCACCTTGGCTGACGCCAGTATTTCAGAACCTTTGGGAATCGTGACACAGATTTCTGACACAGATACATGTCCACACTCTGGAGAGCCAAACACTTCTCCAGCAACAAATTGACCACCAAGCTGCATACTCATGCGAGCCAAGTTGACTTGGCTCACCCAAAATATCTAGCCCTAGTAAAACATCAACGATGAGAGGGGCAACCGCCATAATCTGTTTCCGTTGTACACTACCTACCCTAAGCCTTCCACCGACCTCTCCCTCGATGACCATGTCATTTCCGTCTGCCATGCGAAGGGCTGGACACAACGAAACTCCCCAACACAGGGTAATACTCAGAACTTAACTGATGGTAGACATCTCTGTTCAAAATGGTAACTGTAGCACCGGTATCAACACAACAAAGCAATCGGGAGGAGCCTATATACACTGGAAGAAAAAGCCCAGCTTCTCCGGTGGAGTTGTCTCCCTGTACGTTTGGTCCTTTTTTGTCATTATCCACATGTTTTTGTTTGGGGCATAGGTATCGGTATGGGCCTTGCTCGACACAAGCCCAACAGGCGTTACATTTCCGGTTCCTGTTTCTACCATTGTTACCCTCAGTCTGATTTTGTGCGCTTACTGAAGCCTGTTCACTGTTTTTTCCGCACTAACTCCTCTGGAGAACACTTGTATCTCGCTGACCATCATTATTTTATCAGGGCTTACCTCGTCACTTGGCCGACTAGCCATCATTGCAGTTGAGGAACCTTCGATGGTGAGTCTGCCAAGACCTGAAACGCAATTCTTCTCCCAGAGCCTCCAAGAACTGATCTCTGGCCAGTGGTCTTGTACGTCGGCCTCCAGCACCAGGATACGTAATTTGCAGTAAACAGGCAAGTTCTCTTCCTTTGACACCGACTGGGCTCTTAGTCGCGATTTGTAAAGGTCCGTTTGGTTTGGTGGCGTAAATCGACGTTTCAAGTGCGGTCAACAGACTTTGGTAATCAATGATTCCGGGCTCACCCTTGAGGCTTGCCAACACTTTTTGTACCTTACCACGCAAGTGTGCCGCAAGGTACTGTCTCCTTTTTCAGTCTGTCCACTGGTTTAGGGCGGCATAATAATTAAAATGTAATAAATGACCCCCCATGGTTCGATACCATCATAGATAGAGTCTTTAACCAATGTCCGTCTGATTCCACCGGATCACACATTACCTGGAGACGCACTTCTTTTGGGTCGTTGTGTGGCACTTGGTTCAGGAGACCTAGCAGCTGGTGAATCCCCTCTATCAGTGTGACTATCGCATGATCGTGTACTCTTAGGGATGGCACTTGCGCCAATGTCATGTTTGCGATCAAACTTATCAGTCAGCATGCTGATTACTTCCTGAGGTGATTTCTGCATCTCAAGCGCCGACTTTTCGAGATTATCCAGGCGCGGCTGATACACGGGACGAACGTAATCACTGCTGTCTTGCGTCACGAGTCATATTCCCGACAGCTTGGCCGGCCAAATCCCAGGGGTGTCTCATCCTCATGGAAAGTCAACTGAACCACAGGGGAATAAACCTGCACGGGACTTCCATCCTCAACATTAACTGATGGTGCCACTAATGCTGGTGGGCCTCTCAGTTCTAATTATAGGCTTTGTCCTTATAGGTTTAACAAACCAATCTCCTGCACTTCACTGACACTGTCCCAAGTAATAGTTGGTCCATCATGGAGAACCTGCGGTGTAATAACACTATCCAGGGCAAAATATCTTGTGTCCATACTCTCCCTTTGCCTTTAGAGTCCCGGTCAACGTATCTCACCGCTGCCAGAGAAAAGCGGGTTGCAGCATACACAGGTGGGTTCCTGTGAACTATCATAGAAGGTATATTATCCACATGGACACACAGGTACAATCGCCAGGCACTCGGTATCAGACCTGATCTTGAAGACATGATACCTACCATTCCACAGTCTGGCTTCGAGCGTCAAATTGGCCAATCTGCCCTCTGTTCATACTGCACGCCAAGATTGTGCTATTTTTATACACCACTTTTCTGGCTAATGGCCTTATACATCAGCAGTGATTACTGTCCATGTTTGTAGCTCCAACAGAAAACTGTAATATCCTTAATTTGTACGGTAACATTCATCCTTAGATACAGAGAGCATACGTGAACTATGAATAAAATTGAAGAATGTGCTGCAAAACGTGTAAAAGACTTTCTAATAGACTGGATTATTCATAAAATTAAACAAACAAACTAAAAAGGAAACAGGAAGTAGGAGATGAAACTAAATTTGTAACAAAATGAAACGCATGTATATTATTTATACTGATTATATAATGGGAGTATTTGATTTATTTACTTATTTGATTAGAGTTTTACGCTGTACCGAAGGGTGTTTGACTACGACAATGACCAGCATTCGGACGGGAAAAAATCGGAACATTTGTCTGAAGTGATACTGAAATTAAGTTAGTATTTTATTATAAAAATCACCTGTAATCTAGGTATTCAATACAGAAACAAGACAAACCTTGAACATATCATGATCTTGACCTATACATGTAGAAATGCCGATAACAAAATCTCTTTCATGAACCGCAAATCATCTCCTGTCTGAAGTATATTATCAGATGCCATTCACACTTCCCTTGATACAGCTTGTATTGTTCAGGGTAGGCCTGCATGTTCTACTCTTTTCGGATATCTATTTTACTCATTTTATCAGTCGAGTGTGATGAAGCTGAAATAAATTGCTCATGATATATAAGGTCATTGACAACACGACATAGTAAAAGTAACTAAACAATTCGATTTTTGTACCATTTTTATTTTTTGCCTACGGCCACCGATGAGATGAGAGGCCTACGTAGGTCTACGCCTATAGGCATCAGGTATGGTGTATATGCTTACTGTTTTTACTTAAGAAAACAACAAATAAATAAAAAGAGCAGTTAGTTTGTGATCAATAAATTTGTGACTAATAAAATTTCTAATAAAACTTTCCATTCAAAGAACAACAACTCTCTAAAAACGGCTGCGTACAGATTTGCACATCCATTACGCTATGTATATTGTACGATACCGACTTGCCCAGAAAAAGGAACACAAAAATTGCCTCTAGTATGTGCAGTATTTTTCCGAGTGCGTAGGGGAAGGTGAGGCAATAAGAAACACTAAATTTCGCTAAACACTAAATTAATTTTAAATCAATTTAAGCAGTGTAGGCCTATCTCCAAATGAATGTTTTGAGGATGTTACATAACTTATCTTTCAAATAATCCTCATGAAATTGCATTAGACTTAAATATTTTCAACAGAATGCGGAAAACAAAAATTCAGTAAGTGATTCATTTTGCCTCATAGAGCGGGGCAAAATGATACACCCTTAAAGATAAACTAATGGGCATTTAAGCGTTCAAAAATGTTTGTAAATATTGAAATTTTATTTACTTCTACAGTAATGCATCATGTGTACAGTTAAAAAACAAGCATGTCCATAGATGAAGAAAGTCGGGCCAGGCTATATATTTGGTTGGAAAATAAGTGTCTCCTGACGGGAAAATAATTTCATGGATTCTAAACGGTTATTAAACAGGTACGGTCACGGGTGAATGTTACTTCACTATCAGGCACAAAGGTCACAGGTCAGCGTTACTTCATTGTCAGGCACAAAGGTCACAGATGAATGTTACTTCATTATCAGGTCCAAAGGTCACTGGTGAATGTTACTTCATTATCAGGCACAAAGGTCACAGGTGAATGTTACTTCATTATCAGGCACAAAGGTCACAGGTCATTGTTACTTCATTATCAGGCACAAAGGTCATTCTCGAGTTGCTGACAGACCTTCCCACCTACGGCCGGAGACTGGCCAGGACGATCAGGCTGGACTTCGATCCATGTATTCATTAATTTGTGAGAGTATATGTATATATATATATATATATATTATACTTTTACCTTACATGCCCTAGAGAAGAGGCTATCACGTTTGTGATAGCGAGTGCTGGATCCGAACTCGAGCACATAGGTGCTGATATAGTTGCACCGAGCCATTCGCCTTCACTGTCTGAGCTAGCTGATCTGTAGCGAAGCTCTTAATTCAATAAATTCTGTAAATGTAATTACTTGATACTGTGAAATTGCTCATGCTAAAGTGTTGTCACAGAATATATTTTGTGAAAGAGAGCGAGAGAAGGGAGTTAATCACATGTGAATAAAAGAAATATTCTTGCATGTGTAGTGAAACAAAATTCCAAATAAATCAATCAATCAGTTCCATTTCGATACACAGCAATTTACTTCACCGCATCCTAAATTCCTGAACCTGCGGATCCGGGGGGTCCCGCGGACTCTGCCAGGTTTCCTTCCAGGCCATAATAACTGGCCGCCTTCGTATAAGTGAAATATGTAACACCAATCAAATAAATAACAAATAAATACATTCATGAACATCTAGAATGAAAATAAAAACACACCACGATCGCTTTCACGATATGACTCAAAGCCGTATTTAATCTTCCACTATACATGTGGAACAAACGAGCTTCCATACATCAGACTCCCAATATCAGGGACAGTACAACTGTACACCTATATTCTTATACACTGTTGTAGGCCTATATGTATCTTTATAAGCACACTCATTTGAACATGTCAGCTGCAACATTGTTGGTATTCAACAGCTGATCATCCAGACTACATCATATGAAAACAACAACATACTTCAACACAGACCAGGTACTGGTAACCTTGAAGCTCACAATACATTAAAACAAATGCATGACGAAAACATATCTGTAAACACATCAGACTGTAAACACATCAGATTGTAAACAAATACGACTGTAAACACATCACACTGTAAACACATCACACTGTAAACACATCACACTGTAAACACATAAGACTGTAAGCACAAAAATCCCCCAAGACAAAAAAAATCGGCTTCAGGGTATATGTATGACTCAAAACGAGGCTCACTCATGTATGGGGATTCCCCTACGATTATAACTGACCATAACGTCACGCGTATTTGGTTTAATCATCGAGATCAGACCTACATGAAAGACAACACTGTTATAGACACTTGAGGACACAGGTACTCACTTCGCAAACTAAGAACATTCATCAAACAATAAAATATGGTGTGATGGGACGCACATAGGGTTACAATAAGACAGTGGCAGTTTTTACAGTATTTGCATCTTCGCCCTACTCAGTCATATACATGTATCACGCTTTGGCCCAAGAAGACAAGATGCTCAGAGAAGTTTACGTCAAATATAACTTCAGATCAGGAAATGTGCACGTGGAATGTTTGTTTTTGAGCTAGACTTTGATGACAGCCTTGCCAATGTTGTTTCCTTTGAAGAGACCGTAAAATGCCGACCTCATGTTGTCAAATCCTTCTGTAACGCTTTCTTTGACGACCAGCTTTCCCTGAAAACGAAGAAAAAATTCTGTTATTGAGATGGTTTGTTAATGCAGATACATGCATTCAATACAAAAAAGCAACATAAAGAAAAAACAAAATCCAAGAATAAAAAACCCACTGAAAATTGGTATTTCAAACGAATTGCCATTCACCATGAATATGTATTAAGGATTGCGTGGTAGATAAGGTTTAATCCTAATAATTAAACTAAATCAAAGCACCGTTTTACACGATTTGTCGTGCGATTTGTCGTGCATAGACTGGTCAAATACGACAAGTCGAATGGAAATGATTCAAATAGCATTTCGTACAATTTAAATCTTTTCCTTTAAATCGACTTTAAAGTTTCGATCTTGTTGAGTTCTGCAAGTTGATACGACAGATTGCACCGCGTGAACTGGCCCATAGAACTCTACTTCTTATTTCACAACACTTTTGTTTACTCTCAAAAAACAATCTGCTAAATTTAACAGAAGGTCATTTGTCAGACTGATGCTAGAATGTCTTCTACTAATTGCAGCAGAAACATGGCTCACATTTTTTATCAGTTCAACATGGAAATGGTATTAGATTATCACAACATTATGGTGAATAAGACACAGTATTATATATGTTATAATAACAGAATACATTCTAGTATCATCCAGAAAACTTGGGCCTCCGTGGCTCATTTGGTTAGCGCAGCGTAATGACCCCAGAGACTCTCACTAATTCGGTCGCTGTGGGTTCAAGTCAAGCTCATGTAGGCTTTCTCTACGGCCAAAGGCGGCAAGGTCTGTCACCAACCTGCGGATGGTCGTGGGTTTTCCCCAGGTCTCTGCCCGGTTTCCTCCCACCATAATGTTGACCGCCGCGTATAGGTGAAATATTCTTGAGTACGGCGAAACACACCAATCAAATAAATAAATAATTCACTCAGAAAACAGATTTTCTGTTAAGTGTCAGCTAAAAACATTCAGGAAGTTTTGGTAAAACGAGCCAATACATGTACCTGTCGTATCCAGTCAATCATTTCGAGGGTGGCCTCGTCCCACTGGGCCATCCATCTCCACCCAAGGAAACCCTCCACTCTCAACTGACGTCTGTTGATCAGGGCGTTAGGGTACGGGCCTGAGAACATTGTGAAAAATATTTGTTTTTATTATTATTTGATTGGTGATTATCTCTATTCTCGAGAATTAGCGTTTATGTCTAGGTTTATGGGTGGAAAAAACCCGAGTGAAATAATGGACCTTCTTTTCACTGATATTGATTTTTCTCTATATGATGCAAGGCAAGCTTATTTTATGCGACTGGTTACACATAAATTGTACAGATTTCACAAAAATGCCGTATTATGGAATGTTAAATGTGTTCTCGCATTATGGTATCAACATATGGACCATATATGGCCTATCTTATTGAATCTAAAACTTGTAATTGCATTTCTTATATCTTTCATCTTAAATCACATCAATAGACTTATCTTATACAAAACAGATACACAAATCTCCGCAGTCATTTCCGAGTATAATTTTCTTTTTTTCTACTCCTTGAAATGGTTCCCAGTAAACCTACTTTTCATACAGCACAACCCCTACAATATGACGTTACCTTGTTTCTCTTCTCCTTTGTCGTTGTAGGATGAGATGCATCCACACACGGCTATCCTGCCGAAGTCCTTCATACAGCGGAGTCCCGCAGTGAATGACTCCCCGCCAACCTGCAATATACAACACACAGGGGCATTCACACACAGTGAAAGAGAAGGATAAAACAGCCAATGACTCCCCGCCAATCTGTAATGCATATGGGGATATTCAAACTGAGTGAAGAAGGAGGGTAAAGCAAAACAACACAGAAACTACAGATATATTGTGTCTTTAGCATCAACATCGTATGAAAAAGGTTCCTACAATTGGAATGGAAACTGTTTTATTTATTTTTTTTTGGAAGAATGTATACATTAACATAAAAATGCTATATACCGGAGATTTTTGGCAAAAGATCGATCAATTGTTATTTTATAATTATATTTCACAAAACTTTTGCCTCGTCTATGCACGTGTTACCATGGCCGTTTAAATTCAGTAACGAAATTCCTAAAATCCATAAAACGGATCGCATTAAAACTTTTTCAACTTTTATTATCATTTCAAAACCATAAATGGATAAATGGGAAGTCCGAAGCTGATATTTACATAAAGGTAATATTTTGAGCTTTTATACATACACGGTAAATACAGGTAATTTAACTATCAAATATGTACTTTTTGCGAGAAGAATTCTGGTACAGCGTCTCTACACTTAGCTTACATTGTCAAAGAAGCAGTCGAGGCCATCGGGGGAAGCTTCTCTGATGGCCTTTTCTTGATCCTTAACCTGCTTGTAATTGAACACGTGGTCAAACTTCAGATCATCCTTCAGCCACTTGCACTTTTCTGGTGACCCCGCGAAGGCAATCACTTTGCAGCCCTGCAAATAACATTTGCTTAAATTCACATGGTGTATCACTGGTTTCTTTTCTTCTCTATCATTTGGGGTTTCAGACAATAGATGTACACGGGGAAATGCGGCAAGTCATATGCGGAAGGGGTCAGGTCTATGTATGAAAGGTGCCGATTAGAGCCGGGGACAACACCGAATCCGAAAAGGAAACTGACAAACCTTCTGACGTAAGACCAGAGCTGGATTCGAACCCGTGCCCTCTCCAGGAGTGGGATTTCAAATCCACTCTGTACTTAAGTAAACACCTGGTGTTAAGTTCAGCACACATACCAGTTACATAATCCAATTTTTGAAGTATTCTTGAGTACGACGTACAACACCAATCAAATAAATAAATATTCCAGTTTTTTCTTCTTACCTTTAACTTAGCAATTTGACCGACGAGAGAACCGACGGCGCCAGCTGCCCCGTTCACAAGGATTACCTCCCCTTTCTTAGGCTTCAAGATCTCCAGCAGCCCATAGTATGCCGTCATTCTAATCAAATATTATTTTTAAAAAATATTATATATGATAAAAAGAAAACGGTATTTTTGGAAATATTATATTAATATTATTTGCAGTTATTGGATACAGACACTTGCCATTATGGGAAAATCACACAGCTGGGTTTATTATGGTGTAAAGAGTTCTGAACATGTAATTCACTGCATTCATATTCATTTTGAAATATTTCAGGCTCTTCGACTTTTTGCACTATCGAAAAAATATCAAGGTAGACATTTACGATGGTGCCACTTTTTTTTGTTGTTGACATGCATGATCACAAATTTCAGCAACATAGAAAAGCGTTCACTTTAAAAGAGGTAGAATTGATTTTACACCTTTAATTTCACATTACCAGTAATATAACCACCAATAAATCACTCATCAAATTACTGACATAACCATCATTTTATTTGATAATAATATTAACATTAATATGAAATTCTAAACTGTCTTCTGCTCGCAACCTACCCTGGCATCCCCAGAGCGCCGACTGCGTATGACAGGGGTAATTCGCCAAATGGCGGGAATTTCCGTAACAACGACTCGTCTGACGTCACTGTGTGCGTACGCCAACCAACGTTAGCGTCCACGTAGGTACCTTTGGGAAATTTTGGATTGCGGCTCTCTTTTACCCTTTGTAAATAAAAAAAACAAAACAAATTCATTACCAGCTGTGGACTTCCATCAGTTTTTTTCACTCCTCCCAACATATGTATTTATTCATTTGACACCGTGCTCAAGAAGTTCCCTGTAGTTTTTAACCATCGTTATTTTTTTTAGGCTGTTTGTCACTTTTGTAAAACTGAGTCCCATCGACTAAAGTCGAGTTGTCTAAGACTGGCGAGGATTATAGCGCCTGGGTCGTTAGGGGCTCGGAGATTTAGAGACATGGGGCCAAACGTTTACATGTAAGTGAATGGAAAATATGATTGTAGATTGGTATGGCATTAAGTAGACCTCTGTAGGCCAATACCACCAATATACTTAACACAACCTTCAACTCCACTATGAACAACAATCATATACATTGTATATGTAAAAGGGGTGGAGAGTCTACTTACAAGGCCACCTGTGTGCCCATCATAGTGTCACCTTCCTTTAGCGCCACGGCCGAGAATGGTCTGTGGAGAGAAAGTGAAAAACACGATGTAGTCAGCTATTTACTTGCTCAAAGCATGAGAGTGAAAAGCCCACGCTACAACATAAAACCTGTAAGAGGACAATGTGTTAACTATATAGCCCGTTTCTATTAACCTGTCACCTACATATTCAGGCAGCTGTCCGTCAATTCACTAAATTAGCCACTACATCAAAAACACAGTTAGTTAAGTCAAAAGAAACAACACCCGTCAGTTTAAATGCTAGTCATTAAATATATGCATGTATATATCCATACAGAGCCAGTTTTATTTCACAGAAAACAGTTAAAATTTGGAAATACAGGCGATACCTAAGATCTATATGTAGTCGGCAGGTCAGTACATATCGGGTTGCTGTTAGACACCTTGCCGTGTACGGTCGGAGAAGAAGCCAGCGTGAGATGGACTGCGTTGCTGAGAGGCCCCCGAGCTATTGCTCCTCGTTGGCACGCTAACCACCTCGACCCCCTACATTTCTATATAATTATATTTTTTCGCAATCGCTTGCTCGCCAACAAGCATCTGCACTTTAAACATGGTTAATTAGAAAAAAAAGTATTCCACTGGATTTCCTTAGCAATAATATGGATGTCCAACATAACGTTGTGGACATAAGTCAGATCAGCATTATACTAGCTAAGAATGCTATGGCTATATATTACCATCAAATCGAATGCGGGCTAAGCTAGGAAGACCTTGTATTTAAAAAAAAATGTCAAGTCATGTTTGTTAAATCTGCATTACAGGCTATCATTGGCGCGGGGCCAAACATCAACCTGCAGAAACTATATAGGCCTATACATCCTTGAGTTCAAATTGATCCGTAGTGACCCGGATACATGTTCTAAAATATAGTTTTACAAGGTTCACCAGGTACAATATTCTGTTTCCCAGAACAGGATTTTCTCAGATAGATACGTTTAATGTTGATCAGTGTAATAGCGTGTAGATTCACAGTGTTACTGTACGCAACAAGCCTCCGAGCCCTCTCTGCTAGCCAGAGCAGGATTCGAGCCCGCGAGTTCGTTGGTATAAAAGGTCGATCGGGTGCGGCATAAACCAATGCCCTAGTGAGATGATGGAACAACCCCACCACCCCACGTCCCACACATGTACACACTAGTCATTTATTATATGGGTGACGTACATAATTACCTCATATAGGGATCCACGGTGAGATAGACGGCCTCCAGTAACACATCTGTACAACATAACATGAAACAGGGTACTGTTAAAAGAGCTTCTTTTCCTTGTAACCTGCCACTGTGTACATTACCACAGCTGTGGCCCAACGCAGTTTGCAGATAGACTATTATACAGGGTGGAGCAAAAGTCTGGACCCATAGCCCATTAATTAGCCTCAAATATTATAGCGGGTAAACACAAATTGTAACATAAACTGAATAGCAAAAGAACTGATCCTGTCTTCTAAAGCGACGAAATGTGAACACAATCTTCTCTAGAATCACATTTTAAAATTGTATTTGACTGGTGTATAACGCAGTGCCTAAGCATTTTTATGCATTTACATGAAGGCGGCCAGGTTTTTCTTTGACGGAAACCAGAATGCGAGGTGAAAACCATGCACCACCCTTCGCTGGGTATATACACTTGTTCAACCTACTGACATGCATAGTAGTGAATGCATGTGGAATTTAACCATGTGCTATATATTAATGAACATACCGCCATCTTTTAATTCGGGCAGCGTCTCCTCCACTAACTTCATGTCGCTGTCCTTTGGGTTGCCATCAAAATGATGAGCGAGAATCCATTTCTTTGCTTTAACCATGACTGCAAAATTCCCAACACAGCCTAAATAAACTTGATGTATAACCGTTTGTACACAGGGCACCACTCTTCACAACACGACGTTTCAGCAGTTAACTGACAAATGAGGATCTCCGCCGAGACTTTATATAGGAGGCCCTGTGATCCGTGTTTACCTGTGACTGGCCGAGGCAGATCATGAATAACAAGGATATGGAGTCTCTGGATTTGACAGGTGGCTGTTGTGCAACTCAACCATAATGCTAACAGATCTGTATACACTAGGAATCATTGTAATGCGAGAAAACCACACATCTCACCGTTACGCAGCAGAATTAGTGGGTGTACGTTCCGTCACTAATGCGGTCACTGTGAGTTCAAGTCCAGCTCATGCTGGCTTCCTCTCGGGCTGTAGGTGGGAAGGTCTTCCAGCAACCTGCGTATGGTCGTGGGTTTTTACCCGGGCTATGCTCGCTTTCCTCTCATCAAAATGCTGGCCGCCGTCGTTTAAGCGAAGTATTCTTCAGTACGGCGCAAAACATCAATCAAATGAATATATAAATAAATACCTATAGTATAAGCCAGGTCATAGTTTTACATGTAACTGGATAGCCCCAGTGCACTCGTCCCTGTAGTGATCGAAAAAACTTCAGTCAAAAGCAAACATTATATTGGTTTTGGGACAATGCCCTACTTTTCCTGTATGAACTGGGATGACTCGCACAAAACACTCTTATATTGTTAGCCATTGCGTAATGCCCACACACACAGCGTCGGTTGTCATGAATGACAGTTAATTGCACGTAACGCTAACACGGCTTCGGGAAAATGAACCATGGATTGTAGAATAAACCCAACCAAAACAGACTTCAGTATTTTTTAAAAATATGGACTGGTAACTGTAGTATCATGATTTTATGTAGTAAATTCAATTACAAATATAAAGACATACAGATACTCAACGATGCATATGTACAGACTGACATAACAAAACCGACGGACTGCTGATACCCATTCCTTGATAGAAGACCAACATTTCTGATACTTCAGTCGGCATATGAAGAATGAGAAAAGCTAGCATTTTTAATACACCGTTTCTCCCCATTAGTGCATTTTGTTTTTTGTCAAATCAATGTATTAACCTGTGAGAGCATTTTAGAACGCACTAAGTATGCTATATGTCTGAAACGTGTCCACGCTGGTTTAACAACAGCTAGTGTGGCCAAGTCATGTTTTATGCGTTATTATTGATATCTAATCAATCAGTCAGTCAATCAATCAATCAATGCATTACACGCTCCTTAACCCATTTTTCTGTACATGTAAACTGCTGCACTAAATGCACCTTAAATCCACAAGTCGCTCTAGACTAATCATTCCATTTTTGCAAGTCATGCTGACACAGCATGAAGGTGCTCTGGCTAATCAATTTCTCGTAACAGACCTTTCGCGTTACTCCGAATCCGTCTCCGGGAAGGTGTACACAGGCGAGTGGGTTGGGGTGGTAAACACTTCACACATCCGGGAGCGAGCTTTACTGCGCATGACTGTGAACACGCTGAAAAAGGCCACACTGGTTACCATTCGACCTTCATTCATGCTGACTGTATACATTCGTTGTTTTATTATTTTTTTTATTTATTTATTTTCTGATTGTTTTTATGGCCATTTCGGTTCATTTATTATTATATGAATATCGGCATCTCACCGTGTAGGCCGTATCAGTGTAATGGCTCGAGTTGGGCTGCTTGCTTGCCTTGGGTAAGTCGTCTCAGTGAAACAGCACTAGATGAAAGAGCGGTGGAAAAATCCGTCCTGTAACAAGGAGGCACATTGCATGCCCTCTAAGGACTCCCTCGTCGTCATATGCCTAAAAAATTAAGTTCGACGTTAAACAATAAGCACTCACTCACTCACTCGCAACATGATTCTAACCATCATCTGAAACGATTTATTCATGCAAGCAGATGACATAGGCCTATACTTCCGTGCGAGGACATCCATAGTGAGGATTACCCTAACCAAGTCTGCGTACTGTCCACTGAGGTAGAGTTCATTTTCTACATCTTATGTTCACACCCGACAGCTACAGTGTACCACTTTAAACATCTGGCACAAACTACCTCTGTTCACAGAATTAATCCAGCTTCCACCAACCGGTGGGTTAATGCCTCTAAAAATAGCCCATTGAACGGTACAAGGGATAGAAGTTGTAGCCGATATAAAAAAGTATTTACTCATTTATATTTTTAAAAAAGTACGTAAAGCAATGACAGGTCTTAATTAGGGATTTTCTATTTGTTCAAATGAAATATGTGCTTTTGTTGTAAATTATGTATATTTCCCTTTGTGGCATATGGCTATATTTTTTTTCTTCATTTTTTACATTTTTGATTTAAAATTATGCTGTCTTATTCAAGATAAGACAGGCAAGAGTTTAACGCCCTAATTGTGCATAAACATGTGCATCGACCATTCTTTGTACGAAGAATGAAAGCATCAAACGACTTACCTCCCTTTACCTCGTTACTCGCCGTGAACGGACACGCACGTCACTGTGCTGTCGACATATTTGCCGACCCGAGACAACAGGTTCAATTTATTTGACATCGTTCAAAGTTCCTAATGGTACCAAGTCTTGTCTATCACATTCTTGTCTTTTGCAAATTTCTGACAATAGATTTCTTTTCTACATTCCTTTAGCTGTTTTTGTTTTTGTTTTTTTTTTTATATAAAAAAGCAGACTGAGGGTGAGACACGATAATTGTTTTACATGATAATTTATACATCTGTACGAGAAATTGAAAAATATATGCACGTTTTACTCCATGCCATTGGTTTAAAACAAATAGATTAATCTTACTTACTGATTGTTTTATAGATGTTCTTTAGATTAACTGTTGGATAATTATTATTTTGAGCTCTTTATTCGTGTTCTGGATTTAGTATGAAGCAAAACATGGTCGAGAACAAATTTACTGAGTATGGTTAGCCTGCCAATGCGCCACAGTAACCCAGGAGCCTCTCACCAATGCGGTCGTTGTGAGATCATGTCCAGCTCATGCTGGCTTCCGTACGTGGAAAGATCCGCCACCAATCTTCAGATGATTGTGGGTGTCTCCGGGCTCTGATCGGCTTCCTCCCACCATAACGCTGGCTGCTGTCGTATAAGTGAAATATTTTGAAGTGCGGCGTAAAACACTAATCAGACAAATAAATAACTAAATTTGCAGATAGAGACCCTTGATCATAAAGTCAATGCAATTCACACACATGTTTTAGTGTACACGTGCAGCCTGCCGTTGGAGGTCGTACACGTATACAACTCCCTCCAGTGGGCTTTACCGTACGCGTATACAACTCCCTCCAGTGGGCTTTCCCGTACACGTATACAACTCCCTCCAGTAGGCTTTACCTTACATGTATACAGTTTCCTCCAGTTGGCTTTACCGTACACGTATACAACTACCTCCAGTGGGCTTTACCGTACACGTATACAGCTCCCTCCAGTGGGCTTTACCGTACACGTATATAACTCCCTTCAGTGGGCTTTCCCGTACACATATACAACTCCCTTCAGGGGGCTTTACCGCACACGTATACAACTCCCTCCAGTGGGCTTTACCTTACACGTATACAGTTCCCTCCAGTTGGCTTTACCGTACACGTATACAACTACCTCCAGTGGGCTTTACCGTACACGTATACAGCTCCCTCCAGTGGGCTTTACCGTACACGTATATAACTCCCTTCAGTGGGCTTTCCCGTACACATATACAACTCCCTTCAGGGGGCTTTACCGTACACGTATTCAGCTCCCTCCTGTGGGCTTTATGTACATGCATACAACTCTCTCCAGAGGGCTTTACGTACATGTATACAACTCTCTCCAGCTGGCTGTAGAGTTTCGAAGTCTGAAGATCTGTGGCGAGTTACTGACAAACTCTAGCGCGGTGTGGCATAAGTAAAATTTGCGGAGGGGTATGTGGACGTCAGGCAGGGCAACACAGTCGGCTTTTCGTTGCCATCGACACATCGAGAATTGCGGTAGCTGCGAAAGCCTAATACATACCCTTATCAAACTTTCGATATACTCTTCGACTGCTTTTTCTGCAATCGTGTTGTACACCTACATGCTTTCCTTCCGGTTTCAGTTGCATCAACCCGTGTGTTGATGCTTCCAAAAATGGATAAATGATTTTGTCCGTCCGTCGCGCCTGTTTTATCACACAAGCTTCTTAAATCTTTATTCGTCTTAATATGTGGAAATATTCAATTATTTTAACAAAAGTACATGAAGACAATACATGTTTTGACGATAGTAGTTTTTTACTCTAAGATTCAAAAAGTATTTTTATGGTAAGATATATATATATATACTTCCATCTTAATATATAGATTTATTTTTTTTTCACGTTTTAAGCTTAAAACTATGATATTTTCTTTAAGATAGGACAGACATGCGTGTAGCACCCTAAGCGTGCACGTACATTAACCATTCCTTCTGTGAAGAATGAAAGCATCATACGAGTTACCTCCCTTTAACGCTTCATTCTAACGGTAACCCACAGCGGCCACTTGCGTAAAACGTCATATTTCTCGTAAATTTTTTCGTAAAAGCATTGTCTAGGTTTTTTACCTTAAGGCAACGTTAATTACGAGAAAAGTTACCGGATAAGGCTGTCATCGTATACCATCTAAACTGCTATCATCGGCTTTAATCTAAACCCCTGTTTCTGGCACTACCATATTTGACATTGTTCGCAGGTTTCAGGAGAATATATAATTCATAAATGAATTTTCTTTTTATCTCTTGTAGTATATTATCTCACGGCGGTATGTTTTTAGAGCTGGAATTTTGTTATAAAATACAATGTAGACTATTCGATGAAACAGATCGAAGCGTTTGATGTGTTACTGCGTGTATGTTACGGAACATTCTAACCGCATGTTGGTGCAAACAATGTTAAGCAAATTACTTCACGCTCATTGGCCAGAAGGCTTGTGGAGTTTAACATTAGTATTCTAACGGCATTTCCCTTGCATTAATATAGATCTACAAAACATAAATGTATAGAGCTGGTGGTGAGACGGGCCACTAAAGAAGAGCAATTTTGGTAGCGAGTATGACTGATCTGACGGGTTGCTAAAAATAGGCGACTGAAGAAACAGACGATAGTAATAAAATGTATATACCATAATGTACTACATGACTTATCTTAAGGCCGATGGCAAGATCATGACTAGCGATGGCACGAAACGATTGTACGATGCTAGCATCAGCGTGCCATCGCTTCGTGACATCGCCAGGCGATCGAAGGATGGCAGTGACGATAATGGCCTTGTCCGGCTTCCAAATAAAACGATGGTTTTTAACAATGGTACAAATATCATGTTTTTTTTTAAACAAGAGAAGTTTACATAACAAATCTTTATATTGTATATTTAAGTACGTGAGTGATATATTGTATATTTTTAATGTTAAAATTTTCATAATCTGTTCGCACATTGAAAGACATAACCGTTTAACGCCCTAATATTTACATTTTTAAAAGCCGAGAAAAGGAGTTGAGGAAGTTATCCCCCTTTATCCCTCGGCTTTCAGGGCGAGGATAGTACTTACGGAACTTGCCTATATCCTTTACCTGAAATCTTGAACATTGCCGAGGCCACTGGGGTCACAGTGAAGCGGCAGGAAGTGACGTCAGAAAATACAAAAACTCTGCCCCAACATTTGTTCTAATAATACATTGTATCCGTCCATTCTAACGGTAGCAAGTCTTCTGTATCACTCTAGGGTGCCCTACCCTTACTTTCGCAAAATTTCTGACTATAAATTTCTTTCCTACATTTCTTTAGCTGTTTTTCAAAAAAGCACACTGGGAGTCAGGTGTTACACACGATAATTATTTTACATGATAATTTATACATCTGTACGAGAAATTGAAAACTGGGATTAGTATCAAGCAAAATATTTTCGAAAACAACTTTGACGAGGTGGTTAACCTGCCAACTTGGCGGAATGACTAGGAGCCTCTCACCAATGAGGTCGTTGTGAGTTCAAGTCCAGCTCATGCTAGCTTCCTCTGCAGTCGTGCGTGAAAAGATCTCCAGGCAACCTTCGGATGGTGATAGGATTCCACCGGGCTCTGGCCGGTTTCCTCCCACCATAATGCTGGCCACAATATGTGAAATGCAGCGTAAAAAACCAATCAGCGTAAAAATACCAATCAGCGTAAAATACCAATCAAATAAAATAAAATAAATAAATTCGCCGATATTTGACTTCAGGAGACCCTTGATCAGAAAGTCAATGCAATTCACACTCCTTCCAGCGGGCTTTACATATACAACTCCTTCCAGCGGGTTTTACGTACACGTGTACAATTTCCTTCAGCGAGATTTATGTACACATATACAACTCCCTCCGGGGTCTTTATGTACACGTATACAATATCCTCCAGCAGGCTTTACCGTACACGTATACAACTCTTCAGCTAGGCTTTATGCGTAAAATTTGCACGAGGGTATGCGGAATTCAGGCAAGGCAACACAGTCGACTCTCCGCTGCCATCAACACGTCAAATATTATACTGCAAGCAGTGAAACCCTGATAAATCCATTTTCAAGAATTTAATAGCCTTCGAACAACTTAACTTGCATGCTTCCCTTCCGGTGTCATTTGCTTGGTTGATGCTTCCAAGAATGGATAATTTTTTTTTTGTTTATGTATAGAATATGTTTCATTCTAACGGTAACCAACAGGACCCACTTTCGGAAAAAGTCATATTTCTAGTAAATGCTATGATGACGACCTCTTTTTGACCCACAGGGTTGTCCCCCTTTATTTGCCTCTCTTTGACTCTACCTCCCGAGCCGGCCTCGGACCCCCATTAATTTTCCATAAGCGACAATGTTAACGTCTAGTGCTGTAGCTCAGTCCCAAACATTCCGTGACCAATAAGCTTTGGTGCATACCTGGCCCAGCCTGTGAGAAAGAAGCCATAAAAATCTTGACATAGGTTGACCGTCAAAATCTGGACCTTTCCATGCCGGCAGCTGGGAGGCGTGCCTAGCAACGCCAAGGGGACGTCACTCGCAGCCTCATCACTACCTCACACCTTGTGTCCTCTCACCCAGAATTTCAAACTTTCATCAATACAGCTCATACCTCCTCAAAGTTTAGACAGTTTTCTGCATTTTAATACCAAGTATGCACCTGTGCACCAAAAATGGACGCCTGGGAGCAAAAAAAGACTTTATACCCTAAAATTCAGAGAACTACAACCGTCTCTACCGAAAAACGGAAGTTGTAATGGGGGTCTGTGTCCATTAGATTGGTGTCACCCAGGGCTATCTGGCCACAGACCCCCATTAATTTTCCATAAGCGACAATGTTAACGTTCAGCGCTGTAGCTCAGTCCCAAACATTCCGTGGTCAACAAGCTTTGGTGCATACCTGACCCAGCCTGTGAGAAAGAAGCCATTAAAATCTTCGCATAGGTTGACCGTCAAAATCTGAACCTTTCCATGCTGTCAGCTGGGAGGGGCGCCTAGCAACGCCAAGGGGACGTCACTCGCAGCATCATCACCACCTATCTCCTTGTGTCCTCTCGCCCAGAATTCAAACTTTCATCAATAAAACTCATACCTGCCCAAAGCTTAGACAATTCCCAGCATTTTGATACCAAACATGGACCTGTACACCAAAAACGGCAGGCTGGCAGCAAAAAAAGACTTTACACCCTAAAATACACAGAATTCGCGACTTTCCAGTTCAGCGCCTCCTAGCGGATGGTCGTACACGGACGACTGTCATGGCCGCGTATGGGGTCATCGGGCCGTCTCTAAATTTTTTCTGTTATCAGGCGCCAGTTTCATTCCAAAGCCGCAAGAAAATCAAGGTAAAGTGAATTAACAGGACAAACTGTTTATAATGATTCACTGAATGGTTGTGAGAAGGGTATAGGACTTAAAATAGTACTGTTTACACAAAATACAACCAGCTAGCTTAGCCTCAACAACAACAACACAATTTACAATGTTCTAACCTTCGCAGTACTTTGGCGTTTGTAAGATGGAAAGTCTCTCCCGAGAACTGCTTTGTAGTGTAATACGCCTTACTTTAATCCCGTAGAGACTTGTTTATGTATGCACATGTTGTAAGCTTTTAAAACATAATAGGCCTATCAGCTGTAATTTAGTTTATGGATAGGTAGACTTATTCATTTAAATGTGAATGAATACATGTATGATTATATTCATTTTTCAATGATATTCTAATTTTGTTTAAACAGTTCGCCTAGAGCCATGAATTGCAAGAGAAAGAAACAAACTGTGGCTGAAGATATCAGTGATGCAAAAACCAGAAAGGAGGACACTCGCCTTTATTGTTTATGTAAACAATTAGATGATCCTGATAGATCCATGATCCAGTGTGATTTTTGTGACGAATGGTTCCATCCTGCCTGTGTTGATCTGGAAGAGGGTGAAGTTAATGATGTTGGAAGATGGTACTGCCCACCATGTACAGATGTTATGGCACAAAATCCATCACTGTCGCGTAAAGGTATAGAAAACGGGGTCATTTTACTTCTACTTACTCTTGGGCACATTAATATTATATTGACTGTTTATTGTAATGACTTAATTGATCTGACAGTGTTAATATGTTAGGCTATTTTCAGTCAGCTGTTACAATCATATTTGTAAAGTAACACGTCAGGACAGAAAAAGTTAACCCAGTCATGTGGTAATTTGTCAAAACTGCGTTTCAGGTTTTCTTGGGTTTCAAGGGAGAGTAGCACCGAAAGAGGGATGGGGAGAAGAATTTTTGTTGGAGGACATCGATGAGTCTGTCATTCAAGTAGAAACCAAAAGACATCGTGTTGAAGGCTGGAACCTGTTTCGAGAAGGTCGTGTTACTGGACTGAGCAGCAATAAAAACGGAAATTATGTATATTTCCGTAGTCAGTGTCAGGCATCCATGAGACAGCTGTCCTATAATGTGTTTATCTGTTTCAAGGGCAGTCGAAGGCTTAAGTGGTCAACCTGTTCGTGCCCTGCTGGAATCGATGGCCAGTGTAAGCATCTTGTGGCAACTTTGTATTGTTTGATAGATCTGTACAGACTAGGGATAAACAAAATCCCAGATGCTAAGACATGCACACAAAAACTTCAAATGTGGCATGTCCGAAAACCTGTGACAGACGAACCACTGCTTTTTTCTGACATAAACTTTGTTAAGCATGACCCAGAGAGACCAGTAAAAGGGGACCTTGGTTGTAGTGTGAAGCAACATAATCCTGTACCTGAGTTTGCAAGCACTGTGACACAGGTAAAAATTCAGAAACTTGTTAACTTATATGATTCCAATTGTATTAAGTTACCAGTCATAGACACCATCAGGACCAATCAATGTATTCCAGTGTTGCCTAAACAGCAAATGGATGGAAGCCTTCATTCTGAACTTTTTGAATTAATGAATGGAACAGAATATAACTTTAGTGTGGATGATTACACAACTAAATTGACTGCATCAGAGAAACAACACTACAGTTCCATTGTGGAAGTAAATATTGAAACATCTAGATGTATTGAAAAGAAAACTCGATTACAGAGTAAGAGTAAGTTTTGGTTTGACCAGCGCCAACATAGAATAACGGCATCCAACTTTGGGACTTTCTGTAGACTAAAATCATGTACTAATCCAATAACAACTTTCAATAGAAAGCAGAAGTTTTTCACGTGCAGAAGTGTCCGCCATGGTGTAGATTATGAGTCAGCTGCATTTGCCAAGTATAGTGAAGTCCAACCCTGTGAAAGTTGCTCAGCAGGTTTAATAATAAATCCCAAAATACCATATTTAGGTGTTAGTCCTGATAAAATTGTGCTTACCAACAGTGAATTGAAACTTGTAGAAGTTAAGTGCCCTTACAGTGTGTTTCAAAAGAAGGTCAAAATTTGTCAACAAATTAAGGAAAATAATTTCTACTTAAAATATGTTGACGGAGAGGTGAAACTGAGACTCATGATTATTTTTATCAAATTCAAGGTCAGCTTAATATTACTGGTGTAAATATTTGTGATATGGTGGTGTTTGTGCCTCCAGATGATATTGTTATTGTTTCCATTAAAAAAGACAAACACTTTTTTGAAAACAAAATGCTCCCAAAGCTATCTGATATTTATTTCCATCATTTGTTGCCTAGCTTTGTTGATCGCCTCCAATACACTCATTTTTAGAAATATTAAGCATTTTCAATTGTCATGTCAGAATTACATATTGTGGAGCAATGTTTTTCAAGAATGTCCAGTCATCATTTACTCTATTTACATGCACATGTGTATGACTGGAGAAATATGCCTACATACCATAGATTCGTTAATCACATTTCCATTTGTTATTTTCCCATGATACTAATAATGAAGCATTTTCAATCAAATTGTAAGAGAGTTTGAAGGAACTTCATCTATTATATAGAGCAAGTGATGATACATGTATATGTCTCCTTTGAGTATGATGAGTTTCCTTAAATAAAAGTAAAGCCAAGTGAAACAAAATTTGTTCGCAGTGTCACATGATATGTAACAATTCCATCCCATGCCAATCCTGAATTGTTGTAATTCACTTCTTGAAGCCAGCCAATGTATTATGAAATAATTTTTTTTTACTTATTATCAACTTACATTTAGTTGATTGATAATGCTGTACTTAAGAATTTTTTACTCATATGAGGGCTCGTGAAGTGTATGGTTGAAGAAAACCATAGTTTATTGGAGTAAACCATCAACCTTCGCCAAGTACCTGATAACCTACTGACTCGAAGCTGCAGTTAAAGCCCTTTGATGTTCGAGCAAACGAGAAGCAATTCTAATCTTTAAAACCAGTTTACTTTAGACAAAGTGCTAACTGATCTAAGTTACTAACCTTTAAATAATGTACCTGTAAAGTTTGACAAATGGCCACACACAAGCCAAACTTTCTCTATCATTGGACACAAAGATATAGGAACAATGTTCCGAATGATCTCAAATTCCTTAACTTTTCTCACTGCTCGTTCTACATGAACTCGCACAGCTGCAACTCCCCTTGAGAATTTTAACTGTTCATCTGTGAACTGCTGTTGTCCATGCAGAAATGGTGGAATAATAAGAGAAGCCCCCCTTCTTTCAACATCTTCGCGAATGTCAAATCCCCGATCAACCATGAGGCTATCACCATCTTCCAGTAAGTCTAGGAGCCCACAGTGACGAATAATCTTTTTGTCAGAACATCTCCCAGCATATAATGGCGAAATAAAAGTAAGTTGACCTACCGGAGAAATTGCAATGAGTCCCTTCGCAGTGTTGTGGTGTTTGTAAGATGAGAAAGTCTCTCTTTGACAGTCAGATGCAGATGGTTGTTCAATGAATAGTTCTGTACAGTCCACAATAGCACGTGTTGTTGAATAATGTTCTCTAAAGCATGCTGGCATGGTCTTTCGCACTTGTTCAGCTTTTGGCCAGATTGGTAATGATCGAAATCTATCTGCTAAAAAAATAATCCATGTGTTGACAATTTTAGATACATGACCCTCAGATATGCTATACAGATCACCAATTAACCTTTCTTGTAGTCCTTTACGAAGACGCACTAGTGTTATGAAGAGCTCTTCCATTGGTGAGAGTGATCTAGATGGTCCACGTTTCTTTAATAAGTCATACGGTGTACCAGATGATGTGTTCTCTGTGCCCACATAATATAAAAAATTACATTCTGGCTGAAGAAACTGAAAAAAACATGATAAAGATATATAAGACTGAAATCCTGTATAGTACTTTATGTCACTGTCAGAATTGCAAAATCTGAGCAAAGTAAACTTTTCTTCATAGCGCAGTGTCATCAGATTTAAATTGGTCTGTAAAACAGAGGCTTTATCAGGTGAGACGCTAGGTTCATAATCTTCTAAACTGTCATCCCCACTACTGCTGCTCTCCAAATATCTTCTCAAAGTTGTAGGATATATAGTATACATAGCCCCATCAGTGTATTGGCGGGAATAAGAATGCTCCTCCACAGAAAACTGTTGAAGACCTGTAGCTGCTTTGTTCTCCTTGTTCTCGGATGCTACTGAGGAAATCTGTTTCTTAATCTTTCTCCTAGAATGCTGAGTGGAGGTGCCTTTACACCAATGAAAAACTGTTGGAATGGCATCCTTCACAAGACAACGTCTTATGCCTTGGTGTTTTGGATAACAATCCTCTGTAAAATGTAAAGAGCACACACGAGTGTGTCTGTTTATGGCAAAATCTTTACCAATGTCTCTCCTTATGTTCACAATCCATTTTTTTACCAAATCTTTGTCCGAAGGGAAACTGTGAAATGACAAATGTTTACAGCTCTCAAGTCTAGTGTCACTTGAACACAAAGGCACACAGCAATGATGAGGCATTTTAGATTCTTTCTGGAAGTAAACAGAAGAATAAGTTGTCAGTATAAGTGTAGATCTAGCATCCCTTCGTCTCTTTTATACCATTCTTTATGTACAAGAACATGAATAAGGTTTATTAAGTCCAAAATATTTCAAAAACATTGAATACCAATAGTAAACTATACATTTTAACAGGCCTATATTTAGCTGTGAACCTAAATGAACACCTAGATTGCACATGCATTCAAAACATGCTAAATGGATATATTTTTCTCAGAGCAATTTATGAACTAGTCAGAAATTACTACCTATGTATTTTATGCACTATGCATTACAAAGTAGCCTTAAAATTTAAATTCAAAATTCCCCAACCAAGACTACATTGGTTAATGTAATTCTGAAATCAAGCAACACATTCATGAGATTTACGGAAGCAAACAGCTCCAGATATGTTGGATTGATCATGAGCGACATGTGCCACAGTTCACGCAGACATTAGAATTGTTGTCAATCCTCTGCCCTCTGTAAATGCCTATGAGCTAAAGTTTTCACGGCAATCATGTCTGTTCGTGAAATAATCCCATTTTCCTAGTGTATAGGATTTATTACCTTATCAAGATGGTGGTAGACCCTGAAAGTGTTACTGCCATAGTCCATGTTTGTCAAGGTCAATATGAGATTAAGTTAGATAATGTGTAAGAGCGTGAGGTTCGCCAGGGAAGACGAAATTACTGTAGACAGCGGTAAAAGTCGCTTACTGACAATCCGACACATTTGGGGATGTACTTTTTGTTAGTTTCACAGCTGTGTTGCTCGATCTCAGAGTGTTACATTCTGCATCTAAGAAACATTTACTGAACATGAAAGTGTTGTTGTTGTTTCAACGAGTCCGCTGCATCTACGTTGTCGAAGTATTGTATTTTAACACTAAATATGAGTTTCATGCAAAACACACGTGAGTATATAGATACATGGTTATTTCTAATCCCTCACCTCAATCACGCAGATGTCATGAAAAGAAAAAGACGACAGCTTTTGTGGAAAACAGGCGAAACTGCTACATGACCCCATACGCGGCCATGACATTCCTCCGTGTGCGATTCACCCGCTAGGAGGCGCTGAACTGGAAAGGGGCGAATTACATCCCTCCCGAAAAACGGAAGTTGTAATGGGGGTCTGTGTCCATCTAAGGGCCGAAGAGCAACATGGAAGGTATATAAATTCACGACAATGTTTTTGTTATTGGCGTTTTATAGGTTTTTTGCCGTAAGGCAACGTTAATTACGAGAAAAGTTGCGAAAAATGGGAAAGCCGGATAAGGCCATCATCGTGTCATCTAAACGGCTATCGACTGTAATCTAAGTCCTGTTTTAAGCGGCGCCGATGGCTCAGTTGATAAAGCGTCCGTGGGGGGTTGGGGGAGATGGGGGATGGGGGGATGGGGTGGTGGTGGTGGTAGATCCAGTGTCAATCCTGGGTCGGGTCACACCTAAGACCTTAAAAGAAACAGGCTGTAGCTACCTCGCTTTGCGTTCGACATTAAGAGGATAGTGCAATGACTGGTTGACCCGTATCACTATAATGGCTCGAGTCGCGCAGCTTTTACTTGCCGTCGTCTCAGTGAAGCGAAACGGTGGAAATTCGTCCTGCAGCAAGGAGGTATAATAATTACAAGTACATGCACTCTAAGGACTCGTTCGTCGTCATATGACTGAAAAATTGTTCACTACGATTGTTAAGCACTGCGTAGATGTTACAGAACATTCTAACCGCATGTTGGTGCAGACAATGTTAAACAAATTACTTCCCGCCCATTCGCCAGAAGGCTTATGGAGTTTAACATTAGTATCATTACCGCATTTTCGTTGCATTAGTATAAATGTACAACATATCAATATATAAAGCTTGTGTTGTCACGTGTCACAAACGAAAAGCAATTTTGGTAGAAAGTATGACTTGATCTTACAGATTCCTGAATATAGGCGACTGGTTAGAAGAAACAGGCTATAGTAATAAAATACATGTACATAAATAAATAAATTCCCTTTAGGCACCCACGTGGCCTGGATATCAGCTGCTCATAGACTACTGTTGTTGTAATAATATTGGCATATCATTGTACTGTAATTCTTCAACCTTTTCGCGTGTTTACAAGGTGTTTATTCAAGCATATTCTTAGGGCATTATTCTGTGTTGACGGACAAAATTATACTTTTTGTGAAGCTCTGAAACTCTCCAATCCAATCAATGTAGTTTTGTCTCCAAAATGAAATTAAAATGTGCATAAATTGCACTGAAAGTTGCTCTTTCATATGCGATGAGGTCGAGGAAATAGCGTAATGTCCGGAAGTTAAAAGTACTAATCGACGTCGAACACTAACATGTCCCGTTGCAGTTATCTCCCTTCCATTTATTTTGTAGCTGACCAGATACCTGAATTTGAATACGTGTAGAAGTCTTTCAGTAAAATGTTTTATGTTGGGAATAATGCTAAACGGAACATGAATACATGTATTAAACGCCTTTAACGTGCCACTTCAGTCCCAAGAGACGCCAGGTTGAAATATTAAACTGATATAAAGGATACCCCATGGAATATAGCTTTCACCACGGATCAAAAGAAATGAAAAAAAAAAACCAAAAACATAAATATGCTGAATAACGCTACCGGCAATTAACCCCTGTAAGTGTAAAGTCCTGAAAAACAAAATCTGCAGCAGTTTCCGTAAAATTTACCAGATGTGACGTAGAAATATTCCTTATGTGTTGATGAATCAGGCTGACTGTCCCTTCATGGTGAAGTACCCGTACAAAGATTTGACTTATATGCCAGACTGATGTTTAATTCATTCTTGTACTGCAGATGTTTTTACTTGTGCAGTGGTGGTCAGTTTTATGGGTGGAGGAAAGTGGAGTGGCTGGGGTAAACCATCTACCTTTAGCAAGCCACTGACACATTTTCCCACACATAATCTAGACTTGCAGGCAAAATTGTTGAAAAACAAGCGGTCTCCAATGATTATAAGGTTGGACAATGGGGAACTCGTGAAGCTCCTGCATGCCTGTATCAAGACGGCCCAAAGCTGTGAACTCCTTTGTTCTTTTTCTTATTGCGTCACAGTTATCGGTGTATGTGTGCTCATAAACCATATACGAAGTACATGCGCATTGCAACCTCATAGAAGAAAAAGCTGCGTTCCATCATCATTTGGGTCTATGTACAGCTTGTCGAGTCTGCCATTAATCCCTCTTTTGAGCGTGTTTGACACCTCACCATCACCTAGACCCAACACTGTTCACGATTACAGAGGAATGTATACGTGGGAAACATTGCCTGCATAAAACAAGTCGTTGTGAGCAGTGTACTCATTTGTTCTATTTGGCTAGTTCCCGTACAGTTGCATTTGTAAAGAAATTAAGAAAGTAATTGATGTCAGCCAGCATTACATTGGGAGCCTGGGGGGGAAACCTGTAGCAATTCGCTGGACCTGAACTCAGTGACTGCATTCGTGAGAGGCTCACAAGTCGTGGGATTCACCACTAAGCCTCAGACGCCCTCAGCTTCCATTGATTTATTTATACTATTTATTCGATAGGCGTCTTTCCATTGTAGACAGAAGTGTAAGACGACAGTGTTTCATGGCAAAATGTTTGATCATACTGTCAGCATTGCACATAAGGAAATTCCGTCTTGAGACAAAATAGACCACACCATAACATAAACAACACAAACCAGTAATATAATTTGTAATACATATAATTTATCATTTATTTCGTCTCAGAATAATCTTACTTCGCCATGGAAGCTGACAACTCTTATCATTTTTGTCATAATGAACAAATTTTAACGAGAAGACAAACAACTCAGTTTCGTTCAGACACAACGAAAACACGAGCTGTACCTTGGGTGTTATGTGACATTTACAGCACTATGGGTGTACAGCCAACCGGTTAAAAAAAAAAAAAGACAATAATGCGATCATGGATATGACTTCTTAGTTAAAGAGGCATATGATTAGCAATAATGACAGTTGGATTGAAGACGTTTATCACTGTAATATCTGACATTACCGTCCTACAGTCAGGGAAAATGGCCGATTCATGGAACTATCAATCACCTGATTCCACACCCCATATATACCAGACAGTGGTAACTTCCCTTATGAATATGTAATACCTAATTCTCAATTTCAGAAGGAAAAAAAAAAAACAATGCAAATTCTCCCCTTTAAAATAGCCCGGACTAGTGAACACTTTCAGGAATGTTTAATAACAACTAAGTAACAAAAATGACACTTCGTTTGGCCCGGCAACACGATCTTTGCCCGAAGCCAGTTACAATCATTAAAATATGACAGACCCTTAATGGATGTGGGTGGAGCCAAGGGTACATAAGGGGCAGGGTTACATCACATAACTCCTCCCCCTCACCACTGCGACAACTCAAGTAGGCACTGTGCTTCAAATATATAGGCTATATATCTGTACATATAAATCTATTTACAGCATTCACACTTAAAACTTTTACGCATGTCATTCAAGCAATGCCTATAGTACAGTCACAGACCTGGTCACACCTTTTCATACATATGTACAGCATCACAAAATGTACAACATATACATGTACAGCATCCATCAAAGTACTGCAGAGCTATCTCATCTTAATACAGAACTCTCGTAACAAAACAACCACGCATGCCTCAAAACTTATACCTTCATATGGTCTGTGTCACACCCACCCTTATCACCAAAATCCTTGACAGTTCTTACCTTCTCGGAAGGCAATGAGAGGACCATAGACCAATCCACTTTCACAAAATTGGGGTCATTTCGAGAAAACGTTAAAAATATGTTCATGCATCATCAGAATAACTTTGAAGACCTTTATTAACGTACACGGCCGTTTAAAAGTTTCAACAATTTCACTGTGGTCTTCTTTGGTCTTTTCGGAAACATCAGCGCTCTCTCTCTCCCTCCTTCGAAATTCATCACTCCAATACTGTTAGGGTCACTTCCCACACACATATGGATGAATGACAGTCAGAACACGGGACAAATAATACCAGTCTACAATTAACATCACAGTTACATAATATCAGTTCAGTGTAGTACGCATACACAGATGGGATTCACCAACTCTTTCTTGCGTACAAAAATACTCAAATAGTTTTCTTGAGAGTGATTTCCTAATTAGGCTTCTGTCAAGCACAACACCTGTAGTTCTGCCTTTAGCAACAATAACTCTTTCACTCTAGACCCACTGTTAAAAGTTTAGGAGTGTAGTAATTAATTCACATCACAGAAATCTCGTTTTTTTTTTTTAAACTTGATGTGACAGATTTCATACTCTTCATTCCTCTAAAAACTGCTTGTGACAGCTTGTTGACATTTCAAAAAGATAAAAAAAAAAATCATGCGTGGGCAATTAATTATCCTGGAATTCTAGATATTCTTGCCACAAGGGGGACAACTCTTAACTCTCCATCAATGATAATACAACAAAACTATGGGCAGGTAAAAATTTTCTTAGTTGTACAACAGTGCCTGGTCTATATCTGTTAAGATTTGAGCGCATCTTAAAATGATTTTACACCTTAAATTTTTACTCACATAGTTCACAACTATTACAAACTACTGGCATTTTGACTGGAAGTTTTATATACAGTTTCACAACCACAGCTCGCTTTTCACAGAAAAATCATGTGTCGAATTGTTTTAAAAATATAAGTGTATTTTGTTAACCATTGGTGACGTTGTGCATTTTACATTGAAGCAGGTTCAAATAATCAGCATATCAGCTGGGAAATACAGAGATGGTGCTTTGTACCCAATAAAAGAATAGTATGCTCTTGTATTAAAGGCATTCTGCAATACTTTCATAATTCTACTGTTTCACAACTTTACAAGATCTGATATATTTTCCGACCACTCGGTCAATCAAGCGCCTTGTCAAAATATCAAAGTGAATCATTCTTCATTTTAACAGAAAATAATGTTCCTTAATCAGAATTTTAACAATCCAAAATTCACAAGGTCAAGTTTGCGTTAAAAAACACATAAAATGCACAGTTCAGAAAATTCTTAGAAAAACACTAGTGAGTCATGTTGTTAATTACCAAGTAAATTTTTCAACCTTATGTTTAACTTACAAACACTTCATCTTTCCAGAAATGTCAAAAAATAAAAAATGGAAAGAACAGTGAAGGCATTGTTACTGTAATGCAGGTCACTAAGCCAGAGATAAAACGTTCTCAGGGTGAAGTGTTCAGCCTTAACAAGATTTTACAACCCATCTTTTCGATTAGATCAGAATTATGAGAATAGCAACATAAAGACAGGGAAAAATTGTTGAGATCTAGGAGAAAATCAACTCATGCCGCCAGGGCCTAAGGGCAGTTCCAGGCAATTGCTGAGAGACCATGGCATTCCCCCCCAAAAGCTGACCAGAACAGATGGCCGGTGAATTCTGGATTTCATGACGACATTGATGTAAGATTAAAACCCTGTCCATCACAATGGCCACACTTTCTTTTGCACCTCAGGGGGCGTCAAAAGTCATCACAGGTTCCCACACAGACTGTGTCCAAAGTTGCACAAGGACAGCGACTCTTCCAAACAAGGGCAGTAACTCCGTGCGTCTGATCACAGTCGTTGTTAGGGCTATTTACAAAGCACTTAGTCCAGGTATCTGTATATGCCACTGTGTTTGGGAAGAGCACGCTACGTTTCCATGGCAACATCTGTGAAACTAACCGGTCATGGTTGAGATAGCTTTGCTAGAGTCTCTTGGCTCGCTGCTGCTTTCAAAATATTGTTTTCGTATTCAAGTTTACTGTTTTTCTCTTTTAACTCCTTGATCTGTTCCTTCAACACTGCCACTTCAGCTCGTACTGTTATCATCAAGTGACTCTTCACCAAGTCCTGTGAACACAAAAGCAAGAACACATGTAGGTAGAAATCAAACAGATAACATATTTGCCTGCAGGGTTGAATAACTGATTCATTATTTGACTGACTGGTTGATCAATTGACTTTCCGACAGCTTGAGGAAACAGCGGAAATAAAACTACAGCTGACGTGCAGAACAGAATAACCTCTTAAAATTGTAACCACAGCTTCATCACCAGAATAAGCACTGAACCAATGAGCACATCTGGTGGGAAATTGCGGCCATAGAACTGAAAACTACCTGAAATTTGTCTTCAATTATTACATCAGTGGAGATGTAGAACTCAAACGTGTGACAAATAGAGAGCACCAGATCTATGGACAAAATTCCTGTGAGTGAATGTACATGTAATAATGATGCCCCTTTTTATGGTGATTTGGAGGGAATCAATGTTGTAACCAGTTTTTATAATTCTACAGAGAGGATTGTAAAAGCTTTATATATGCAGGTAACGTTAGAAATTTGCAGACTTTCACTTTTGGGTGTGAAATCATTCATAGAGAATACTGAATGATGTTGCTTGGAGACGATTTATTCTATATGTGATCATTCAATTATGCTTCAGGTTCTTGACCAGCCATGGACTGAATCAGATCTGCCCAGTCAGTCCTTTAGGAATTACAAAAAGGAATGCCAAACACTTTTCAATATTTTCAATAACAAGTTCAAGGCAACAAACTGGGCTTGCGAAAGTATGCCTGTATTGGTTGGTAAAGAGTCCATAAGAATACCTCTTTATGTGAGTATTCTATGGGGTCGTTGTTCTGTGAACTCTTGAGCAAAACATTATGAAAATGTTATATTTCATCAGCATTTATCGTACAAAGAAAAGAAAAATGCTTAAATGGTATTCAGTTGTAAAAAGAGCAAAATGTAGGACGCAAAAATCCAGTGTCTAGCAATCCCCCGAATTGACCTGTCAAAAAGTATTTGCCTATAAATAGTTCTATATTATGCTATATTATTATGCATCCCAGAAACAGATAATGCTGGGCGAAGAATTCATATACGTTAAGTTATGTAAATACACATAATAATACACCTGACCTATTCAGGCAACTGTTACAGTGTAAAGTGTGTCAAAATTAACACTTCAATATAAATTCAGGGGGAAAATCATGTGTGAATTCCTTGTTGGGGCGTAACTTGACATCTACACAAAGGCGTTATATAAATTACATTTTTGCCTCTTAGGAGTTCTTGTGATAAATTCTTGTAATAAATCTTTACAACCATTTGATAAGATTACTTCGTCCACACTTTGCTCTACTTTGTAACAAAGACGTACTCCCATACATGTATATAAAAATATGACATCCCCATGGTGGTGTTGATTTGCTAAGCGTGTTTAGAAGGATAAACATTGTGTTGTTATGTAAAAGTTTTAACCACATCACTGAGCAGAATTCAACTGGTTATAGAACTTGAATAGGTATGTTGGTACATAAAAGTTCAAACCAGACCACCATAAAAGCAAAGCCCATAAAAAGTCAGAAAACCAAATTCCTAGAATAGTTATGTAGTCCTTTCTGACCTGTCACGTCAGACGTAGCGAATGAAAACTTCGTCAAACTTCCAATATACTACTCACAGTAAGCTGAGGATGAACATATACACCCAATATTAAGTTATTCAAACGTCTTAAATAGTGAACTAATCCGGTCTGGTCAAAAAGTCAATTAGGTCTTCTACAGGAGGAAACTGGGCGCAAGAAACCATTTCATTTTAAATAGTACCTGAGTGTAATTAATTGTTATTCATCAAGATTTTAGGAAACCCATTCAGTACGAAGTGATGGAGAGAACAAAAAAACTTACCATTGCTTCACCTATCTTGTTATCTATTGCCAATGTATTGGAACCACTGTAAAGAGAGAAAAAAAAAGGAGAGTAAGATCACAGTCACCAGAAAACAATATGTACTTTAACAAAGACTAACGGGTGAGATTGATGGGAAACTGTAAAGATCTGGAGTGAACATTATGCCACAGGACCTGAAAACAAGGAAATATGTCTATAAGATACAGCTTAAAGTTGATCCTGGGAGAACTCTAGTAATCTGGTCATCAGAAGTATCTAAACCTGCAAGTATGTAAAATGACATTCTCACTCTAAATTGTAGATAACTTGTGTATAACACAGAAATGTGTACATGTAAGTACTTTATTCAAGTTTAATTTATAAGTATAACGTTGTCATGTTTTGACTAATCAGGGGAGCTTTCCCAAAATGTATACCATATTTCACCTCAAGTTTAGCATTTCTCAAGCTACACATTTTGCTGGATTTTGCTTGATCCTGCTTGATATATCCACTTTATAGGTTTGATATATCCGCTTTATAGGTTTGATATATCCACTTTATAGGTTTGATATATCCGCTTTATAGGTTTGATATATCCACTTTATAGGTTTGATATATCCACTTTATAGGTTTGATATATCCACTTTATAGGCTTGATATATCCACTTTATAGGTTTGATATATCCACTTTATAGGCTAGATATATCCACTTTATAGGCTTGATATATCCACTTTATAGGTTTGATATATCCACTTTATAGGCTAGATATATCCACTTTATAGGTTTGATATATCCACTTTATAGGTTTGATATATCCGCTTTATAGGTTTGATATATCCACTAAAGAATTTTTTGTCATGTCTGATTAATTTCTTTGCTAGAAAAACTTAAGTGTTGGAAGGTAAAGTATCATTTTAAGTGCAATTTAACAAACCCAATTTTAGGTGAAATACAATAATTGAAAATATAACAGTATGATGAAATAAAATTCCTTTTGCCTGGACTGTTTAATACTCTAAGCAACTACAGTCCTAATGCTTCAGGATATGTAATTCATGTCCAAGCTGTACAAAATCTCACAAGGTCCCCAACAAGAGAAAACTATGTAAGTTATAGCCTTGCTGCTCACAGGATGGTGACAGGTCATGTTACAATCACGTGTATTAACTGTTATCAGATAACACAGACATAACAACAAACCACAGATGTACATATCCGTCCAAAAGTCACAGCCGTCTAAAAATAGCCACTCAACTTTCCTGATGTGAGAGTACTTATCATTAACACACAAATGTACTGACAAGGAAACCACAGTGATATGTAATGGTGACGACTGGGTTTTTCAATACCAACAGTTATCAACCTCTGAATAACTCATCTATTAGGATTCTTTACGATGGCATCGAAATTACTTTGCGTCTTAAAATTCTTGTGCTGGGCGAAAATAGCAGAGAATGACGCTTTACGATGGAATAAAAATTTCATTGCAACATACATTCTTGTGCTGGCAGATAATGGAAAATTCCAGCCTCTATACAGACACGCTTCTAAGTACATGTATATGTACAACATATGTACACTATACCTATGTATTTTTTTTCCTTTTTGGTGGGATGGGGGAGGGGGGTGGTGACATTTGCTTTTTCATGTGTCAAATTTTTGATGACATGAAAAGAGTGGGGAAAAAAAAAAGAACTTTTACAAGTGAACAATGGTGATGAACTTGCAACCCCCAAAATGCAGCCCTGGATCACCTAAAAATAACCATGGGAACAGAAGGCTAGAGAAGGAGGCTCCACTCTTGACATAGTTTTCACATTGCACACTTAATAACCACCTGAAGCCTGCCGACTGTTCCAGCCATTTGAGCCATTTCTCCTGTTCGTTTGGCGCCAGTGTTTTCCACGAGTACCAGCTACAGACTTAATCGCAATCTGTTTACTCTTCCCTTCTCCTAATAAAAACGCACACATGTAAACTGGCAAAAGATCCTGATCAAAACAGAGCCAGATCAATGGCAATCAAACTGCCATGAGATTTTGCACAGTTGGGGGCATTTATTTGGACTGCAGGCCCCTCAATAAGAGAACAGTCCACGTAAAGAGATAGGACGTCAACAAGGTGATCGAACAAATTGATCAACAAGCAAGAAGACAGAATGACGGCTGGTTGCAGATACAAATATGTACATGTATACTATATACACCTGGACATATATGCATCTGATTTAAACTGCTATTTAAGTTCCAGTTATCTTATTAAATTTCCTTAATATAGGATCACTATCTTTCCTGGCATCTTAAATAACCTTAAATAACATTTTGCCAAAAGAGCATTTTTAGGGGCAAATAAAAGTCGCAGAATACTATTTTTGTTGTGAAATCGAAATTTTCCAGTAGAATATCATGTCATGTTCCCAGCAAACCTCAAAACACCTTTCTACAATGAACAGAGCTTTCAAAATCGAGGAAAAATGGGCATGTCAGTCATGGACGAAATTTACAGTCATTTAGGGTAGTTTATATGTGTTGTTTAGTCAAATACACCTACATGTGCCTCTCCCAGGCAATCAAATGGTAGACAAAGAATGTACATTTGAGACTTTATACAGTATATAGGTATGTAGCTGACAACTGAAGACTAACTCGAGTTTGTGACCAGAGCTAGTGTGCTTCCTGCTCATGTTGTACAGAAGTTGATCAGTTATAATAACCTGTACACCTAATAACCCCAGGTGACGATGAGGAAGTGTCCGGTGTATTTGTCAATCTACGTATCTGGTTTTTGCAGCACACTAAAAAATATCCCGAGAATATATTCACATGTGTCTACTAAAACTTCAACTTTTACATGTATATCACTGTACATGTGTACACTAAAACTTCAACATTTACATGTGTACACTAAAACTTCAACATTTACATGTGTACACTAAAACTTCAACATTTACATGTATATCACTGTACATGTGTACACTAAAACTTCCACATTTACATGTGTACACTAAAACTTCCACATTTACATGTATATTCCTTAACAATCACAGTATAAACTGGGAATTGGAAACGTTGTGAAAGATATGCGAAACCTGTGAGTGATATACATTTTGACAACCTGTGTGAATTTCCAGTCATCCTGTTTTATGGCTCTCGTAATGTGTGTCAAAAGAATCAGTATGAATCAATACAAAGTTCTTGAATACTGCAGACTCAGAATGGAGCCATGTACACCTGGCAAGCTCTCTTGTGTCTACACTGAGCCAGGGAAAACAACGGGCATCCAAAAAATGCCCTACATCTAGAGGGCCAAGGGTTAGAATGCCCTATTTCCAAAATTCACAGGCTGCAGGTCTTGTAAGATCAGATGATTGGGAGGTGGGGGGGGAGGGAGGGGGCAAGTTCTGAGGCATGACCAGAATCAATATGCCCCTCTGTCAGTGGTCTGTTTGAACACTTGAGATGTGCAAACAAACATAGGCCAGGCACTGTTCACCAACAACTTACTCTCTGGTGCACAGGAACCAGGGAACTGACTGGGCTGACCCTGGAGAAGGGGATTATGTTCTTTTTTCGTTAAGAGTCAAAGGGGAAGGGGGGGGGGGGGGGGGGGAGGGGACAGAGAAGCTGCATCACTTCATAAACACCTGTTTCATCTTATCTCAATTTAGCAGTAATTTCCCAGTAGCAGGCCTGGAACCTCTGCTGTCTGTGGCAAGCAGTCACTGGAGGCAGAATGCCAAGGCTGGTTTCCAAGACTTATCTTTTTACACAAAATAAACCCCTCATCCACAGCTGCAAAAGAAGCAAGGCCTGATAATAAATTTCCCTGAGAGTGTACCTGCTTCAGGAAGTAAGTCATCCTGGAAAAGAAGGCACCAAAGGCTGCCCAAGACAAATCATGTTTAGTATAAAGCCTGAACAGATATTCAAGCCAAGACGAAAATGAAAATGTGATGGTTTGTCTTGACGAATTACCAGATCTAACAAAAGCTGACGAAGGCATGACATGAAATAATTTCAATAACGGTTTCCTAGAACATATGTACATGGCCATACATGATGCTGTCAAGTTTTGAGAACATGTATGTGTATATACTCAATGGACGTACTCTTCATGAGAGCACGATGCACACGCTCACACGCACACTCTTCCTTAAAGTTATCAACACCTGATTTGTACCCTCAACACTTGGCATGTAGAATTCACCATTCAGTGCTGCAAATGTTCCAGGTTTTAAAAAGGGGGCTGGTGAGGGGTGGGGAGAGGGAACAGGGTATGGGTTTGAGGCCACAGTCCTGGTTTTTTTGCAACCAGCCTCAAGGTACTCATCATTTCTACAGCTACTGAGAAGTGCACGTAACACAAGTTGAGAACAAAAAACAAAGGGCAGAGTCGAAGGTTAGCCAAAAACACCTGCACATCCTAATGAGAGGTGACAGGCCAGAACAATGTACTCTCATGGCATAAATCTTTGTTTAGAACCAGTACACTGACAGGGGTTGGTCCACATGAGTAGTTTGGGCACAGTTTTCACTCTCAAATACGCCATTTTCCCATGTGCAAATAACACTAAAACATTCATTTTTTTTCAGTTGGGATTCAAAATGTCTGAATCATAAACCTTTACAACAAACTCAAATGTCCTAGATCAGGCCCACCCGGATGAAGGCTAATCAACAAGCCAATATGTTGTCAAGTTGTCAAGATTCCTTCTGATAACCATGCCCAAATCTAACAGTAACCATGTATTATTCTCTTCTATCATGGCATGTCTGATCTTCTTTTCATGCCCTTGTGATGTATTTCCCATGCTTCAGGTGACATTACAAGAACTTGGCCAATTATGTGACAAGTCCATGCCGTCAGAATCTGACACAAAAGGGGAAGCCAGGAAGATAAAGACTGTCAGATTACCGATTTGTCTTGGACTAAATTCCTGGCTGACCTATATTTAAGTAGGTCAGGGGAGGTCACCCTGCTCATCCCTAAAGAGAGGACATTTAGAAGTGCCCGTCCCTTTACCGAATTCCATTAGAGCTGCTTTACCAAGAGAATTAATCATCTGAGCTTCACTGCTTTCAGCACACACTCGTGTTAAGCAATCCACATGTAGTGGGCGACAAGACGCTGTGCCTTAATTCCTTCTTATTAGCAAGAAATCTTCTCATCCTTTTTGCATGGAGTTCAATAGATGATGGCTGGAGGATTAGAAATGTGGGCGTCCTTTGGCCTGCCTGAAGCTTGATTACAGTACACAGACGTCATTTCTGACACTAAGGCAAGAGACGATGACAGACTTAATAGGGATTAGGCTCTTATCAAACAGACAAGCTCTCGTTGACGTTCTCAGGCCAAAGTCATGATAGCCATTCCCTTTTCATTTCAGATACCCTAGTTCTTCAACGCTTTTCAACAACTACTGCAACCAATATTTCCAATTATTCTGAGAGAACAATGGCATGTAGGGATATAATTTGTACAGTTTTATGAAGCTTGCATCTTTAGTGACACAAGCAAATCATTTTAGGTGTCATTTGCATAATAAATGCATAAAAAAAATTCCACTGAAAAAAGTTCTTCAGGGGTTGAAAAGGTTAAAGATTTACAGAAACTTCTGAGCAATTCAAGTATTTTTTATCCTTGTAACAAGAAACAGGTCGAGCACACACAATATACCCGCAATGGTCATGCTCATGACGTGCTAGCGTTACACAATATCACTCATGACAGACACATGTTACATATCCTTCAAACTCTCTCTTAGTACATTAAACACAAACATTTTCACATCTGGGCTGGAATGGTCATGCCATTCTTGCTGAGAACAGTTAGCATGTTATCAATCCTGCAGTGACAACAAGTCCCTGTGATCGTGGTCATTCATCTAGGCAGCACAGGAATGAATGCAAGTTTCTGGAATGTATCCGGTTACAAAACTTCACACTCTATAACTCTAAAGGCATGCATCGTAGAGCAACAAAAATCAACCCAAATATGGCAAATTTCAAAACTAAATATGAATGTACGCAGAAAAGTAAAATTTTTTTTTTATTTAGTATGCATATATAATCAATGCAATCACAGGCACACTTTGACAATCAGCACTGTTGTGAATATATCAACGAAGAGTTGAGAGAGCCTCAAAAACATAAGATAACCCAGCTTAACTTCCACAAAGGTCAAACATAAGCAATCATTAACTTTCACCTGTGTTTTATAAACCAGGTAGATCACCTTGAATGAACTAGTAGGTCATCGGGGAAATAAAACTGTTTCAGAAATATGAGTCCGCAGGTGTTTGTGAATGCCTGATATCTGTGCTATAACAGCTGATAAATTCTCAGCAGGATCAAACAAAGTACAAACGGACTCAGATATTCTTAGACACGTTACTTTTGAATAATATAGTAACTTGATTAATGAACATAAATGTGCTCATTTCCTACAGCTATTCCTGGCAGGTTTGAAGCATTCAAGGTCATCGCCTTCCTTCATGTAAAAAACAAAAAAGTTAACTGTTACGCCTGGAATGGTGGCAACACTGCATTACGTAATAAAACAGGTCCTTTGCAAACCAATAACAAGTTCTGTCTACAGGTTAAAGTACATGTATATGTATAACAAGAGCCGTGTTTTTCACCGGATTATCTATAGAGACTTCATTTTGATCCAAAAGTGTCCCGTAAATGATCTTTCTCTGAAGCACGTTTAGAAACGTGTCTAAAACATACTGGCACATTGCAACAACAACAACAAAAAAATTCTAGCAAACTTGAATCCTTTCATTAATTTAGAACGCATATATAATCAAATTTACATATACATATATGAAAACGTTCTCAGATACTGCCATACACAAAGGTGATCCACATACAGCGTTCACCTGTAACATCAAGCCAAAGGTCCTTGCAGTGATCAAGAGTTCCAGTTACAGAACGTCAGTATCTGTAGATCTACCATCTAAAGTTCAACAACTGTTTACCAACATTCAACAGACAGAATTCAAGGTACATGTAAAGAGGCAAGTGTGGCCTGAATTTTCCCTCAGAAATATGTCGAACGGCTGGCACACGCTTTTTCGTGTACCTACCCGAAAAATCCTCTAACTCGGTCTGTGATAAGATAATCTAGAATCAGCTGCTGGTTTGACCTACTTTGACATCTTATTTGCTTTTTAACACAGACTTATGCCAGAGCACGCCACCATTCTCCTACCACAACCTCGCCTACAAAGTAAATCCCAGGTAAATAAAGGTTAAGGTCAAGTTGTAATCAACATATCTGTGACCCATTTTACAACAGGTATGGGTCAACTACCAACGAAGAGTGTCAATACACTTGCACCTGTCAGTCTAAAGCCACAAAAACTTGTTTTTCGAAGACACAATCCAAGGGATATCGATTTAATAAATTTGACTTTCATCAAAGGTTACAGAAAAAAAAATACCTTCAAATCAAAAGTAAAAAAAAAATCAGGTTAGAAAAACAACTTGCTTCTTACTTCTTCAACAAGTCGCTTCCAGCAACTTCTTCATGACCTTATTTCAAAAAACAAAGCATTTATAAAGCAGAAGACATGAAGACAAAGATGGATGAGAGGGTCACTTTGTCCTTGTAAATATCCAGGCTACAACAGGCAGTCTGCTCCTCGCACAGGTTGGCACTAACATTCATGCATCTCAAATTGCGCATTTAGTGGCGTAGCTATAGGCTGATTGGCCCATGTTGACATTCCAAACTAGTGTAAGGTGTAGACCCTTTGGATGGAGTTAACACACACTGAGCTGCCAAGAGTTATCACTGAAAGGGCAATGCTCTCTTGTACGAGTTAATTGGAATTCGAAGTTACCGAAATCTGATGAATGTTACAGTGTGTACAGTAACTCTCAAAAATACAGTTACAGGAAATAAAATGTTTTCATGGGAAGATGGTCATTCAGGGAAAAAAAAAACTGAGACTGTAATTATCAATATTTGAAGACCTCCATGTATTCAGCCACTGATCTTTCACATAATCAAAATGCATGTCAACAACCTGCACTTCCAGTACATTAGTACTTGAGCAATGTTGATGACCGCTTACATATCAAACAGGACAAAGACAAAACAGCTGTCAGAAAATGTCGATCACAAGCACAAACAATGCAAATACCCCTGACCTCCTCCAAAACCTTCACTGAAATCAAACAATCCAACCATGTTCCAGCAATAAAAAATATAGCATTGTTTTCATGCCTTCCAGCAGGATATTGAAGTGGAATTCTCCATCACTCCCTGAAAGCCTTTGAAAACAAATGCGAGAAAATGACAACATATCAAATGCTGGAACATATTTTTTCCAAATCCATTTTTAATCGCTGCAATAATTGCTGCTCTTGATTTTTCACAAAATTTTTATTTATTGAGTATCAGGTAGCTAAATACGGCTCTCTCTCTCAACCCTTGCCCCCACCCCTCTCTCCTTTTTAACTACAATGTGACCTCCAGGTGAAAATAAATGCTACGTGTAGAATAGTATAAAACTGAGTGAGTGCATCTCCCACAACATACGGTGGCTGGTAAACTTCAAACATGTGGCACCCCCTATATTAATTTTCAATGCACAAAGATAACCGATAAAACCACAACCACAACTATGTCATAAAGTCATCTCCTATTCCTCACTCAACCAGAAGATTCCCCGAAAATAGGGTAATTTTAGCTCCAGGTAATACATATATGGACACAAGAGTACAGGTATTGATTGTTACCTGTCTGGGAGTACCAATCAAGATTTAGCGTTTGTGGAACAGTGTACGGCAGGTTACATATTCACATGAACATCCACTTAACCAAGCTTATGAACAAACAATTAACAAAGACTGACTCCTACGGCCTTGATTGCTCTGGAGTCATTAACAATCTTGTTTGGAACCAAGGCTAAACCCTCTATATACCATCCACGCATGGTGAAATTCCATTGCTACAACACACAGTGTCTGATCCAGGACAAATATTGATTGGACAATTTATTATGTTCAAATATCAAATGAGCCAGCAAAATAGCTCAACTTATCCAACATATCTGCAAGCTTTCATATACCAGGCATTTCAACTTGCAGTGTGCGACTTCAAAATGCCTCTTTCACAATACTTCCCATGCATGTACTTAAGCTAGTAGGCCTGGTATTACTGCCAAATTGAAAACTGTGATAATTTTTCACAGCAAGGTGTCTTCCAAGAGCAAAACCAAAAGTCAACAATATCAAATGACAGTTTCTAAATATTCAGTCAAAATGCCAGCAAACCATTCTGAAAGTGTCAGCTACAAACTGCTACTCTGAGGTAACAGAATAATGGTATCTACACACACACAAAGGTGCTATTAACATATGATAGTTGGCATTTTTCAGTCTAACAAACTCTGAAGCTGCATGTATTTGTATGGTCAGAAGAAGTCTGATATCACATCTGTATAATGAACACAAAGCAATTTTGTGGTGACCTGCAGTCTGGCACTTGACTCCTGGTGGTGGTATATATTACAGGTGTATTACGAACTAACACTTCAGGACATGCCACAAGCTGGTTTGGAATGTTTGTGTGAGTTGGTGGTGGTGTTTGGCTGGGGGGTGGGGGCTGGGTATGAGAGCAGTGGGTAACATAAGCACTCTGAGGGCAAAGCACATTAAGTTAGACATCTGTTCCTACATGTATATTAATACAAGCTATTCCGTAAAGCAGAACATAAGAAGTACCAAGGAAATCAGCCAGCTTCATGTGCAAGTTAAAAGATGTATGGTCAAAACTTAATGCACTGATTTCCACAGTAGGTCAATACTACCACATAATGTCCATTTATTGGTCACGTGAAAAACTCCACAGATTCACGGCTGATTGATTGATCACACCTGGCCAGATTGACGTTTCATAACAACAGGTGCCAATCAGTGTGAGAGTGACCGGTGTCCAGCTGAGAAACAGATGGTCAGAGCAAACAGTTAATCAATGCTGCATTGTCAGCCGGACATGCTCAGGTAACAGGTACTATTACTATTTGTCGTCAGAGAAATCACACAGCTAAATGCAACGTCAAGGCCAGTTAATTTACGTCATACACTGCAGGCTTATACAACAGGCTCATACAACAGGCTTCCAACTTTGATAACAATACACAAAGTCTACAGAAAATAAAATCCCTCCTCCCCCCACCCCTCCTGATAAGATAATGTGGTATATTTCTATCATATTATAATACATTTAATTCATGAATGAATTTTAACATACATGTATTATCCATACAGGAAATGTGGTGATTCTTAAGCACAACATAAAATAATCAAACAAATTTTTTTTTTAATTTTAAAATTCTTTATCTTGCAATAATCACCATTTGTCCTTGCATATCTAAGACGACTGGATACAACACGGTTACATAAATCCTTGTGCATGTACCACCAGCTATTTTCTAACAGACAATTTGTCCATGATATTACAAAGGAGTCTAATGGCCAGCCAGCCACTCTGCTCATGTATGAACAACAATTTCACAGTCACCCCATTAACCTAAGGATGGCGATGACGACAGAGATCCTGCGACAGTGTCAATGGTTGGCCGTGGGTGGAGGTTGAGTGGTAAGACATGCAGTGTTACAGGGAAACACACTGCCACATACTCTATAACGCAGGCTTTATCTCAAGGGGTGACTCATCACCCACTGGGAAAACACGGTCTTTCACCAACCTACTTTTTTTTTCTCTTTCTCCGTCACAGCCCTTTTTTTTTTTTACAATGAATTATGTAAGGCCAGCAGACAGGCAGCCAGCCCTGGGGAGAGGGAGAGTCCGTTAGCAGGATGGAGACAAAGAGATAAGCCTCGCAACACAATCTCCTGATCAAAGGCACAAATATGTACACATTTATTAAATTTCATTAAAGTCTAAGGCAGGCACATAAATCAGCACATGATTCTTTAACAACTTTGAAGACAGCACAAACAAAATTTTACAATAATGTCATATGCAAATTTGAATTTTTGTTCTGAGTCAACATAACGCCTGCCACATAAACAAGTGTCCTGACCCAGTAAGAATACTGGCTGAAGAACAATTCAGGTTGATAACTCGCACATAAATGTGTAGTGGCTGAAGGTTTAATTACATAACATACTGTGATACAGCAAAATGCAGTCAACCAGTGGGATTACACAATCTTACAGGAATAAGATGTGGCCAAGCTTTTCCTTTTATGGGTTATACTTTTCTAGGGTATAATCCTACATTGTCTCATAACACATAAGGTTGTTCACCAAACCACAGAGACATGGACCAATGCCATGTGCTTGTCACATGTCCACGGGACGGAAAATAGCCACGAATTCCGCGGACGGATTTCTGTGCGACAAGGAGCTTAAATGTTACGCAATTCTTAAGTCAACAGATTTTCTTTTGTGGCATGAGCAAACAGTGAAATTCCATGACAAAATCCCTCCCTGGAATTGCTTACGTAAGTTGTCCAAAAAAACAGAGCCCATTTTCCGTTTTAGCGTCAGCTGATCACAATAAAACATCATAAACACAGCAACAAATGTTACAGCAAAGTTCAAATCCAACACAAGGCCATCATCAGTGTTCACTAGAGACTGTCACTATTAACTCAAGGCTTGACATCAATGTCAGGGGGACCACTTGCTGTCTGTGTCATTCCAGTCTAATGACTGGCCACACATTCAGGTAGATATATCACTGAATGGGTTCTTGGGTCGGCTTTTAAGGGTTCCTTGACGGAACCACTAGGGGCGTGTTTCACAAAGCCAACGTAGAGCTACGTTAACTTAACTACCATGGCGATGTAATACCGACAGTACTGGTCACCATTGTAGACACATGCACATCACGATACCCGCCTTTAGTGAAATGGGCCCCTGGGCGATTCAAAAACCCAAACTTAGTAAAAACAATAAAAGGAGATGATGTAGAAATATACTCTGGCATTGACATCATTTTAACATATAAACCAGGGGCTTTCAGAATGAAAATGAAACTAAATATGTTATTTTCTTATGAAGAGATAAAATATAGTTAACAGGAGTATGAAAAATAAAACTATCACAAGCTTCTTGCAAATGAGATAAAATAACTTTAGAAGGAAAGTAGTGCCTACCAGTATTTTATGATAATATACTGAATGAAACCTAATATGGCTTTCTTCAAAATTACAGAGATGATGACAGAAAAGAGAATGAGGATATGAAGACTTTGTATACTGACACTCTGCTCTGAAGCCCAGGTATTCCGCCCAGAAGAGACAGAAACGATGTGGACCAGGTATCTGCTAGCGACGACGATGTGTTAGCATTTATAATGTCTTCCTGATTTGGCAAAGGTTTAGGCTCGGGGTTGAAGACATAGCCTCCCATGCCCGCAGCCGAGGATCTCCGCTGGACGCACACAAACGCTGAGGGGTAACTGCCCTTTCTGCGGCCTATCCCCAAGTCCCAATCACCCTGTAGAGCTATATCAACATCACCCATAATCAACACGATATTCTCAAACTCAGCACACCGCTAGAATAAAAGTCCAGTGGGTCTGGATCAGTACTGGTACACTGGTTACTGTCTGCTTGTCTCTAGATAACCACTGAGTGAGTTCAGATTCACAGGACTGGGTTTTTCCTGGACACTGAATCTTGAGCGCACACGCACAGCCTGCCTGGCAAAGGCCTCACAGCAATCTGACACAGTTACCAGCTAAGCCCTCACAACATACCGCCTACCACCACATGATCAAACATACGCCCATATACGGCAAGCACCTCATGAATATTCAGCAGTTCACCAATCCAATGGCTAATGAATATCCATAGCCTACAATCAGCTGATCCAATGAGCTGTGGGTATGAAGCAAAGGGAGGAGCCACAGCTAAGAGGAAGACACCATGTGTCCACTGTGGGGTTGACAGATTTTTTATGAGACCCCCCCCCCCTCTCCCCTATACCCTTATTATCTAGGTCACCCTGTGAAGGTTACAAAACCGACTTTATGAATATTCATGCTGACAGAGGCCAGAGGAATTTTCCAAGGCTGTACCTGCAGCAGACTATAAAGCAAGGCAATAAAACCATTTATCACTGAGATTCATGACAGTGGCTTTAAGCTAGGCTCTGTGAGCAAACAAAAGGGACATACAGACAACAGTTAGGTCAAGGTCAGTCTGACTCTTCCTTTTCAGCTTTCCCATCCCCATCCCTACCCCACCCCACCCCACCCCACCCACCCCCAAGGGGCCCATAAGGTCAATGCTTCCAACTGCACACATAACCACCTCCCCCAAAACAAGGCAATATAGATTTGTGGACAGGTTTTGTTTTGAGGCCTGGCTCATGTAGCTGCATATATTGTCAAAATGAGACCTACATTGATCAATTTCAAAGTAAGATGTTTTTCTTGCCAAGAAATGCATTATTCTCTGCACAAAGAAGGATAAAACAACTTTGGCAATATTTCAGATATTTCGTGTCAAAACAATGTTCAAACAAGGAAACCTGTATAATGACAGCACCAATGTGTATGACTGTAAGGTAACCAAATACTTCCCCCATTCTGTTGTCAGAATGGTATTGAATGCGCCATTAAACTCAATATGCCATGCAAAAACATCCCACTGTACACAACAACGCAGCCAGTTTGGGGTCACTCGACAGGCATGCACCCTAATTAAATCAAACCATTTGCGCCAAGAAATGCGGTGACTAAGCATGGATGTCAAAAAAGACATCATCCTTGAAGCTTATCAAAATGCTGCAATTCACCTAAAAATTGCCCCAAAATATGCATTTTGGTGTCACAAAATGTTACTTTTGGTGCTGAAACTTACTATTTTCCAAACACAAACAAGCATCCCAATACCGTTCTAAGACAAATAACACTCATAGTATCAGAGAAAATGAGTACCTTAAGTCATGGGACAAACCTATTGGGTCAAATTCTGTATTTATGCCCCGGTGAAATCTTGTAAACTGATAATGCAGAAATAATATTTGATTTCTGATACTGAAGATATGAATACTTGAAGTCTTTGGACTTTCTTTTCTCTAAGAAAAGACTCTGATGTGGTCTTGCTAAAATACAAGAAAATCCAAAATAATATGTGTGGACTGGTGCATGTGTGGCAAGCGTACCTTAAAGTAACCATGATGCTAAGTTCACACTGACCGCTATGTGACACATAAACATGCTTTTAGGAAATCAATATGAAGTATTCACTATCTGAAAATGTCATCATTAAAATGAAAGGGAATAGATGTAAAAAAGACAACAGCAAAGTGTTTCCCCTGAGATTGCAAAGATTATGACCTTCCAGGACTTTCAAACCCTATTAAACTAGACTTCCTCTGCACATTGCAGGTGTGCTGGTACATGCCATGTCTTTCACACCCCATGACTTTCAAACCCTATTAAACTAGACTTTCTCTGCACATCGCAGGGTGCACATTGCAGGTGCGCTGGTATATGCCATGTTTTTCAAACACCATCACTTTCAAACCCTATTAAACTAGACTTTCTCTGCACATCGCAGGGTGCACATTGCAGGTGTGCTGGTATATGCCATGTTTTTCAAACACCATGACTTTCAAACCCTATTAAACTAGACTTTCTCTGCACATCGCCAGGTGCACTGGAATATGCCATGTTTTTCAAACAACAATTAACTCCAGCATTATACTCTGTTCATGTTGACCACATCTGTCGGTTAAATGCTTTTATCACCAACATGAAAAAAATTCTTTTAAAAAAATGTCCACCCTGCACCCAGCAAAAGGTATGCTCTACTAACACCACAGCTGTAATTTTCAAAGCAGCATGATAAAATAAAAACATTCAAAATGGTGCTGTTCATTTACAAGGGTAACAGTACCATTTGTCTGAATATAGCATGAAGTACATGTGTGCTATCTGCTTTAACATCTAAATCTAAAACATTGAAGACTTCTCCATACTCCCCCCACACAAAATGAGTGCCAATTTCATCACAAAACTGTCGTACGTAGACGTAGGTACGTGAAAAGAGCTACGTTTGTGAGATTTTCTCAGACATTTCATCAAACTACGTGCGGGTCAACAGGTACAGGCAGGGTGAAGGTCATTTGTGCTGAAAAAAAAAATCCATCTTAATATTGCTGTTCCTCAGGCTTAGTTATTACCTTAGGAAATTAAATTTCCATGTTAGATGGACAGAACACAGCAAAACAGTGTGATAAACTGATACTGTTGAACAGCAGGTAGCCGAGGGTGGTGGAGGTGCTGGGAAGCGGGGGAGGGGGGAGGTGTCCGTAAGAGATGATGATTAAAGAGGAGTAAATACGTGTAGCATTATGATGGGTATCTCCTTATTAAGTAACGTGCTATGTTCTGAATGCCGCGTACGTCATACCTCACACCATGCGTACATGCAGCACGCTTTCTGCATGTCAATGATCAAAACTGAATAGGCGTCTTGTGTACATGTCACTCTGTGGTTTAAGGTCACAGCCTCTCCCGAGGCCCACTTTCATCTGGAGTGTTAAAATATCCCGGATAAATTAACACCTTGATGTACATATATACACAGCCATAATACATGGCAGAGTTACTGTGCAAATAAAGGAATATGTCTACACTACAAGGGCAGGAATCTTTCTAAATACTTAAAACATCAATGCATTTACAGATATGTACACATACGTGCAGGGTTTCTTCAGAATGGTTTCTTTCATTCATCACTTCTGCGTTTTATTCACAAATAAAATTAGACGACTAAACATTAATAATAAGCTCAAGCAAACTTAAATATTTCGCAAAATAAAATTAATTTTGAAAAACAATCGCGACTAACGTACCTTTGAATAGGACTGATCAAGTCCTTGTCGTTAAAAAGTTCTCTCATGATATTCCTCAATGCTATAACCTGCTTGGATCTGCCGCAGCTATACTTTCACCTACACTATGGTGTAGAACTGTGCAACTGTAAAACTAGAATAGGGGAATTTTGAGTTGGAACTCTTTTGTCGTCGAAGGTAAAAACAGTCCTACAGTGTCATGTGACTTGTGGAAAATGATAGGCAACCTTTGTTGACATTAATTTACTGATTACCTGTCTCATCCTTTTCCACAGGCAGAAATGACAATTCTTTCCTTTGGGAACTTCTCCAGTTCATAAACCTTCAGATTTTCAATTTCCTCTATCATTAGCCTAATCTAAATTACTTTTTACGACACTTTTTTCAGACATCCATGTTACAGTAAATGTGATTATAAATTGTTGCCTAACATTTTTGACAGGTCACCTGATACAGTTGGACTTTTTCTGCCTTCATCAATAAAAGATTTTGAAACTCCCCTACTGGTACCTGTAATCTGACTTTTTCACGGATGTGTACTAAAACTGGCCGACAGTGCGGACAACAGGTCAGCTGAAAAATTGATTACAAAATGGTCTTGGCACTAGAGCTGTAATATGTTCTATCCCAGGTACATGTACACTAATATCCTGTATCAATGGCTAACACTTTACCCCTATTCCTCAACCTTTTCACATAAGAAAGAGCAACCTTCAGTGCCATTCATGCACATTTTTAATTTGAGATAATTTAGAGACAAAACTGCACTGGTTGGATTGGCCCGTTTCAGGGCTTCACAAAAGGCACAATTTTATCAGTCAACACAGAATAATGTGTTAAGAATACGCTTGCATGAACACCTTGCAAACATGCAAAAAGGTTGAAGAATTATAGTACAGCCATGCTGCTGACAAAGGCAAAAACAGCTGAGTGTGCTATTAATATTAGTACCAATGGTGAAATCCGAACAGATGACGAACTAAGCTCAGGTCAAAACAGGGTGTTAGTCGAGACTAGTACAGGTGGAAAAGCTGTTCTTAAACGCAGGCTCATGCTTAAGGCTATGATATATTTGAGAAGTAGCCTCTCTAGTTGCAATGCCAGCTCACAGGTATTATTTGGGTAATTCACGATCACTGTATGATGGAGAAAGAAGCCATCCTTTGGCTCTCAGGTTGGATTGTTGTAACTGTAAAATTATAAACACACTGCACACAAAGGCTGCATTTGTTCATGATTACACACTAAAACCATTGCAAATCGTTACACAATAAAATGTATCAGCTGGATTATGTAACATGGTTACAGAATGCTCAAAGTGGGCCAGACCTGAAAGGTGATTTATCTTTATTACTTGATAATCTGGGTTAATCCATTTCAACAAACTATTAATACTTATCCAGATAAGCTATTAATATCAAACAATAGGTGTTAATCCTCACGGACAAGGTGCGATTAACAAAATCCATCTCTATGTCTCTAAATAAGGAGAGAAAAACATGACCACTATGGTCGCTTTATGACCTCATTATGGTTTTAACTTCAAATGATGTTAAAGAGCTAGAAATATAACTGTACGTGTAAAGATGTTGTTGTGAAGTCTGATGTGTTTACATTGTACGTAACACATCTGCGTGAATGGGAATCACTGCTAACAGATTTTTTCTTAAAAGTCAAGCTAACTACCCTAGATGACCACAAACTTAGTCCATGTCTCCCTTGCCCATTTTTTTCTGATTATGAGAGTTCTATTGAGTTTACAAAAGTGTTTTGATGTTTGCTTGGAACACGGACAGATATTCTACTGGAAAACTGTAAGTTTCAGCACCAAACATAATAATGTATGACATTTATTTGAATCTAAAAATGCAGTTTAGTGGGCGAAATTTGGTATCACTTAGGGTAATTGTTTGATTTTGACTCTAAAGGCATCAATTGCTGTTAAGAGAAACATTTATCAGTTCCAGGCTCAAAACATATATTACAGTAACATGCACTTTTCTGAAGGGTATATACTTGTATGCAACAAATTTTGAAACTTTTGAAAGCTTAAAACTTAAAATATTGACTTTATTATCAATCTGAGAAACATAACTTGTGACCAGAACAAATCAGACTGAACTCTAGCCATAGGCCCATACAACTGGTGTCACCACTTTGCTCTTCACCTCCTGCTACATCTAACAGTGTGACTGTGCCCCCTCACCCCGACCCCCATGATAAAACCACCTTTACATAAGGCAAATCAAATACACCTGTCCCAACATGTGGTCAAGTGGTCATTCTGAGGTCACAGGAAGGATCCATTGAGCAGACTGAGGGGGAGAGGGGAAGGGGGGAGGATAATGCTTAGGGCAGTAATGGGTTTAGGTCTGCCTCAAACAGCCTCTGCCCCACTTCCTGGGCGTATCTGTCTGTAAGGTCACAAAGACCTGCTCTACATCTGCATAGAAGTCAGAGTTTAGAGTTCATGTTTACAGTCCAGCCATGGAATTGACCTCTAAAATGAATTGTGAGCACATGAACTTATCATGAAAATGGGTTGCTGGATTTTCATAACTGGCACACAGTACCCTTATTGTGAAAGGTCTTCGACAGATAAACCTAAACAGTTTAATAAATCACCACATCATACCTGACAAAGCCATTTGTGAATTTTGAATGATCAGATACTCTTGACAGTGGCAAATTGACACTGTTAACAAAGATGAGGGAGTGTGTGTGTGTGTGTGGTGGGGGGGGGGGGAGTAGGAGGTGACATTTGGCTTGACCTTCTTGTCAGAGGCAAAAATTCCCTATCCACTGTTCAGTATTTATCAAGAATGCATAAAATCACTGCCTTTCCACAAATATCAGGCTTGTACCTTTACTATTTCTTGTGCTGAAACCATTGTGATGTTCTGAAAAGCTATGAGATCCGCTTCAGAAATTTTAGGGACTTTATTACTCATGTTTGAAAGGAAACATGTGCACAGATGAGGCAAATATAATGAGAAAGGAAACGTGCACAGACGAGGCTAATACAGTGAGAAAGGAAATGTGTGCACAGACGAGGCAAATATAATGATAAAGGAAACGTGCACAGACGAGGCTAATATAGTCAGAAAGGGAACATGCACAGACAAGGCTAATATAGTGATAAAGGAAATGTGTGCACAGACGAGGCTAATACAGTGAGAAAGGAAATGTGTGCACAGACGAGGCAAATATAATGATAAAGGAAATGTGCACAGACGAGGCTAATATAGTCAGAAAGGAAACATGCACAGACAAGGCTAATATAGTGATAAAGGAAATGCGTGCACAGACGAGGCTAATACAGTGAGAAAGGAAATGTGTGCACAGACGAGGCAAATATAATGATAAAGGAAACGTGCACAGACGAGGCTAATATAGTCAGAAAGGGAACATGCACAGACGAGGCTAATACAGTGAGAAAGGAAATGTGTGCACAGACGAGGCAAATATAATGATAAAGGAAACGTGCACAGACGAGGCTAATATAGTCAGAAAGGGAACATGCACAGACAAGGCTAATATAGTGATAAAGGAAATGTGTGCACAGATGAGGCAAATGTAGTGAGAAAGGAAACATGTGCACAAAGGATGCAAATATAGTGAGAAAGGTGACTATTAACGTTATTTCAGAAGTAATAGCAAAAAACTAACAGGATTTTTACTAACTGATTTTAGACCAAAAATCTGTTGTACAGACTCTTTAAGGGTTGACACTTACACCTACAATCTACAATACAGATGGTTTACCGAGTCCCTTTCTTGCCACACTGGTAAATGGTGCATTAAAGATGACATTATAACTCCGGCATCAGTAATCCTGTATAACCTGAACTGGCATCAAAATGGACAGGGTGGCTTCACCTATCTTTGACACCATATACATGTACATGAATCTCCAGACTTTATTGTATTTGTAACACGACAATAATTCGTGCATGTAGCAACATGTGGAAGGTAGATAAAACTGCACGTCATTGTGTAGAGCTCAGTTTAAACAGGATCATTCCATAACCCAGACAAAAATCAATTGCCTTGGATCGCGATTCTGAACGAACTGAAAACTTCACAAGCGTCAATGTTTTATACCATAGTGAAGTGCCCGAGCACGTTGGAGAAAAATCAATGTGGTGCGCACGCTGATGGTATGATACCCCAGCAGATACACAATGTATGGTTAACACGCGTCACATACTCCAGCAAATTCTTGGCAAATACTGAATATAGCGTGTGGGTGAGCTTGATATTGACACAGGGTCAGCAGATTACGATACAGGAAACGCAGATGCTAAAACTGGGTTAACAAAATTCTTGAAAAAAAAAAAAAAAAAAAATCAAAGATGCTTGAGATCTTTACCAAATTGCATCCTGTCACAACTGTCATGAGCCTTGTGGGAAAATGTCAACTGTAACCAATCGGAAAATAGAATCTATACAACTACGCACGACCCAGCTCTTAGGGATCTTCCTCTGATAAGTGTAAAAGTTCACCGAAGAGTAGACGAGAAAAGCTTTACTAGAATTAACAAAAAAGCATTCACTATAAATAGAACGATTCATGAAGAAAAAAGTGGATCTATCTCTTAATATCAGAAACAATTACCTTTTATTATCGCCAATAATTGTGACCTTATCTTTGGAAATCTCCATAGCATCTTTTTCCATGGCCTAAATGTGTCAGAGCTGACGTCATATAGCAGAGCTGCTGCGAAGTACAATTCGACGTAACCACAGCGGGGAAGGGTACGGGGCTAAACACAACACAGGCTGACCCAGATCCTCTGTGTGGAAACTGTATTGCGGGTTAACGAGGGAAAACATGCAGTCCAGCAGTAAAGATGACAGTTATTAACCCAGAAAGCTAACGAGGACCTTCTCCTCGCTATTTTGTTGTGTCACTCGTTGACGGATGCAAAACTGTGTCTATCTCATACAAATAGACCATATTCTGGCTTTCAAGTAGTACTGGAATCCAGTATTTGAAATGGACATTGTTTTCAGTCACTTGTTACAGTTATCATTCCACTATCACCATGCCACACACTGACAGCCTTACAGTATGCCACTTAGTCCTCAAGGCTACTATCTTGGAATTCTCATTAACCGGCTAGACAAGGCATGCACACACATCCGCCAAGCTTGTACTAAACACTGTGAAACAGGCTTGAAAACACTCTGCGACTTGTCACCACCATGGAGACTTCAGAAAAGCTGCCGTCTCTTTTGTGTACCTGCAGCCAGAGAGAGGCTGGACAAGGCCTGTCGCCGTGGTCGCGTGGAACACGTTAGTCTTGGAGCAACTCTCAGCGAATCAATACAGGGCTGCCGTAGGGTGCGCATTGCTTTGCTACTTGTGTCACCTACAGGCTACGGCCCAGTGTTGCATGTCCCGGTCAGTCATGCAACAGTGCGCATTTTTTCATCACATTCCCTGAAAAGCCTAATTTATTTATGTTCCGCGAAAGAGATAAATGCAGGAGTCGAAGCTGGTGGAGAATGCATTTTCACAGCCAGAACAAGTTTAGAAATGAAGGTCATCGTAATTCAACGAGATTATGAAGCTGTATGGCTTCTTGCAAGGGTTCCTCTGAATTCCGCACACATGGTCCTCAAGTTACTCTGACGGTTAATCAACATTTCTCACCACCACCAGTACACAATGACTGGCTTCTCTGTTATGACATTATAATCTATTGCTCCCTGAGGCACTGGAGTTTTGATAATGACATTCTCCAGGTCTCCAGGATTCTTGAAGAAGGGAGACAAAGTGATTTATTCATGTACTGTTCGTCATGCTTGTGGGTTTCTAAGAGTTCAGAAAAGATTGCACTGGAACTCAGCATGTGGTGAGATATGACATCCCTAATAAGGGCGAATGGGAGTAAGTGATACAACATTCACTTCCTCATAAGCACACCCTGTGCTGATGCTAAAAATAAAACGTATTAAGCTGTAACAAATTTTGATAGACAGCTTACATAATAGCCTGCGGTAAATTAAAAAAAATACAAACTCAAAATGAACACATGTAGAGGAGAGTAAAGGCTATTTAATTCACCTTTGGTCTTTTTTTTATTATGAATTTCAACCTTTTGAGGGGAGCTAAAAAAGAAGTCTTAATTTCCTTAAGAATGGTGCTACCTCACAAATGACATTAACAAGATCATTAATTTTGCATTAATGCTAACGAGCAACCACATTTGAACCGCATTTGTATTTGTATACACCTGGCATGAACACAGCTGATCCTCCATCTTTCTACATAACTCTCCCTCGGGATATTAACAAATTATGGATTAAATATTCATCTTCTCAAAATCCCACAGCTCTCGACATGAAACATCAACACATAATCATCTCTCAACGCTATTTCTCAAAAATACCGACCTCCTTTCCAACGGCTGATACCCATAATTAATAATCAATGGTGCCCCAGTTCTACGAGGCCGTATTTTACACTGATCTGTCCATGATGACTCTTTCCATGGCCCATAAATTCAAATCTATGCCAGAAATACCATCGCACTTGTAATGACACGACGTAATTAGCTCAGAAGTTTAGCAGTTCGTCCCTAGTTTAACAGTCACATGACATGTACGCTACGATTTATGAGGACGGAATAAACGATTATCAGCCGTCCACCATGTGAAGCACATTCCCCAGGAACGTGCCAATTCATTCGCTATCAAGACTGCCAATAAAAAACCCTTCATCAATTATTAGAAAAGAACATTTCACTTTCGCTGATGAAACGTAAAAATATCTTCCAATATAATGTTACCACTTAATTCTGTTGAAAATGAAATGTTGAATCATCTGTCATCGAAACACTGCCGGAAATTTAGTACAAACAAGTACACAAGAGGCCCTAAATCAGTCAATCATTCAGTCCCAGTGACTGAATGATTATTCGCATACACGTACTGTATTCTTCCACATTCGACTCTCACAGCAAGTAGACAGCAAGAAAAAGAATATCTTCTATCAAAAACATCTGAAATTTATTCTACGAGCTGATCCTCATTTGTAACTGAACAGGTTTGGTGAGTTCTCTGTCGAAGATTTGATACTATGAAAATCATGACATCCCTTGAAATCAGCTAAAAACATTTTGAGCAAGACAGTCGCAAGTGTAAATGTCAAACTTTCTAGTAGACTTTTGAATACCAGGTGCCCCTACATGTGCACCTGTGCTTCAAAACTTACATCATCTACAAGTACATGTAATACATGTAGACAAAAACTAAAGGTGCACATAGATTTCATGACTGCTTCCTTGGCTACTTTGCTGAGAGGACGACTTACAGTACGTATGCATTTCTGTGCACATCTGGATCCCATTAACAGTGCACATGCACGAAATAAATAACAGTTTTCGTAGTGCTTTACCATCTGCAGTTACATGCCAGATAGACTCAGATAGAGAATGTCAAAGTTACTCTGTGTCATTAGTACTGCTATTTTTCCTTTTTTTTTTTTTTTAACATCAGACATTAACAGTCCCAAAAGATCATGTCAAAGCTTCTGCTGCAATTTTTGTTTTTGTTTTGTTTGGTTTTCTAGCTGTTATATCACGACTTGCAATGGGCTATCTCCACTGGGTAAATAGATGCCAGTTGGTATATGGCTCTGGTCTAACATATAAACAATATCAACAACTGACTTGATACTCAACCTATAATGGAGTATTTACAAGCTGGCTCTGTATTAATTTTCACCCCATATATTGAATAATGCTCGTGAGCACGTATTAAAAATGTTGATCGAGGAAAATTCTGAATACATTAAAATGTTTGCCACACACTGCCATTTTATCGCATCATAAATAATAATCATCATCACCAATTAAACCTAGGAAATTACACTTTTAACTCTTGCTAATTAAGACCATAAACCCTTCCAGCTTACACTTTCAAAACTTTCACATGTTGTAACTAGCATAACCACAGTACATGTATCCAGAGCTGGAGAGAGATCTATTCAGATCAAGATATGACATAACTACATACAGATACAGTTCATAACACACGTGCTGTATGTGAACCATACATCTCAATCTTTCATGGTTACAGCCCCGCAGAACAACTGCGGAGCCAGCACAAGCCGGTGCACTACTCCCCGCGGTAATTCTCGTTATCTTTGTAAATTTTATCACCTAGTCGGCAAGCTGTCAAAAGCAGCCTTTTAACCCAGGACGCCTTGAGGGTCTAGTCATTAATGTCATTTCCCTGGAGTGATCAGTCTTCATCATTTTAGCCAAAACAATCGTAATAAACAGTGTGTGCCCCTCCCCCTGGGGCCACCGACCTGTGCATGTTTATGTGCATAACGCTCTGTATCTGCCCCCTGTGAAGCTGATGAAAGTTAATTGGAAACCACACTACATGTAGATACTGTCCTGATTACCTACAGTACAGAGGCATCCTCATCCTGACGCCAGTTTCCCCGCCATTTTGTTTGTGCCTTAAGTTCTGGATGCCTTAAGAGCAGTAAAGCAATACACATGTACAGGACAAAAAGAATTTCACAGTCCAGTGCACATGTAGTGCAAGGCAGACTCTAAGGGAGACAATGAAATTCATTTGTATGAGATCCAACCAGCTTTGGAATGTGAATAATGTTTTCATACTGTAATAACATGCGTTTTTTCATGCTGTAGTAACATGCATGTTTTCGTGCTGTAACAACATGCATGTTCATGCTGTAGCAACATGCACATTTCCATGTTGTAAAAACATGCACATTTCCATGTTGTAAAAACATGCATGTTTCTGTGTTGTAAAAACATGCATGTTTTCGTGCTGTAACATGCATGTTTTCGTGCTGTAGTCACATGCATGTTTTCGTCCTGTAACAAAATGCATGTTTTCATGCTGTAACAAGATGCATGTTTTCGTCCTGTAACAACATGCATGTTTTCGTGTTGTAACAACATGCATGTTTTCATGTTGTAACATGCATGTTTTTGTGTTGTAACAACATGCATGTTTTCGTGCTGTAGTAACATACATGTTTTCATGCTGTAGTAACATACATGTTTTCGTGCTGTAGTAACATGCATGTTTTCGTCCTGTAACAAAATGCACGTTTTCATGCTGTAACAAGATGCATGTTTCCTTGCAGTAACAAGATGCATGTTTTCGTGCTGTAACAACATGAATCTTTTCAATCAGAACAAACATGCAGGACAGGACAGTAGATGTTGTTTGGAAACCATCACAAGGTAGGGCAATTATGATCTGAAGTGATTATCCACTTTCTCTTTAACATTTAATTAACGTATGACCCTAGATCTTCTCCAAACATTAGAACTCTAACAACATACACATTTTGATCACAATGCAACTTTTCTCAAGACTGTATGAAAACTGTAAGCAGAGATCAAACAGGAACTGATGGCTTTTTTCCAGAAAAGTTTTTAACTAATGTGTACTAAAGTGTGCCCACAGAGGAAAAAAAGTGGTTTACACTGTTTTTTGCTCACACAGTTCAAAGTTAATTCAGGGATATAATACAACATTACCTCAGGTTATTGCATATCATTACTGCAACCTTTAACATTTTCACATGTTTGCAAGGTCTTTGTTCAAGCTTATTCCGAAGGTATTGCTCTGTGTAGACTGATAAAAGACCGCTTTTTGTGAAGCCCAGAATTTGGCTGATTAACCAAGGTTGTTTTGTCTCAAAAAAAAAAAATAACTAAATAAAAAAAATAAAAATTAAAAATGTGCATAAAGTGTGCTGAAAGTTGATCTTCCATATGTGAAAAGGTTGAGGAGTTAGGCTATATCTGTTTTATTATTTTTTTGCCAGACACATATACCAAAAAAAAAAAAAACTGGCATAATGAACGGTTAAGCTCCAGTCATCAAGTATTATGTATGTTCTAAAGTTCAACCCTCCTCAGAGAAAACAGAGGGCAGAGTGTATGTAGTCATATGTCAATTAACTGACTATGGCTATAAATAACAAACAGTTTGTTTACATTCTGTCATCACCATCCAATGAGTTATGAAGTGCTTAACACCAGGAAGCCTACAGATCTCCTTCAGTCCCACCCATACATCAATAAACCCCAAAAAGAAAGTCAATATTTTCACAAATTGTTTCAACACAAAAGTGGAGCCATGATAAATAAGTCCAGTGACAGCAAAAGGTTATACTGTCACACATCAAGGATAATTTTCCCTGAGGCGGTCCTCTTTTTGCAGATACATGTAGCTTTCATGTAGAGAGTGCCATATTTTAACCTACATGTGCATGAAACTGTCCTCCAAAGGTTATACAAAATGGTTCCTGTAGATAGGTAAGTTCAGGCGTAGCACTCACATACATGGATATGTACATAACACAAGTGATTCTGAATTATTACCTTCACTTCTCAAAGACTCAACAAACAGATGCTATAAATATCCACACCTTATGACATTCGTGTCAGTGTGAACTTTACCTGCCACACTTGTAAACATATTTATCACATACAAGCTTTTCAAATATTTCTTCTTTAATACCTTTTCAAAGACAACAATATGCAAAGCCCTTTATGCAACAAACAATTTGTTTTACGAAAAAGGATTCAGGGGAGCATGAACTTTTAGCATCTAACAAGAGTTATCTGCTGAAAAAATTGCAGATGTTTGTTGGCCTTGAATAGATCTTAATTCTTGAAGTGGAGCTTATGCATACCTGTGCACATATGTGTTTCCCTTCGGAACCTCTGTAATCAACAAAGTGAGGGACGAGGAGAGCTTTATAATGTCAAGTGGAAAACACACAAGCGGTGAAGTGATATCACATGAGAATGCCATGTAACCTTTACAGAGATCTGTATGCAGGTACAAGTATATATGGCAGGGAGGCAATTTTGTGGGAGAGGAGGGGGGGAATGTAGTAAATACCTGGGGTGATGGAATGTACGCGGAAAAGCTTAAAATTACCATGTAACCAGTTCCTGATTGACTTCGCATGTCATACTGCAGGAATGAAGGTGATGCTGTACAGAGAAGTCTCTAGTTCTTAGCAAAATAACTCCTTATTACTCCAAAGGTTTGAGTCTAAGACAACATGATTACAGAATAATTAATGGTTACATGTACATGTAGCTTGAATGTAGGGTTATTTTAGAAACGAGTTTCTAGATAGAATTTAAAGAGGTCGCATAAATCAAATATAATTCACATGGTAAGCTAGCTAATTTCTTTTAGATTTATTCACATATGTTTGTGGCCTTTTCCCTGAACCTAGTTGAAGTGTTGATAGAGTAAAATGTGAGGAACTTGCTATCAAATGTTACCTACAGCATATGGTGTAACCATCGGCATACATGTATGTGTAGTACTGCAGCTAAAATTGCAATGCCCTACCGCAGCTGCCGCGCACAACAGGTGCAGTTGCTTTAGCTACAATGGCCGCAATGTAAGACATGCCAGAGCTAAAGGGCATCGCTCTTTCATCTGTCATCCACACAGGTAAAAACAAAAAAACATCATTACAGTAACTCCTGCTGATATGGCGTTTCCATGGTAATGCATCAAGTATTTTCATATGCTGGTGTTTGTTTTGTTTTCATGTAATATCAATGTCTCAGTCTACCTCTGGCCTGACCTTTCAAACAGCGCTTATACCAAAAATGCGAGGAAAAAACCCCCCCCGCCAATTCTTACCACTGGGGTCCTCTGTATCTTAACAATAGCATACTATCAGCACTGAACAATGAGGTGATCATCTGCCTGGTCTCAAACTTTTTGAAAACAGTAACAATAAAAAAACGCATTAAGATTTGAAATAGCTGGAATAGCAGTAAGATTTGCCTAGAGACACTGTTTTTCTTTATATCAGGTTTTTCCTTTGTTTTTTCCCTCTTCTTTCAGTTTTCAAACGTACTTCACACTTCATATCAAACACGCATCCAGTGGACCATGAACTCGACGCAAATCTTGAGGCTACATACATCTATCAAATTATATAGTTGATAAGTGCATACATTACATGTCTTAAAAGCATCTAAAAATGTCTACCAGAGCAGTGACGTGGGAGACACTTTACGTAAACAATCTGAGCAAACAAAGCACCCAGTAGCTCTAAGTGAGTATCATGTTGTTGTTGTTGTTTTTTTTTGTATGCATGTCTTCACAGAAACAAGTTAGTAGTATGAAACATTTGTACTTAGTCTGCACACTCACTTCTAAATATAACGTAAACAGACAGTTGGTTGTTCCGATCTAAGTACTCAAATGTTTACTGCAATCTACAACTTTCTGGCAAAACTAGCAAGGACGTAGTATCTTGTGTTTACCGTATGTTTTCATAAAAACTGGTGTTTACTGTTGATTCGTCTGACTACTGCCTTAGTTGTTAATTGGCAGCATTAAAGCTTTTGAACTATCATTCACTATTCAGCTACGTGTACTTCTGAAAGTAATTATACTATGTTATAGAAGCAGACCTTTAGATCTACAAAGTTGTGGTTCATCAAGATGTTAGCTTTGTGTCCATTAATGAATCAATCCCAACCAAACACTACCTACATTTATTTCTCCTTTATCATACTGTGCAATATGGATTTCTGTAATCAATCTTTACCAAAGGCAAATTTTCGCATCTTATTGTAAAGGAATTATACGGTAAGAAATGAAGAAATCACTACAGTGTTTGGATATTTGCGCCAAATCTGTGAAAAGTGTTTTTAATACAAAACCAGAATTATGAACCGCATGAGCCTGAGTAACGCGCACAAAGTTTTGATTCCCAGCAACAAAGCTCTGCACTTTCTGGAAATAAACAGATCATTATGAAGTACTTATACACATAGCCCTGGTTATGACCAACTCTCCACATTTTGACGTCAAATCTCTTCAACTTAAAACCACAGCCATCCTCTACTTAAGTTAGGGTAGAGATACGATCACGCCTAAAAGTTCCGCTCCTGGTAACTTTTCCCATTCTCCACCCAACACCCTCAATATAACATTGTAGATTGTATCACACAATGTACGGGGCCAGTAAGGCTATTTTAAGGACACGGGTGACTAAAAACCCTAGAGTGTATTAATAGTGAGTGTAAACCACAAACGCCCTAGGGCTAACAATTGTAGTACTGTAGCCCTGTTAAAGTGTTGTGGTTACAATTGAACTCAGTATACTAGTTACTCACCACAGGCGAGGAAACAGTGGTAGTTGTCGTTGAAGCAGTAGGAGTACAATCAACCATAATGTCATGCAAGGTTGTGTAATATCCAGGCTAAATTAAGGCCCCACGGGACTTGTTACACATGAACTCCGACAAACTACCACTCGACATCGACTTAATTATGTTGTTTTTATATAGAACTACATGTATTCCCACAACACAGCAATGTCACATTTCTATTACACTTTAGATGAATAAAAGTTTGTAAAATGTAGGTAATTAGAGTATTAGTTATGTACAAGCATTACACATCATGTGGTTTTCCAAGCTGTACTATTAGCAAGGTGACCAACCACACACTGCAGACATGATGACTGTATAAATGCTACCCTAGTTATAGCGTGGGCAAGCAATATAGCCCAGTGAATAATAACATGTGCATGTAATTTGGACCATTATATAATGATGCGTGAAATGTAGGCAGGATAAATGATCTGCATTGGCCGCATTCTGAGCAAAATCCATACTCTTGCACCACCGGTGGGTCACTGTCAACCAGCTGGTACATTCATGTATGCCACTAGCCTTCCTGTATTACTGCAATTCTTCAACCTTTTCGCATGTTTGCAAGGTGTTTAGTCAAGCACATTCTGAAAGCATTTTTTTTTACTCCGTGTAGACTGATAAAATTATATTATATAAATTCTGATTAGATTGATAAAATTATACTTTTTATGAAGCTCAGAAAACGGCCAATCCAACCAATGCAGCTTTGTCTCTAAAATCAATTTAAAAATGTGCATAAATTGTACTGAAAGTTGTTCTTTCATTTGCGAGAAGGCTGAAGAATAAGGGTATATCATATATGTCTGGACATGTATATGTGGCTTATATACTGCCCTAATACTAAACACCAAGCTGAAGTGTTATAGGTATGTATGGGGATGAACACCCATAATTCGCTCAATGCTACAGGTCTGTAATTTAGTAATAAATCCCTTTTGAAACTCAAATCTCTGAAAGGTTTCAGTCAACAGTCTTTCCACACTTCATAGATACAACAAAAGTAAATTTTTCTAAACCTCAAATGTTTCAATTTCAATGAATAAACCTTCTCAAGAACTGTATCATCACAGACGCACGCAATGTCTTTGCAGGGAAATAAGAAAAGGAAACTGAAAGAGACGGCTGTTCTAGTTAGTTACCTGAGAGCTGTGAGAAAACCAAACGCAGACACTAAGAACTCGTCCGACTTTGGGGCTGCCAAATCCTTAGCCTTTCCGGCCATAGAGCTTACAACTGGCATCTGTAGCTTCATTGAAGTCACCACCATTTGACCTGTTCAGGCAGCAAATGTCACTGGCTAAAGTCACCTGCAGGTGGGAGAATTCCGTTGGCCAAATCTCCACTGATCAGCAATGTTCCCTTCCAAGGCCTTGAAACTTTGCCTGTTTATACTTTGCTGAAGTTTCCTGTCCAGACACTATATCAGATTCTGGCCGATACAGACTGGATAAAAACTGAAGTTCAGGTAAAACACGTACAGTTTAAAATGCTGAAACGTATACCATTAATAAACTATGCAGTTTTGACAGTCAAGGCTTGATAACAACTCCCAATGAATTATAACTGTGGTTTCCGAAGTGAAAGCTTCATTTCAGCTCATATACTAGTTTTTAATCTCTACACCTAAAGTCCTCACTGAACACAGAATATGTACACTTCCACTCTATACAACAAGTACTATATGCATGGATATCCTCAATCAGTGATGTGGCAAACAGAGCTTTCCTCAGAACGACTAATACCCCCCTAACAGTGTTAAATACCGCTCAGGCAGTTCGGCTAGGTACACTACAGCTCCACCCTCTCTCCAACAGGACATAGCTGGCTAGAGCCCTTCTTTCCCTCAGTGAAACCAACAGCCCAAACCACAGTGCATGGTTTTATTTACTGGCACAATAAAGACGGAAGCTGAAATGTGCCGGCGAAATCACATCTGACATACCTGGCCCTAGGCAGTGTGAAAGCTTGTCAGTTGATGACGTCTTCAACGCTACCAAATCACTTCACGCTATAAAGGGCGGAGAAAAAATAAGGCAGAAAGTTGGTGAGCTGTCCTGTACATGTACATGTGGAGTAAAGCGAGTTGCAGCTTCTGGCAACAACAGCCCTTAGTGTTTTCCCATCCAGCAGAAGTTCTTAACTTCCTCCCACTGCATACGTAGCCTGTAGGTTTGGCTAGGTATACCATATATATCTACTGGTAGACAGGCAGCGCAGTAAACAACAACAGCTGCCAGGCCGGCCCATCAGGCTCCACAGCCAATCAGACAAAGCAGTGTAGTGTAGTAACTGGGTCAACATGTGAATATTCATCAGATGAGGTGATAACTGGAATTTAGTAAACAAGGTGTGAGGCACAACAAAAGCTTAATACACCAAATCATTGACATATCAAGTTGATTTACATTAAACTGTAGTATATAGAATATTTTACACATGATCACATCTCCAAATTATATTAACTGATTTAATTTTATATCATCACCTTTTTTCTTATTTCTTTCTTCAAAAAGCTAAAAAAAATATCAAATGTACAAAAATCATGAAGATTTCAAAAATTTTTTCATAGATTTCAGAAGCGGTTTTAATAAAGCATATAAACATTTCTTCTGAACAATACATACATGTACATGTAACATCTCCAAAATGACCTTGCAAATCATTTCCACAAGCAAAACCTACATTCTACTCAAATACCTTTCCATGAATTATTATGAAAAACATGTAGACCCCAGCCACTTAGTATTCAATGCCATACATAACGCATCATTCAATTCAGGTCTCCATATAAGTCCATATAAGGCTAGCTCCTGGACATTGGGCTGTCCTGAAATGTCACTTGTCTAATTTGCATTGACGTCATCGCCTTGGGTACAGCTCCACCCTTCCAGTAAACACACCACAATGAATAAAACAACCTTGCCATGGATGCACAGGCCAGCTGCGAAATAATTCAGATATTTCTGGAAGGTGTTCAAAGCATTTCATTCTCAGACACGATTTCAAGCACCCAGGTGATACTGACAAGATCGTGACCGTAGGGGGGTGTTTGTTTGTGGTAAAATAAGTGCTGGCAATAACAAAAGGCAAACAGCAGGTAAAGGAAGGAATAAAAAAAAAAAAAAAAAAAAAGACGGCATGCAGCCATGCTCCCATTAACTCCCACCTGTAATCAGTACTGATTTCAAATCAGCCAATGGGGGCGAATTTCACAGGTGACTGATCAGGAAGCTAACAATTAATTGAGCCTCCAGATTATTTGAGGACAAGCCGGCAATCTACATGTCACAGGCTGTCAAGCTTGCAGCAATATTTGAAACTGTCTTATGCTACAGAACCTTATTTTTTTTACTGCAAGGTGGGGGGGAGGGGGGGGAGGGGGGAGGGGGTGGTGGGACATTGAAACTTAGGAAAGTATATTTCCCCTAAGTAATATCTGCAATCACTAAACGAGGTCTGAGCAAAACATTGATAATCTATTGACACACTTGTTAATTGATTTAGAAAACATGTCCATGGGACAAAAATCGATTTAAGCAGGACAAATCTCTCCCAAATGTTTAGCACTTCATACACCTACATGTCTCTCTTTAATACGAGAAGAAAGATCAGCACAGAATATCACCTGTAATTTTATCTTTTATTTTCCTTATTTAACCATGAAGTCAACCTCATTAAGTCTAGGAAATTATTACCCAGCTTCTCCTCGTTTTCTCTGTAAATTTCAATTTTGTAAATCTTGGCAGAGTCATCTTGTGCGTCTTAATTTGCCCCAAAAGTCAACATGGGACTGGGGGTGGGGTAGGACGAGGTGGAAAATGATGGGTGTTTTCTTGAGATAACAGTCAATTTCCCTCTCCAAACAACCTGGGACCCAGATCTTTAGGGCAGTTGCCAACAACGCCCAGTCTGATCACCCAGTAAATACAGCCCCGCTTCACCCAGGTGTACAGAGTGAGTGTGGTGGGTTAGTCTGACACCCTAAAGTGCCCAAAGTATCACAGTCTTGTCAGGAAGCTACATTTATGATTTCACGGGTTATAGGTTGCCCAAAACCTCAAGTGTTGACGTGAAATCTGCTGACCAGAGATAAGGATTCCAGATTGGGGCATCAAGAGGGTTTGCAGGGTTACTTAAGATGGCCACAAATCACAGAGAAAAGTTATATGGAACGCCCTCTTGGTAGTGAATCTTGAGTGCAGTACGTTATGGTAACTGAGACAAAATTTTGCCCCAAAATGGCATTTTTAGTGGCAAATAAATATAAAATATTACTCTGAGAAAAACTAACAGTTTTTCAATAGGATACCAAACTACCTTCCAAACAAACCTCGAAACACCTTTTTAAGATCAACAAAACTCTCAAAATCTGGCAAAGTGTGCAATTTAATCAAGTACAAAATTCCTTTACCATATAGGAAAAGACCGGAGCAATGCCTAACAGGACAGTAAAATCAAAGACCGCTTAATCCCTCTTAAAAACAGAAGATTATATTTACAGATTGTTGACACAACTGAAGATATAAACCCTGTTCTTCTTTCACAGCTACATCTTTTGACTGTTCTCTCAAAGGCTCTAGCTATAAATTCATGTACATATACATGCTTGCCTAACAGAACACAAATAAAATACTGTAAATGTCTTTTTATTCGCATGGTAATAAAATTCGCAGATTTCGCGGCAAACACATTTCCACGAAAATAATTGCCATCGAATATAAAACCCCTGTAAGTAATTTATTACTGTAGCATGCGTTACAGTTATAAATTCATTAACAAGCACTACAATTCTAATACTTTTTCAAACATGTTAATTAGAAACACCTAATTTGAATGTATTCCGGCTTTCACAAATCCTGCTTAACTGATCGTCAGTTAATCTTGCCTTCTTTTAAGGAGGCTTAGCTCCATCTAAATATTGGCACAATGCGACGTTTGTTGTTGCTGTTGATTTATTGCCGCAGTTAGAAACATACAAATCGATAATTTGTACTGGGCGTGAGCGTGATACGATATACATATGATGAGAGGCTGTTTTTTCATTGACTGTGCTTGCATCCAAGTGTTTTCGCACTTCAAACTTCCTTTTCATAATAATGACTTCTGAGAAATTCACTCAAATCTGTCACAGTTCACTCAAAGTTTCACTCACACTGCTGATGCATTAGAATTACACAGTGGGATTTATTTATATCATATTTAATTTTTCGTCGTCTCCCAGAGTGAGTGACACGAATATTTGCTAACACAGCAGGTAAGGGCTTCGTCTTATAAAGATTAACAGTCTTCAAAAGATTAAAAGCTTAAAAGCTTTTGATTTTCGTTTATCAGTTGTTCAAAAATTCTGTAACGATCCGCGAAAGTTGATTTCTGCGAATATGTCTTCTTACCAATTCCGCGAAAGTTTATGTCCGCAAATAAAAAGGCAATTACAGTATAAGAGCTCCTGAGAAGATCTCTCTCAATAAACAAGTCCAAACAACATGATCAGAAATCTGTTTGGCACTGGCAATAACCTTGACCTATAAAATCTGTATACAAATTTCAATATAATCATGGTTTGTAACAAAAGAACAGGTGATTAAGCAATTAAATCAGAAGATAACTTAACACTGACAGCTACTGGAGCAGATCTACATGGATATATGAGACTTGTATCCACAATAGTGAAGTCCTAATTACCTTGCTGTTCCTTACAGCCATTCCATTGTTCCTTTCTGGACATGGTCCAGGACGGTAATCTTTTCTGTTCTTGCAAATTGCAGGTTTATATGTATCTCAGCCACCATGCCTCTTGTTCTCAAAGAAAAGGCTTAATAAATATCTGAACAAGGACGAAAAATCAATCAATTCTATATGGTTATTTGATCACACATCCCTTGTGTATTGCAGGACAGAATACAATTATACAATTTGATATGGTGGCCTGGTAGGAGCAAATATTCCATAATGCTCATGCATCTTAAAAGAGGTCTTGAGTTAATCGAAAGGGGATATTTCGGAATAGCCCCAAAAACCAGTCAATACACTTCAATTAATTCCACACTGGAATTCCTACTGTTTCCATTCCAAACCCAAGACACTGGAACTGCTTTTGGTCACGATCCACATCAGCCTTCTGGCATTCCCCACCATGCCTGTCCGTGACGCCATGCAGGTTAACTGGTTCACCGTGACATGTGGCCAAGATTGGTTAACCGTAAAACATGCGGGCCACAGATTAAAACTTGCCTAGATGGACACCCGATTGTGCCCTCTAGCCTTCAATGACTGAAGAGTAACCAGCACAAGGTCACACTCCTGACGACCTTGAACAATTAGTCCGTGCTCGATACAATTCATCCGAACAATAATAAGATCATTGGTCAACTGAATCCACTACAGCGATGAGTGACCATTGTATGTCTTGCACACATTTGGACCGACTAGTGATTAACGTCATGAAAGAAATGTTGTGGTGTTATAAATGTGAAATGCTCATTCTATTCTGACTGATCACCAGACGGACTGTTCCCGTTGGACCATGGTCACTCATGTACCTATGATTTATCAAATCATGAGTATCAACTATTACCAAAATAATCACACATTTCAACCAAGGAGCTGAAAATATAATTCATCTTAATTTATGGTTTTTTCAATTTTCTCAATTCTTGGAAAAATATTTCAAATTAGTCTTGCACTTGTAATTCGTATGTCTGTATATTTTTTATAATTAATTCAAAGGGGCCCAATAATTTGATACTGGGCATTGTTTTGAAGTTGGCACATACCACTCCAAACAGACATCAATCAGTGATCTTATCCAGACAAAGATAATGCTCAGAAAATAGAATGTTTGTAGAAATGACACCACATGGCCATACATAACAAGGACAAAGCTAAAGCAGTTCTGCAGCTATATAATTCCCATGGAAACATAACTTCAGATTGGTATAAAATGATAGGAAATGAAGACAAGGGGATATGTTACGGCACAAAAGCATTTTTTTTTTCATAATCGTTAGCATTCATAGCACACACAAGAAATCTAAAGAAATAACTACCTGTAATGCAATAGTTATAACAAAAAAAAATATTCCATATTTATTTACTTTTTTTGATGCGAATTACACTTGTCTCAGAATATTTCGCCTTCAAGTTTTCTGGAGTCTTCTCTATCTGCCGTCATGAAAAATGGGAAGCTGTCTGTTGGAACCAGGAAGAATCTCTGCCTGGAGATCATGAAGCAATCTTAGACAAGTCAAAACTTCAACTATTACATTTGGTACTTTCCTTTCCATTATATTAGCTGAAATTTGTTGTACAATAACCACCCAGAACTTACAATGTCAAGCAATATTTTGATGTCACATCAGAAATTATAATTTTAAAGGTATATGAAAGTTCGACTTAAGTCTAAGATTGCCTCAAGATCCTAGGGCGGATCAAGTCACACGCTTCATGTACTGTACAAGACGAGCGTTATCCTGATTAAATATTCCCGCAGACATTAAGAAAGAGAGAACTACTTAATACCAAGTCCAAAACTGTGCCACACATCAGGAAACTTGACACCCATTAACCAGAAGAGACATCCTGGAGAGATCTAAAAATACACAAACTGGTCGGGTACCAAAGTGTGAATGACCAGATGATATGTGCATCTACGCAACAATGTGTTATGTATTAACACTCCTCCTGGATGTGCGTTTGTGGTTTGTGCCGCGCGAGCCTGGCAACACTGCAGAACAGTGAACGCCCACACAACAAGAAATAGGATTTTTCAATTATACAGGGGTAGGAGAACTTGGATAATTCCAGAACCACAAGTTTGGAGTAAACACTTCAAACTGTGCTCATAAACAAGGGATAGACAAAGGGTACGTGTAGGTACAAATGCACTTCAGAACACTGTGCTTTCTTTGCAACCATGCCTGCTAAAAGTTATGATTTCAAAACCTCCAAAAGTCAAATACACATATTTTAGAAACTGAATGCCCACACACTTTCACTGAACTTCACAATTTACAACTTCACAAAATTACTCCCCACAATTGTCGTCTGTTTCCAAAACAATTTACAAGTATATGGATAATATTAATAATAACAATGCTTTTTTTGTATACGTATCAGGGTTTGAAATTACCATTGACTTGTTGGATGTGTCCGGCACAAAAATGGTCGTCTGTCAAAATTTATGTGCAGCACAAACAAGTGTCCGGTTGAATATTTGGTGATGAAAATTTGAACATACATGAAATTTTACTACTTTGATCAGTTTCACAAACTGACACAGTGCATTTAATAATATATTGGTAAAAAGTTCAGTGCAGAGAAATTTTGTCCTGTGAGTTGCAAAAATGTCTGGTAACTTTAGGGATCAACAGAGCAATTGTCCTGCTGACATTACTTCTCATTCCTATCCCTGTGTATGTTTGTAAAAGAAACCTTAGTTTTTACAGTTGTACGAGATAAAACTTGCACAAAAAATTCTTTGATGAATGTATTTACAATTTTACTGTTACATATAGTAAAACCACAGCATCTATAATCTTCTTGTCTTGGATTCTGGAAATAGATCTGACACAGTGAGCATCTACGTCCAGCTATTTTTATATTCCACTTGGTTCAATAGGTGAACCTATATAGATTTCCTGACACAGTCAAAGTTCTGATTGATTTCCATGGTAATCTTAGTGACAATTCTCCATCCAGGTCAAACTGAGGTTTCTATATATGTATCTACTCACATTATTTCTCTACCAGGAGTTAAGGTCACTGGAATTGAGGTGAGCATTGCAATCAATACTGTAGGGAAGGAAAATCGACAAAAAAAAGTTCAAGCATCATGACAGTAGATTGTGAAAGGTCAACCAGCTGGTGCCACCATGATGTCAGGTCCACTTCCACTTTCTCTTTGACAGCTGTTTTCACAGCAAACAAAAACTGCTAAAAATTACTGTCATGAACTACCAGGCAACCCATGACAAATGCACTATTAGCATATTTGTGTGGGAAAGACTACAGAATAACATACATCTCAAATTACTTTCTAAACATACATACAAATATTAAACACTCTGGCCTTAATTAAACAGCTTTCTAAGAATGAGTTGTCTTTCCACTGGTCCAATCAGGACGCAGCCTGATGTATTTTAAACGAAAACAAACAAAGCACATCTGTTACAGCACAACCTGGTCAATAGCATGTTTTCTCATCAAATATGTATTTCATACATGGAAATAATGTTCAAGTTGGGTCCAGACAGGATTGGCAAATTTCCCAGCTACCCACACTGTTATAAAAGATAACGTTATTTACATGGCAGTTTTGTCCTGTACAAAACAGTCGACCCTCTTCAATATACAGCTAGGTGTAGGAGCAAGACATCGTCCTTGCCTAGGCTCTCATGCACACAAACGTTTATGGTGTGCTCTCTGTGTCAGAATTACTTAATGTTTAATAAAGCCTTGGCATTAAACCATTTAGTCAATTTGTAGAAAGATGCGCTTACATCATCGTGAATGTAAGATGACCCATACATTGTATGTTCACGTGATGGTAAAATTTTGGTTTTTAACAGAAGTCACATGATTTCCCCTATCCCTGGGGAACCCCCATGCTTCTTCGCCACTCTCTGCATCCTATGGTATTATGCCCCTCGTATATATGCATTCAGGTAAACCAAAGTGTACATCCATACATAAAAACCAGACCAGGATTTTGACAACCATCATTTTTTTTTTGAACTTGCCATAGAAAACCAGATGGCTTGTCTGTGTACACCTAATACCAGAGCTGATCTGATACACCGCAGCCTTTGATGAAGTCTGCTCCAAAAGACCAGACCAGGATGAGGGTCTTCAAGAAGCATCTGCTTCTTCAAACTTCCTGGAGGTACATCACATACATGTAATTATGACCTGGCACATCTGGGTGGTCGGCTGACAGATACAAAATGTGCGGATTGACATCAGTTAAGTTTGTTAGCAAAAAGTCTAAATGTTCCCGTTTTCTGAAATGCTGTCGCATTACACAATGATAGTTTAGACTGCAAAGATACCCAAGGTGTAGAAAAATGAATTACTCCTATATGAACTATACTATATCTAGGAATGTTTTGACAGGCAGATAACTGAAATAAAATATTACTGCTACTGAAATCTAAACAAGACATCCTGTTCCTCAATAATAATAGCTGCAAAATGAAACAGTGCACACATGTGAAATTTGGAAGATTTAATGAAACTTCTCAATCTTGGTTCTTGTGTTAACAGGCAGATGTTAGTGTACATGTAATTATTAGAGGTTACATTTGCTAGTGCGTGAAACACAAGTTATTTCTGTGATCCTGGCGCTTAAAATAAAATGGCTGCATTTTCCACAAATCTACCAAAATCTGACTGCCTTCTGCCGCTGAGAAGACATCCGGGAGCATGTAGTGTGATGCACAGCTTGTACACACGTGGACGAGAAGTCCTGCAGTCGTAACCTGCATAGGAAGTTGGCTGCGCATCATGTGCAATTAGTAGGCGCTACACAGGAGCTAACGAGACTCACCTGTGATAGACGTACACAATCACAGCTAGACTGTATAGGGGGAGGGATTGCGGGGTGAAGTGTTGCAGAGGGTTATTAGAAAATAATCAGAGACAACATGAAGTGAGGGCTACTATGGCTTTGTCATAAGTGATCAGGAGCTGGGTGTTTGTCCAGCGGGGTCGACACGCAGCCATTACTGAGATACTGTTTACAGATTGAGGGCTATGTACTACACCTTTCACACAGGGCGCTCAGGAAACTCTTAACTGCATCATAAAGTCAGCTGATCAGTTTGTACTAACAACTTCATTTACATGGTTTTGCCATAAAGTTCGTAACAATCATTGAAGACTAAACGTTGCATATAGACTTCTCAGCCTAACATGTTCAAAGATAACAACTGAGAATGATCAGTAATACCTGATGTACAGGTACATGTATGTTCTGACAGCTCCGTCGAATTGTCCACGGAGAAATGCACAAGTTCCAAAAGGATGCAAAATCCTACAAAGACCTGCTCAGGAGAGGCGTCTGCAAACGTATCATAAATGTCTTCTATGTATCAAATTAATCAGGTCCTATCTTAACCCAAGTATAAAATGTAAATACATTGTACAAACACTACGAAGCTGTAAACAACATTTGATGGTTTTCCAATTTGTCAAAAGCAATTCACCAAGACATTTCAGATGCACGAATTACCGGTGGACAAAGTCCAGGGGCAATACAATAGAAGCTTTATTTGCACCTAAAGACAGCATGAGGGAAGGGTTTTTTTAGGAGCCATCCTGATTTCTATCTTCCCTCCAATGGCCAATAACAGCTGTGAGTGATCACTCGATTGGAAAGTATTTCTAAACAGCTGAGTGCCTTCTGGGTTCCTGGCTCACAAATAACAGAAAAAACAAGCCAAGATAAAGCCGGAGTGGTTCTTTCAGTTCATGACGATCAGGAGATCTAAATATAGTCCCCTTAGTAAGGAGATATGAATCCAAATCAGTCAATATCAACGGCCTGGTCTGGAAACATTGAAGGATGGCTTATATATAGAAACATGACCAATTGCAACATAGTGTTAGCATTGTCGGGCAAGATTGCGGCCACGTGTTGAAAACCTGATCGGATAACAGAGACCTTACCAGTCCGACAATCCAGAAGAGGGCAGTACTCACGCTACATTCACGTTGGTTGATGACTGAGCAGAAAAAAATAGTTTTTATCACCATCATTGGGCATGAAAATGCACCATGAGTACGACTGATGAGACTGCTTCTAAGAGTTTATTGTTGCCTGTAGCCCTAATATAAGACCAGCATTTCATTGTAACAAGTCAGTCTCAAAGCCGACATACCTATGGTGCTGCCTCATTACAAAGCCATGCTGCAGACACCAGATGGGATTCTCTGCACATGGTCAGAATACTGTACATAGACACTGGGTCGACACCTTAACTATAGGAATTTTTCAGTGCCCTAAGGTGAATGAACCTTCATCAATATCGTACAAAAAATGTCAGACACATTTAAAACATCAACAAAGCTGTATTTATGGTATAGCACATTTGTGATATGCTCGCAGCATACTTAAACACCAAGTTTTTTATTTTAATGATCGTCAAATCCAAACATATGTAGCACATGTTCTGAAATGTGTCATTTACGTTTCTAAATTTAATTATACATGTGTACTATAAAAATAACTACTTGTATATTTCACTACAGACAATGGGGGTCGCCTATACCTATGTTACTTTAAGTGGAAACAGCTGAATTGTGGTTAATAAACATAACAGGATATAGCCTGACTCTCCTTGAAGAGCACTCAGTGACCTCAAGGTGACCTGTGTTCTAAGTGGTTCCCTGACTGACAGCTGCAGTCTGGGTGGAAGGTAAGCAGCTTCATATGTTAATGAGTACTCTGACCTCAACAGGCTAGTGTCAGAGTGACAGTTATCTCCCCTGGGAGTCGTGATAAATCTCCACCCAGCAAAGGTTGGGGTCCGTTAAACCCAATGAATAAGAAAACATGTAATAATTTTAATCCATTGGAGCTGAGGTCTGCTAAAGAGCTGTGTTTTTTTTTTTTTTTTCCAACTACAAATGTATAAATCAGAGCTTTGGAAATCCACTCAATTTCTTGGATGCTAAATGCAGAGTCAACATTTTTCTTCAGAAAAAGTTATGCACCTGGAACATTTTGTCTCAACAAGGTTTGCAAAAATCATGGATGCCGCTTATGCTAGGATTTCACTTAGATCATGTCTATTTAGTGCGTCCATCTCTCAATCAAGAACGATCTCATCTGAAAATATTCCAATATTCAGGTCTGCAAAAGAGCTTTCAAAAACATTTAATGCTGGCAGCAAATTTTATAGACAGTATACAAATATTCAACACATTGATCCTCTGAAGTGAGATTAAATTATCAAATGAACTGGTACATAATAAATCTTAAATTCTACCACTACTCATTGATTAAATAGAGCCTGAGTACACGCCCATAGCTTAACAGTGTCATGTACATGTACTAATGTCAAACGAATTTCCTTACGGCAATTAGCTAATGGACTTAATTACGTATCAGGTGATTTCAACGATCTGACAATCAGTAATACTGGACCAGAATGACCATGATCACTGGTCAATACTCTGCCTGGCCGGTCAAACCTGCTGCTCAGCCAACAAAGGGTCAGCTTACGGTCAGCCATTGATTTGCCTAGCCTGACCCAGGCAAAGATTAGAACTGTGGCCAGTGCCTGACAAAAGACTACTTTCGGCCCACGGCCATGCTATCCACACTAAAAACTGACCTCTAATATAAACACATTCATTTCAGCAGCTTCTGCAGCATGAGGATGGCCACAGAAATCAATACAGCCATCCCGACACATAAAGCTTCGCTACCTCTACAGGTATGTCAAAGGCTTTACTTATATTTTATTTAGAAATGAGGTGAGCGGGTAACAGATCCATCTCAACACTAACCTAGCAGGCTAGATAGGGACACGATATAGGTTTTATGTGCATCGAGTGTACATTCAAGAGTCTAAGAATCAATAAACACAAGAATACATGTAATTATTGACAAATCTGCTTATAGTGATGGAATCTGAAAGGAGGAAGTCCCAAACAAGGTTTGTTTACAGCATAAACCCTTTCTGGGGATCTGATTGACTACAGTGAGAATGTTTAAACCCAAGGAATTACACGAATTAATATCAACATTACATCCAGCAAATTCCTAATAACACATGTACATGTATAAATCTGATGGGTGATCAATAAAGTCAACAAAAGTGGAAAAGGAACTCTACAGTGAAAACAATGGTTATGGTTTTGTGGGAAATGAAGGATTTGTGCCAAAAATACACAAAAAAATCTACATGCCTTACTGAGGCATATTTCATATCTCTTACTGTATATACCCGTGCATTTTATGTATGTTTTCCATCATTGGGCGGAAATTTTTGGAAATGATATCATCTATATCAACTTCCTGGAAATGCTGTATCAGCTTAACGACCCTCCCCCCCTCCCCTTTGAATTTACCCCACCACACCCTAGAATTGTTTTGACAATCATCATTTACTTCACAACTGCAGGCTACAAGTCCTTGTTTCCGAGATTGACCCCTGGGGCGTTATGAAAACTGTAGTTTAAAGCCACTTTTCCCACCAAGAAGAAGCAGAAAACCTCTTATTTGTTTTGGACTTCGTGTGTCAGGATACATCCTCAACTGTAGATTTAGAAAAATAAACCAAGCATTACAGTGCCTGACAAAGGACTACTTTCCACCCACGGCAGTATGATTTAACACCTACCCTGAGGTGACATTAAACTCAACCCAAATAATTTGGCTGCTTAAAACTTGTGTGGGATAATGATATTCCAAAATCGCTACTAGAGGCTCTTATAATCGAAATAACTATACCATCATCTGTAATATAAATGACATTTAACCGGAAGGCAAACAATATTAACTGACATATGAAAAAGGACTTTGAATTAATTAACACGTAAAATTACTTCACAGTGGACCATAATGCACAGTTATTATACACGATTATGCAGGAATAAACGAGGAAATAGTTCCACATGAATTCACGTCAAATTGATATCAGACTCATTAGGCCCGGTGCATGATGTAAACACAACCATTATAGCCAGGGGATCCAGTGCACGGACTCATTCACATGCACTCCTCATTATAGGAAATTCACAACAAATTACCATGGAGGAGCTTGTCTATCACACATGGGAAATTGCCAATTCCATCTAAATTTTGATCTGTATTCAATTGGAAGATATTTTTTCTTTTATTGAAATACATTAGAAAGACATTTACAAAATACATAAACTGTTGATGTTAGAGTTTAAAAAAAAAAATTATTTCAACTAAATTTCAGATAACAGGGCTGATGTTTTTAGATAATTTCCAATTAGGAAAACCAATTCACTGGGCCTAAAGCAAATCAATGTAAATGCATTTTTCGCAGCTGAATCACAAGTGAGAAGATTTCAGCCTTGCATCTGCCACAGAGAGTTATGCCCCCTGAATCAGACACAACCAGTAAAAAGCATGCTAGAGTCTCCATCAAACACAGTCTTGTACAGCAGCCAAGGGGACTAACCCAGGGATTCACACAACTCTACAGTCTAATCATTCAACAAGATATGCTCAGTTCAACAAAATAAAATCCAGCAAAAGGGAAGAAAGTAGATGAGTTATTTGCAAATACAAGGTGATGGTTGTGTTGCATTTTATTATTTTGTGAACGTTTATGTAATTTGCATCTTAAGTTTGGCCAAAAATACACACAGACGACACGAAATCTCGACAGTTTATATTTTGCTACAAATTCCATGCCATGTTCCCTTTAGATCATAGAACATCATGACTTCAAACTGGACACAATTCATTCATCTGACTGTAAACAACACCACAAACACAGCTGCATTTGTTTATAATGAATGATGGCCACTACAAATGACATGGCATCCATTCCAACAATGAAGAGAGATAAGCAATGGACTTAAATGGACCATAACCCCTTAAACTGGACAATTCCTAAGATTTACATGTATATAAAAATACTTAAAAAATAATATATTCCACAGTTTTACACAACAATAAGAATTTCTCCACAAACTCTGCGTGTTGCTATTCACTTTTAGGGTCAGCAAAGCCATCAAGCCAGTCACAAACCACCAAATATGAAACACTGATGCCAGACTATATGTGTATACATGACAATGCTAAGCATAATGAGGGCAGGTGTCTCTAGACTTATTATTACAGTGAAACTTCCCACACCTGTAAAAACTAATATGTGTATCTAGAATAATATTAATAGGGGTTTCCAGTTCCACCAGTGTCAACTGCATGTTAATCAACTATATAGAATCCAAACAATCGTCACAACTTTGTGTCAGACTGTCCCCATTGTTGTGGACAGCTATTTGCAAAGGGAGATAATCACAATAGTTAGCATCAAACATAGCATCTGTCCATATGCCAGCTAGAGTAGTGTCCCCTTTAATAGGATCTCGCAGCGTTGGAGATTTATAGATTTACTCATCATTTTTTTGCTGGTAACAGTAACAGACACAAAGAATGAACAAAATTATGCTTAAAACATGAACATTATGATTATCCAATCACGCTAAAAGACCTAAAATTTCACTCACAAAAGGGCATTTTTAGAGGTAAACAAATGTCACAAAATATTACTTCTGCTGCTAAAACTTAAAATTTTCCGGTACAATATTATCCTATGTTCAAAGCAAACCGCAACGCACATTTCTGAAATCAATAGAGCTTCCAGAATAAGACAAAATGGGAAAGTTAGTCATGGACAAAATATATGGTCATTTAGGGCAGCTCAAGGGATTTTGAAGCAATTTAAATTTCTGGCCGTACAGTTTGGAACAACAGCAGACTAGAGTATTAGTCATACTTTTAACCATACACATTGAATCTCCCTTCAAAAATTGACCATTATTTATTTAGTTAGTTTGGGTATGGACATAAGAGCTAATTAAAGTGGAAATTAGCTCTTATTAGCTATATGGTAATTTAGGTATTAAAACGAAAAAAAGAATGATTTTAACAATTTCTTCCCTCTACCCCCTAAAGTACAACGTTACATTTAAATACACACATTATATGTGTTGAAATACATGGAACTGAAAATTTTAGTCACAGTGTGATATTCTGTTTTTGTTGTTATTTTTTGTTGTTAATTTTTTTGGTGTAACAATGCTTAGGCAATTTGACTTCTTATTTTACTGCATAATCCTTTTCTTTGGACATTCCTGAGCATGTTATTATTAAAAAACAAATAATAATAATAATTACTATTCTACGTAAGCTCCACTGATCCTTACCCAAAACAACATCTCTTACAGTGAACATAAATGACATGACGAGCTCACAGCATTCAAAGCGCTCGGCAAAACTGTCCAAAGCTAGTTTTATTGTGCCAGAGAAAACGTATGTTGAAGTAGGATAAAACAGAATAGCCTTTTCAGACCACATATAATTCATGTGGCATCACATCAATTTCTTGATAAGAGTTTAACATATCTGTTTGAGGTTCACCTTGATGTTTGTCATATCCTGTGAAATCGCCACTGATGAACCACCTTAGGGATCATTCCTCATGTGACAATTAGGTGCTCAAATCAATGTCAACGCCCTTCAGAAAATATGGCCTCAAAAACCTGCCTGGGAAAATAATTTCTTATGTGGAGTCTCTTGGTTAAAAACTATAATAATTTGAAGTATTTCTCAACGCAGTTCTACGTTGCTTTTCATTTGTGGCACATATTTTTGACTTTAAGCCTTATTTAAGCCACTTTAAGCCACTGTAACCATCTTACCCACAAAGCTAGCAAGGTAACAGTGTCAGAGAAGATATATTAAACATACATGTATACACCACTGATTGAGGCTGGTTCTCATGACCCCTAAAGTCAAAAAATAAACTTTCACAGTTGTTGTAACTCCACATTTGTTTTACTAATTCATGAACCACATGTATTATTTCTGAAAATAAATCCTACATGGTATAATGTACACAGCAATTTAACACTAGTTATACAAGAAGCATTGGAGTAACTGAGCAATAGCCAAATGTCAAGAGTTACTTCCCTTGAACCACATAACGTTTGTAGCCACACGCAGCCTTGTACATTACACATATATATGTTGGCTAAAAGACTCATCAGAATCTACTTTTCCAAAGAGACACACAATAAAAAAAAAATTTAAAAAAATGCAATTTCAATGCAATTCTTGGAATTTGCTCAGTGTAAATGTAAATTGTGTCTATATTTGGGGGACAATTTTCAATACAAACAAGCACAGAAAGTCTCGTCAATTCTCATGAAGCACACAAGTGGTCATAAACAACATCCTGACCCCATACAATGATGAAAAAGTATTACTCTGCACAAACTACAGCCAATGTTGTGAGCACATTTATCTGTGGTCAAGACTGACAATTAGGGTAGCGTGTACCGTTACTGAACCAGCATTCCTGCATATATATGTATGCAGTTAATCAACTGTACAATACACTCACAAAAAGTATGATTCTATCTGCTTACAACATAGGGTAATTACAATGTACATGATACGCAAGCTTAATTATAAGTTTATGGTATGTATATATAAATGTACATATACCATATATGGTATGGCTATATAAAAAAAAAACACAATGTCAAACAACTGCAAAGGCCTTGAAGTCATCTGGTCCTCACCTCTTCCCAATCCCCGCAACTCAGACAATAAAGCCATCTGAAATCTGAGCATAAACTTGTTACCTCAGTCGTGGTATTACATTGATCTTGTTACCTAATTACCAATTTTACCAATATTTCATCCCAATTGCCTGAGATAAACCAACACTTCCCTGTATCTCCCACAGTGACAATACTAAATGACAAGTTTACTGCGGAGAAGGACAGCTTCTGAGGTGACACAGGTTATCTCCATGACAACCGCTAAACTTAGAGGTGATGAAACCCTGTATAGCCTGTACAAGTACTCCTCACCTGTCTTCAATCCTCACTCTCGAGCACGTGGCGCAATGTGCAGTCAAGCATGTCCTCTTGCAGACATGCAGGTGTTAGTTACCCAACAAAGAACGGCACAGGTTGATGTTGGAGCCTTAAGGCCATCTTTTGTCTGTTTTGCTCTTTTGTCTGTTTTGCTCTTTTGTCTTCCTTGTTATGATTTTTCTCAAAACTGATGAAGTCGTTAATGGTTACAATGTACATATGTGCTTGTTTACTGTTAGCTGTGTAAAGTACCTAAACAATAGTTGTACAGGTAGACTAACATCTATCGAAATCTTGTCAAGCTTCTAGAAAGTCAATAATAATTTTTCACTTTTTTTTTGTTTCCTGTTACAATCTTCTCTGAATCATACGAACGAACGATTAGGAAATGATGCTACATGAAGGCAATATTTCAGACAGTTTATTATATTGGTGACCAGTCCTGTCATCTAGGTATATTATTTATTTATTTACATGTATTTTATTTTTTACAGTTTCCTTAAAATAACTCTGAAATAAAGCGATAATATTCCTTATGAATTAGTTTTCAAGTACGATAATTATGCTCAAATGATGCGAGTGTTGTCTGAAAGTACAGCACATTTGTGGCTATACGCTGCACATCAGCATCAGTGATGTGATGTATTTGTACAGGAACCCACCAGTCAAAAGTGGTAAGGACAGAACATTGTTGCTTCTGTTGTAATCCTTCGAAACGTACAAAAGCAGGTTTAAATCGCTGTAATTTTTTGTGCAATTTAGGACAGCAATTCAGAATATCTCAATCTTTAAAATTTTCCCTTGATTTGAAGACAATGGTGTTTTGACAATGATATACATGCAGTTCTTTATAGCAGGGGTAGGGTTTGAACCTGTGGCATCCTTAGTCAAGCCTTAACAGATTTTAACCTGCAATATTTATGGTTTTAAAATTTGAATGTTATAATGCAACTTTCTTTAGGAATCTTGTTACCAATTTTGAATGGTAATATATGTGCAAGATGAGTCTTGCCTTGCAAAACGCAAAACACACCAAGAATTCGATTGTATTTCTGTTGGCTGATTTTTTTCTAAAAACCCTCAAAAAATCCTGAATGTCCATATATTCTATATTAATGTCTTCAGGCAACAGTAGGACAACAGCCTTCATGTTACACAGTGACAACATCACTATATTAGCCAAGGTTTACATAATGTAATTCTTCAACTTTTTTGCAGGTTTGCAAGCTCTTTATTCAAGAATATTCCAAGGGAATATTCCTGCATTGCCTGTTAAAATTAGCCTTTTTGTGAAGCCCTGAAATTGGCCAATCCAACAAATGTAGTTTTGTCTCCAAAATCAACTTCAAATATCTAGATAAATTGCACTGAAAGTTGCTCTTTCATATGCGAAAATGTTGAGGAAACCAGGGAGGATGTTAGCGTGTACCTAACAAGACTGTGGTTGACACACACTGTCATGTTGTCTGCACTAGCCAGGAAAACCACAAGCCTATCCCCTGATATTTCTGAGGATATCACAGTAGTGGGCTAAAAAAGTGATCAACAGCTTGTTATTAAGAGAATGACTTGTTACGTATGGTAGTCAAAAACTGACTCCCTGCATGAACGATTATTAGTTTAACCAGACACTGATAAAATAGTAATAATAACGAACCCCTCGAACCATCTAGAATCAGTGATTAAGGAATTCCCATCAGGACTCAATTTGCCACAAAACCATCTCCTGTTGAGTTATTGCAAGCCCGTTAAGGTCACTTCACATGAGGCCCAACCGCTACTGAGTGCAAAACGATCACGGTTTACATAACCAGCAAAATCTCCATGCGGAAAAACAGCACATAACATGATCCTGTTACAAAACCATCCTGTGACATGATCTGTCAGTGTAGTGTGAACATTTAGGTGTACGATAATAGCATGCTCCAATTTAAATATTTTACTTGTATTTACAGATTTTTTTTGCAGGTGTTTTCTGAAACTACTCAATGTTATCACAATCTCTAACTTCCCAGATTTCTGAACAACTTCCAAACCACAATACTCTTTTTGTCCCAAATTTACAAATGTCAATCACGAGAATGTATGAAAAAGCACTATTATTCAGCCTACAGATGTGTTTTTAGGTTGTGCAATACTGATGCCATGTTTAAATTTCCGAAAAAAGAAAAACACAATTGTTTCCTTGCATAAACATCAACATGTACACAATATCTGAAATTAGGGTCCAAACTGAAGTCCAGTTATTACATTTTTCACATTCATGTTTTTTATTTATTATTTCTCTACGATCAATTCGGAACTTTAGAAGATTTACTGTAACATGGGACATCCTGCAAATATGACGGCCACATGGTTTGTATTAACACATGGACCACATTTAACACACTTCATTACCGTCTAGATCTCTCCTGAGCAAGGAAACTAAAACATGCGCACAGTGTTGATGTGTGTACATCAGATGATGCCACTGTTAACCTCACCGGTATGGTAAATAAGGTGTCCATAAAAAAACAATATCAAACTTGTAACACCACAGGGTGAGGCATCTTATACATATATGTACACAGCTACATTCTAATGTTACAGCTACAATCATTGTTTCTACAGCCTTAATCATGCTCTTTTAACAGATAAAAACAGCACACAAGCTTCAGTGCTACAGCTTTTGGCTCTGGACATTACAGCTTCAATGATTTTTACAGTGTCACAGACCTTTCCAGCTGACCACTGTAACAGCATGCAGCTTCTGACCATTACAGCTTCGAAATCCGTCCTGCAACAAGGAGGCACATTACACGTACATGCACCCTAATGATTCCTTCGTCATCATATGACTGAAAAATTGTTGAGTACCACGTTAAATCCCAAGCACTCACTCACTCGATGATTTTTGCAGTGTCATAGACCTTTCCAGCTGACCACTGTAACAGCGTACAGCTTCTGATCATTACAGCTCCAATGATTTTTACAGTGTCACAGACCTTTCCAGCTGACCACTGTAACAGCGTACAGCTTCTGATCATTACAGCTCCAATGATTTTTACAGTGACACAGACCTTCCCAGCTGACCACTGTAACAGCATACAGCTTCTGACCATTACAGCTTCATTGATTTTTACAGTGTCAAAGACCTTTCCAGCTGACCACTGTAACAGCGTACAGCTTCTGACCATTACAGCTCCAATGATTTTTACAGTGTCACAGACCTTTCCAGCTGACCACTGTCACAGCATACAGCTTCTGACCATTACAGCTCCAATGATTTTTACAGTGTCATAGATCTTTCCAGCTGACCACTGTAACAGCATACAGCTTCTGACCATTACAGCTCCAATGATTTTTACAGTGTCACAGACCATTCCAGCTGACCACTGTAACAGCATACAGCTTCTGACCATTACAGCTCCAATGATTTTTACAGTGTCACAGACCTTTCCAGCTGACCACTGTAACAGCATACAGCTTCTGACCATTACAGCTCCAATGATTTTTACAGTGTCACAGATCTTTCCAGCTGACCACTGAAACAGCATACAACTTCTGACCATTACAGCTCCAATGATTTTTACAGTGTCACAGACCTTTCCAGCTGACCACTGAAACAGCGTACAGCTTCTGACCATTACAGCTCCAATGATTTTTACAGTGTCACACACCTTTCCAGCTGACCACTGTAACAGCGTACAGCTTCTGACCATTACAGCTCCAATGATTTTTACAGTGTCACAGACCTTTCTAGCTGACCACTGTAACAGCATACAGCTTCTGACCATTACAGCTCCAATGATTTTTACAATGTCAAAGACCTTTCCAGCTGACCACTGTAACAGCGTACAGCTTCTGACCATTACAGCGCCAATGATTTTACAGTGTCACAGACCTTTCCAGCTGACCACTGTAACAGCATACAGCTTCTGACCATTACAGCTTCGATGATTTTTACAGTGTCATAGATCTTTCCAGCTGACCACTGAAACAGCATACAGCTTCTGACCATTACAGCTCCAATGATTTTTACAGTGTCACAGACCTTCCCAGCTGACCACTGTAACAGCATACAGCTTCTGACCATTACAGCTCCAATGATTTTTACAATGTCGCAGACCTTTCCAGCTGACCACTATAACAGAGTACAGCTTCAGACCATTACAGCTTTAATGATTTTTACAGTGTCACACACCTTTCCAGCTGACCACTGTAACAGCGTACAGCTTCTGACCATTACAGCTCCAATGATTTTTACAATGTCGCAGACCTTTCCAGCTGACCACTATAACAGAGTACAGCTTCAGACCATTACAGCTTTAATGATTTTTACAGCTTTCCCACATAAACATAGTAACAGCATACAGTGTAAGGCTCTGTTACAGCTGCAGTCACATTTACAGCCACCTGTACTTTTACAGCTACATGTACATAAATAATGACATACAGGTTTAGACTATGTTAATTCAATTCCTAGAGAAAGGGAATATTCAACAAATGAAGACAGAAGTATAACCATTATTCCACTTAAATACATGTGGGTGCTGAAGAGAATAAAACAAAGCTACATGTCTGCATGTGCGTGCAACAGTTACATCCTTCCTTGGATGACCATATCATAGCTGACTTACCGATTTCTGTTGGTAGCAGGGACATGAGCTGGGTTCATATTGTACGGCTGGTAGCCTGGGTACAGGTAATACTGCTGTACGTTGATGACGGCAGGGGAGGGTGACCCACAGGGCGACATGGGTGCAGATGGGGGTGGGGAGCATGAGCTCCAACCGCCACTACCGTGACCATTGCTACCATGGCCACCGCTTCCATGTCCGCCACTGCCATATCCACTACTGCTGTGTGGTCTCATCGTGGTCAGTACCTGTCCACAACTCGTCGACTACTGGCCCTTCAGGTACTTTACAGGTGTGTGGTAGTGACCAGTGACACAGCTTAACCCTAACGTCTGTAATTATCAATGATCAACTCTAATAGGCTACCAAATGTTGTTAGCCTGGTCTGCTAGAGTAAGACACAAAACACGTACATCTAGGTAAAGGGCCTAACTTGAGTGCAGCCACACCACAGATCCTATATCTTAACACCTTCCCAGGTAGACAATCACTGAAGACTGCACTTCGACAGATCTCACCTGCTGTTTTCTCATTAATGCTACGAACACGAAACAAGGTGTTTGTTTCCAGGTCCCAGAACCTGCCCAGTCTTTAAAGTACATAGAGGTTCAAGTCGTTTCACAAATCGCATGTAACTGTTTCAGAAGTAACAAAAGGCTGATGTCACAACTCTTGTCTTCATTGGGTCCTCGTCGGAAGCCTTAATCCTGGGAAGCGCATTTACCGCTGCTCATACAACTGTTAACAAAATAGCTAATGTTACCGTACACGCTATGACTAAGTCTTGCAAGGAACACTTTTTCAACTTCAATTCAATGTCATCATTTGTCCCCTGCCATATGTCCATGTAGGCACATTAAATCCTCAGGCAACTGTTGTAACAGGTTCAGAAGCTAGCACAGATATATAGCCAGGTACCCTACCAGGTGAACATGTAAGCACTTCTTAGGTGATCTGGCAGCACACGATGTGTAAGGTAGTGGGACATACCACAGATCTGACACAGATTAACATCAGTAAAGAGTTTAACACGAGGAGAACAGGCCAGTATCGGTCACACGCCTGACGTCAGGATCATCTGTGGGTCGTGCTTCCTCGTTATCCTTGTACCTGAAAACTGACTGGTACAGGTAAGTTATACCTGGACAGGTAACCCATGAGGCAGTAAGACCTGAGCACATGGACAGGGGATCAGAGAGACCAGGCCTGTATTAAAAATCTGGGCATCACTACACACAGTGTAGACTCTAGAGTAAATGGATACTGGTCAACGACCAACTGACCACTAAAATATAATCTCACAACTTCCCCTAAACACACACACTCACAGAACAAGAGAGCTGGATACCACATCCAACCAGATTTAGCCAGTTTACAGCTCGGACATCTCCTTGTTTCGTTGACTGTTCAATTGTCAGACGACCCAGCAAGCCTGTGGAGCAAGGTAACCCAGAATGTAATTCATCTGACAGAGTTGACAGGAGACAAAAGCCTGCCTCGCATCACTGAGCGTGACTGAATAAGTCAGATTCGCACAAGCCAGCGTTGTTTTGTGACACGGATGAAAACTAAAGAAGACACCACGCAGGAAAAATGGAATGAAGTCAGATTCAGGCTTCACTGATCACAACCGCGACTTGTCCACGTTCCTTCTTTCTTTTTTTTTTTTTATTCAGAGCTGATTAGAAAACATTTCTTCTGACTGAGCAACTAGCAAACAGAGTATCGCCATCACACCTCAAGCACGCTGAGTTTTCCCTGTTTTAGTTGTATTTCTAAACAATAACCCACTGGAGATGTGACTTTTTCCTCCTGTGTCTGACTTGACACTGAATTAAAACCTTGGCGTCAAAACAAACGTGGTGGGCAATCAGTTTGTCCAGCCCTCAGTTAGAGACAGTGTGAATCATGTGGGTCTCCGGGAGGGAAATCTGTTTGCTCAGTGCAGAGTATGTGTACATATATACTTAACTACACATGTTCTCCCAAAGTAAAAAAACTGGGTCACGGCATGTCACTGGGTCCATGTGACAGGCCAGTCGGGAGCTGTGTTGTGAAGTGGCAAGGGCAGATAACTCTCAGCAAACTAACTTAACACTGACCTTTTGGGAGATCAGACGTGCATATACTCATGTCCTATCAAGACAGCTGTTCAGGAATAGCCACCAGATGAAGATTTTCTCAGCGCTTGAACATGAGGGCAAAGTCTTGAAACTGATCACAAAATAATAGACATGGAATTTTTAATATCCATAGAAAGAAGTAGACTATAAATAAAAAAAAATAAAAACGTTCAAAAGTCCCAAGTGTTTCCTAGGGGTTTTGCTGTCATGGTACGGGCAACACCAATAAGATATGTACATGTACACCAATGCCAACTTGCCTTGCCAACGATCTAATTTCTATCATGTTTCATCAGCTCAAATCTGTGCACTTTTAAGGCCTGCTGTTAGACAACATAGCCTGAGCCAACAACCACTGGCTGCGACACTATTTTTTCTTCAGAACTTACATTATGTTGCCATAGTAACTACTTTCACCATATGGAAAGCTCACCTAGATATGAATGGGAGAATTTGTACAGATGACACACTTCCTGACGTTATTTTTCCTTCCCACGACCGCACCCGTTAGAACCAGTAATACACTAGTTTTGAATGTCCTGTAACACCTAAAATAGGGTTCATCTGGTGGGCGAGGGACAAAAAAATCAATGTTTGTGTCCGTACCTGAGAATTGGTAACAAACAGGAATAACCCTGATGACTGCTGTGGCAATACTAGCTGCAGCTGATGAGATAAAATGTGTGACTATCTACACTCCTAAGAAAAAAAAATTAAAAAAAAAAAAAAAAACACAGAAAAAATGGCAGATTTCAATTCAAATGTTATCTTTAGCAAATACAAGGACATCACCGTGCTCAAGTCTACAAAGTGCATGTGTATATCACGTATTTATGCCTGTCACTTAGGATGTTTTCATGAACTTTATACATGTACATCTCTCAGGTTGTTATGAAAGCTGAGAATAAAGAGACGAAAAAAAAATGTGTAATATGTACCAATTAAAGTTCTTGCGTATATGTCTTACCTAATGTAAAGTACATAACAAAATAAATAAACATAAAACCATTAGCATAACGACACCTGCAAACTGCATATCAAACTCATACATGTAAATATGTAATTACTGCAAGGTAAAATTCAATGATTTTTCTTCTCCCATGCATGCATGCAGACGATTGCTTATGTGGATGTTTGGATTGAAGGTATTTTTAATCGTTAACAGAAAGCTGTCTCTCTAATTATGTACATGACAGTAAATATCAACTGACTGACTCACTATTTCCCTGTACACATACACGTACACACCTGCACGAGTTAGAGACAAAATTACATGCGGCAGACATGTAAACATGAAAGCCTTTGTTTACAGCCAGGTAATGTACTCCTGCATCGGGTAGACATACAGGTAGACCTACAGTTTCTGCTTTCACTACCTGCGCATGTGCACAAACAAGTGCAAAATCGCAAATGCTTTGACACCTCTTGGTGTCATCTTACAGTCAGGGTCCGTCATTCAGTGCAAATCATGTTAATTTATTTCAAAGAACGACCAGCTGATAGAATGACAAGCTTACAAGCAAACTGTCTGACAGAACCACCGCTGACAGGCTGACAGAACAATCAGATAACTGAACGACCAGCTGAGAGAACGACTGGCTGACAGAACAACTGGCTAACAGAATGACCAGCTGATAAAATGATCGGCTGACTGAACAACCTGCTGAATGAATGACTGGCTCACAGAAAGAACGGCTCAGAGGCTGACAGAATGACCGGCTAACAGAAAGATTGGTTGACAGAATGACCAGCTGACAGAATGATCGACTGACTGAACAACCCACTGACTGAATGACTGGTTCACAGAAAGAACGGCTAACAGAACGACCAGCTGACAGAATGATCGGCTGACTGAACAACCCGCTGACTGGCTGACAGAATGACTGGCAGACAGAATGACCGGCTAACAGAATGACCAGCTGACAGAATGATCGGGTGACTGAACAACCCGCTGACTGAATGACTGGTTCACAGAAAGACTGGCTGCCAGGCTGACAGAATGACCGGCTAACAGGACGATTGACTGACAGAATGACCAGCTAACAGAACGACTGGCTGACTGAACAACCAGCTTACAACCAACTGACAGACAAAACGGCCAACCGACAGAATGACAGATATAGAGAATGCCTATCCCGGATAATAATTCACAGCTTTTGCAAAAGTACCAGGAGGCTCAAAATTGTTACGCAAAAATGCAAAAAAACAGAGACCTGTGACTTTCATGTGAACTTTTTACACCTAACTTTTACTTAATCTAGGTCATGTACCTTTAACAAACACTTCACCAAAATCAAACACACGAACTTCCACTCCTCATTATTATTCCTTAACCCCATTGTTCAAACAAGGAAAGAGAGGTGTGTATATCTGAAAAGTACACATCTTGGCAAATTAATTCCCCCGGCCAAAAAATTTGGGTGGTTGATGTGACCAAAAAAACGGTTACAGGTTTTAAGCCTTGAATAACCGATCATTCAGTTCACCACGATGCAAAAACGAACCAATCATTCGCGCAAATTGGTTGTGAACAACCTTGTGTGGGTAACTATCGTATACCCGTTGAGCGCTACGCAGTTCAAGCAGTGCATTTATGGGAACTTTCTGGGGGGCCAGATCAGCGTAACGGATTTATCAGTCTGCACAACTACAATCCACATAACCAATGTGCAAACGATCGTTTCGTTCACGCCAAATTTTGTGGCCTGATTCCCCTATTAGAACATTTGGGACTGTAAAATGGAAAACAGACCAATGGAAATGGGGCCAAATATCAGTCCCTGGAGCTTAACAGATTATGCCATGTTACAGAACAACTAAGGATTGCCGACCACTTTGCATTGAATAAAATGCTTATATTTTCCATGTTCAAACTAGACTGGCCTGTTGGGTGGGGAAGGGGGGGAAGGAAGAATTTTTTTCCAAATAAGTATACCCTAATCCATGTCCATGTAAACCAAACTTACAAGCTTGGATCGCTACATGAAAGTTTGTGCGTTACATTGAACACCCATGGCACAGAACTACATTTTACAAATTTACAGAGCCTGGATTTGATCTCATGACTTCACAGCTAAATGTTGCTGTCAAAAAGTGTTTATGAACCAATACTGCTGTACACACTGGAAGCATCAGACTGAAAATACAAGTGTTAGAAAAACGACAACCAAAAATCAGAGCGAAATGGAAAAATAATGAATTGGGGGTGGGTGGGGGGGGGGGGGGGGGTAGATTCTTAAGGGGACCGTCCGCATGAAAACATTTCTTTTCCTTTCAAGGAAGAACAGATTCAGATTACTACATGTATATATTACATTTGCACAAATGAAGCTGTTCTTTGTTATCCCATCATGAGCATAAAAAAAAAAATTTCAACAAAAATGTACCAGACCTCAATCTTGTTAATGTAGCAGAACAAAAATGGGATAACTGGCCAAATAGCTACACACGCAGGACCCTCAAACATCCACCATGCAGGTTAGAACAGTAATGTCAATGTTAATGTAAATGTAAAATGCCTGGTCAGCATGTTTAGTTTCAAACTCACCGACTCATCGTGCCGTCTGAACAAGTCTGATGCAGTATAAATAAAGTTGTTTACCGTTGATGATCTTGCTTACCCAGACACACATGTAGATATTTTCTGCAGTATACATGCACATCTACTCTTGAACTCCAGTCCTTGATTCACTATTTTTACCTCTTGAATTCAATGTCAAGCTGAGCATTTTAAAGATCACAGGTCAGGCAACTGAACATGGAGATTTAGCATGGTAAAATAGTATCACGTGTCAAAGGTCACTCAAAGCATTACCGTGTTTCACCTAAAGTTTGGTATGTAAAAATACACCTTCAGAAGCACATAAAGGCCTTAAAATTATATTTCTCATGCCAAGATTCCAGTTTTTCTGGTAACAAACTAATCCTATTTTGCCAAAAACTTTTAAGTGGCCCACTAAGGTGCAGGAATAAATGAGTATCAAGCTGTATCGGCCACTGGACATATCCTAAACTTTAGGTGAAATATGGTACAAGTCTTGATGCAGCAAATTTGGCGCTGTAGACAGCTAGCTCACCTGGAGTTACACAGTTCAGGTACCTGAAGGACAACGGTTATTTTAAACCACACACAGAAAACATTAACAGTTAAATTGCGATGTATTTGTGGAACTGAATGCCTCGTTCAAGGTTAAAAGAAAACAAGCCTGAATATAACGTGGATGTAAACCAAGGGTATTTCAGGAATCAAAGAGAAACTTGATTTAAGAACTGAAATGTATCACCTTGTTTACAGATAATACAATTACAGGTGAAGCTAGTCAGGTTAAACATCATGTGCTTCATTAGAAACTACAATTACCCACTGCCTGCCACTTTTCTAAATGAAAAATAATGAGTATAATAACAATAATAATAATAATAATAAAAAATGAGCAGGTAGCCACCTACTATGATAAAAACTCCTGTGTGACTTCACGGAATTCTTTGTGACATACAGGTATGCACGCACTTGGATCACTCTGACCTACATGTAATGATAGGAAAGCATACCTTGACATAGGTGTACAGGTAGTACCAACCACATGTAATGATAGGAAGCATACCTTGACATAGGTGTACAGGTAGTACCAACCACATGTAATGATAGGAAGCATACCTTGACATGGGTGTACAGGTAGTACCACTCACATGTAATGATAGGAAGCATACCTTGACATAGGTGTACAGGTAGTACCAACCACATGTAATGATAGGAAGCATACCTTGACATAGGTGTACAGGTAGTACCAACCACATGTAATGATAGGAAAGCATACCTTGACATAGATGTACAGGTAGTACCAACCACATGTAATGATAGGAAGCATACCTTGACATAGGTGTACAGGTAGTACCAACCACATGTAATGATAGGAGGCATACCTTGACATGGGTGTACAGGTAGTACCAACCACATGTAATGATAGGAGGCATACCTTGACATAGGTGTACAGGTAGTACCAACCACATGTAATGATAGGAAGCATACCTTGACATGGGTGTACAGGTAGTACCAACCACATGTAATGATAGGAAGCATACCTTGACATGGGTGTACAGGTAGTACCAACCACATGTAATGATAGGAAGCATACCTTGACATAGGTGTACAGGTAGTACCAACCACATGTAATGATAGGAAGCATACCTTGACATGGGTGTACAGGTAGTACCAACCACATGTAATGATAGGAGGCATACCTTGACATAGGTATACAGGTAGTACCAACCACATGTAATGATAGGAAGCATACCTTGACATACATGTAGGTGTACAGGTAGTACGACCCAGAATACATTTATTTATTTGATTGGAGCTTTACACTTTACTCAAGGATATTTCACTTATATGAAGGTGACCAGCGTAAGACCGGAGAGGTAGCCAGCGTAAGTTGGACTTGAACTCACAAATCGCATTAGTGACAGCCCCACTGTGCTGCGCTGGCACACAAACCACTCTGCTACGGAGGACTGTCCCAGATTACAGATTCAGCCTATAATCAATAATCAGTATCAGATCAACGGTGTTATTAATGGTGAGAAAAATGGGGCCTTTCAGTCTGATAGATACATTATGTACTTGCTTCTTCATGCATTTGTAACCGGAACATTTGATGGAAAAAGGTTGATAATGGCCTTCAAAGAAGCAACCGTGGTCCAAACAGAGCAGTGATTAAAACAAGACGAGAGGTGAGAGGTCAGAAGAATGCCTACGTGTGCCACCATACACCCTAACAATTTGTTCAATGTTCATGAAGGTTTTATAGTTACAGGTAATATGATCAGTTTTAAACACTAAAGCGAAAAACCTAAACCAAAACCAACCCTTTTAAATGAGTAACACAGATCTTCTTTCAAGTCAGCTTATTTTGGGAGAAGAATAAACTGGGATAAAAATTGCCTTTTCACAGTGAGAAGCCTAACAATTAAGACATCCGTCTCTCCGGTAATCCGCTTCATGTCACGTAGACGCTGTTCAGGCGTGTGAGTTCTGATACAAGACATGTGGATGTGGTAAGAAGACCTGGAAGTGATGGTGGATCAAGCCGGATTGAGCCACATGTGGGAAGAACCTTCTGGAGCATGTTTACATTTATCTGTAACGCCCTGAGCTTGTGTCCCTTCACGAGTCTGCTGCGTCAAATGTGATCCAACATGTGTGTTCAACCTGTTGCGTCGTCTACTAAACTCCTCATAACCGTATTCCTATAGGCCCTTATGCTTCAGATGCATGTACTTGTACATCCCTGAGCTTTCAATTTTACGTCTATTTATTTACATTATTGCACGTTGTTTAACGCAACATTCAGGAATTTTCCACTTTAATCTACAACGGTGGTCAGATTTACTGGTGGAGGTATCCAAAGTGAACAGGGTAATTAAACCACCAACCTTTGGCAAGTTAAAGACAAACTTTCCTAACATAACGTTGACATATCCACACGGTAACGGATGAGAGACATGTGGTCTTTAATGAATGTTAGACTGCACAAATGGCCAAGCGCTTCTTGTCATCAAACTACAGCTTGGGAATCTGCAAATCCGTGGTCCAAGGCCGGATTTGAACCCTAAATGTCACTTCATGCAGCAACTGAAAAGTAGGCAAAGTTAATCAACAGCCCACGCCCTTCTTTCGGCTTATCATTTAATTTATGCATGTACACTCATGCAGAGATTTCATATTCTTCTGATACAAGTATATCTGTGGGATAAAACATTAAACATTGTTAAGTACATGTCCCTTCTTCACTGGGATGTTTGTGCATGACCAAATGACCAAATATCTTGTCTGCCTGCCAGACTTAATGCTGAATCAAAGTAACTGTGTAACTTTGAGGTATTATAACCCAGAATATTTCACCCATCCAAAACAATATGATTAAGAGCACCTTGTCACTGTCAGTCATTCTTATGAAAATCTAAATTACAGGTATGAGGACTTCAGAGTCGCTGGGAAACACTTTTTGGTTTCCCAACAATTTCTGCTATGGGAACCAATTTATCCGTAATAATTTTAGTATCAATGGCATTTCATCAAATAAATTTTGGTGTCTGATGTTTCTTGCAGATATAGTTTTCACTTACTGGGTTAAGTATAATCACCATAATCCCTAACTTTTTTGTTTAAAACGTATGAACTGTCAGTGAATGATTGAGGTATCTGGTGTTATCGCCAATTAACTAGAATGTTGTCAGGAAATGTGTCCCTGAGGTCAAAGGGACAAGTTTAGAACTGCACCTCACGTTTGCAAACATGGCTGACGAGACTCGAACAATCGGATTATTCCGCTTCCTCTTCGAATGCTTGCACTTTTACACGAAATTTCACCTGAAAGAGCAATTAATAAATTGTGCTTACATATGCAAGGATAGGAAGGTCAGGATGTTTTCTTTTTGACATAATTTTCAAGTACAGGTTACTTTATGTTATGTCACGAAGAAATGTTTATTCAAGCATGGAGGTGTTGAAGACTAACAACCCATTAACAAGGAACTTTTCCTCTACAGGTTTTCACCATGCTTTATACTCTAAAAACTTCTTGTGACCAAATGTTCCCAAGAAGCTTGCAGCTTGACCTTGGTTTTAGTCTTACAAGATTCAAAACTGAATTATATTTAAAAACTAAAAACTAAAAAAGTTGTCGCTTTTATTCTTCACTGATATGTTCCTCAGTGTGTACTTAAAGATAAATTCATGCTCTTCAACAAAAATGTACAGCGTAAGTAGTTTACCATCAGGGCGTCATTCATGTGTCCACTCTACCACAATACAGCACGACTCCAGACCAGCTCTCTTTCCGCAGGGAATCTATATTGACGGAACGTGTGGACAGTAGCATTGTTGTGAGCTGGGTAATTGTACAAATGTCAACAGTTCTTACCTTTGAGAAAAACCACTAGAAATTCTCAATGGCTAAGAGAGTAAACACTTATGCAGTAACACAAGTTCAGGGTTCCATTCTATCACGATCATTCGTATTTCATCATTACACGCTTTCAAGTCATCTGTAATCTTATGGTTTACAATCAACTACAATATCCTTTCTAGTTCAAAAGCAGTCCCAAGAAGTTGATCTTGTTGAAATTTTTCTTTTGGAGCTTGCTCATCCAAACTTACGAGCATCAATGGTAATTTCAGAACTCTCATGTACACTGTACTTCATATTAAAATGTCTTGTTTCACAGAGTACATGTACATATAAAGTATACCACAACCTTTCTGTTCTCACGACTGAGAGTTTGAGAATTTCTACGTAAATACAAAACTAGGAAAATCTGTGCATGTAGGGTTATTCTTATCTTCATCAACAGAAGACTCCACTAGACAAGTAGCCAGCTACCTGGCGGCAAATAAAATGAACTACAATAAAAGTTTTGGTAAAAGCAGACAGCTTAAAATTATAACAAAATAATTTTACTGAAGAAGCAGGATGCAGTTATCTGGTAACCACCTTCTAATAAACCCCCATGGTATGAAATGTACCGCCGTCTTTTTTTCCATACAGCAAAATAATTGAGAGACCTGTCATATCACACTGACACCCATAAGAATGAATAACAACAACAATTTCTTCCTTACCACACTCACTATATTGTGAACACTCTTAAATGCCATTTACATACTTGTGCATCAGGTACAGTACTAAAGAACATTGATGAAATGAACCAGTTGCCAATTTCAATGCATTTCATGCTTGTAGCTACATGCACATGCATAAAGGACTCTCCACTGTACTACACATATTGAAGACAATCAGTCTGTGGTGACTTTAAACACTACTCCTATCTCACATTTTTTCTTTCCATGTCCCTCTAATGCTTTTCCAATTCCATGAAAACTTCCCACGCCCAGTCACATGCTTGCCCAACAGGGACAGTACCAAAGGGCCTTAAAGACATGGAGTGTTAATTTCAAAGCAGTTTATACTTATACATGTAGTTAAATAAGACTTTCTGGGGCCTCCGTGGCTCAGTCGGTTAGCGCGCTAGCGCAGCGTAATGACCCAGAAGCCTCTCGCCAATGCAGTCGCTATGAGTTCAAGTCCAGCTCATGCTGGCTTCCTCTCCGGTCGCAAGTGGGAAGGTCTGTCGACAACCTGCGGATGGTTGTGGGTTTTCCCCCAGACTTTGCCCGTTTCCTCCCACCATAATGCTGGCCACCGTTGTATAAGTGAAATATTCTTGAATACGGCGTAAAACACCAATCAAATAAATAAATAAATAAACATAAGACTTTCTGTCATATTAACACTCCAGTTGTCACTTTCAGAACTACTCTAGTGTCAATCAGGATTTAGTCACTGACATCTATACCATTCATCAGTACCATGTTTTAGTGCTTTTTTTTTCTTTTCTGAATCCATCCGAGTCTCCTATCACACCCAACACCCTCTATACTACAGTAAGACATACATGTGCACTCAGCGCCAAAACACTGCAGCAATCTGCTTTCTGACAATGATGACTGCAGATGTTCAACAAACTGAACGGTATTGACTCCCAATTGAAGGGTGAAGTGAGAACACCCGCAGTCAAATGGTGCTTTGGTAAGAGAGAACAAGTTACAAGTACATGTAAATCATGTGTCACCAATATGTTGTATTTTTACAACTTAGCATACAATATTACAACACAGCATCTAGAGTTCTCTTCAGAATCGCATATGACCTAAATGATCATTAACTTCATTCATGACTATCTGCCCAGTTTTCCTGATTCCGAGAGTTCTACGGGTCTTAGAAATCTGTTTTGCGGTTTGCTTTTGAGGGTGATATGATGATATTCCACCGGAAACTTGTAAGTTTCAGCACCAAAATTTAATGTTTTGTGACATTTATTTGTCTCTAAAAACCCACCTTTGTGTGCAAAATTTTAGGTCATTTAGGGTGATGGAATATACAAATATATCCTTGATTATCAAGATTTAAGGAGTGGCATAAAAGGAAGGATTTGTACAGGTGTGTGTCTACTTTTCACACCTGTATAAATTTTGTTCATCATAAGGAAAGATTTTAATATCAGAATGAAACATATATCTATTTTTTTAAAAATTGGCAACTTGAAACAGGCTCCAATACAATTTGACAGTTTGAGTAGTAGGAGTGCTAAATGCTTGGTTTTCTACAGCCCGAGACATCTCCCAGACATCACTGAGGTCACAAATGAACACGTGCTTGAGATGCTTAATAAGATAAAGAACATAAGTAACTACTGGAGTCAGTAAACATGATTTACACACGAAGTTGTATGTGCAGGTGGTGCTGTTGATTTCATAATGGGAATAAGTTTTCAGTAACATTCCTAGGGGAATGGGTGAACAGTGAATAATGTACTAATATGTTATTATTAATTTGATGGCAGTCTCATGGGAAGACGAAAGAACGGGTGCCAGAGGAACACCCCAACCTTGGCAAGTTACTGACAAACTGATATGCACATTATGTGATATTCCTGGTAGAGGAGGACCACAGGCAGTGAAAACAGGAGAATCTTGACATAACCTGCCCATGGCTAGCTCTGAACCTAGATATCATTGCAAATCATTTTGTCAATAATCATGTGTCACTAAAACTAAAAAGACAAGCACCTTTACCCACTTGGCCATGACCCATTCCCACTGCACAAAAATCAGGGAAAAACAAAACAACAGCTTAATATATAGATAAAATGTCTATGCTACATATTCAATATACAAACTACATATCTACACGTATGGGTCAATCTGACCTAGACAGAAAACTTCGCACAATAATCTCTTCTCTATCAGGATTTGCACAAATAATGTCATGTATGGCAAACGGTTCCAGATTTGTCATTGTGGTTTTTCTATGTTCCGGAAATACATGTAGGTAGAGTATGACAACACACATTGACATTAACTCTGGTAATATGCGCACAAAGAGAGAACTACATGTATACTGTGCAAAAAGCTAAGGAAGTGTTGCAGTTTCATATCTAACACTGTGATTCTAAAATGGCTCTGCATGTTCACAAAGTGCAGATAAAGGTTTATTATTAAACTTGCTCGTTGAATCAAGAAGTAATGATACCACCTGTGTACTCGGGTTTTAATATGCAAATTACTTTTCAAACGTGTGAGTACTTTTGTTTCTTTTCACTTTCTTTTTCTATTTTCTATGAGAGTAGACAAAAATTTGTCCCTGTTTGTACAATACAGCCGGCTGGGAAAAAGATGTCTACTTGCATGTACACTTAGTCTTAACCTCGTTTCTACATATATGTATTACAGGTGAGGTGCTTTTAGCGGTGTGTGTTTACAAAGGCATGGTGATTCATTCTAAACGCATGCAGCGCAGGCTGCAGTGCATGCACGCAAACAAATATGCAGTTGAAAGTGTTGTGGTTCTTTATTGTGCATTGCAGTTAACAAAGTTTGTAACATACAAACACACTTATACAATATACAGGAGGAACGCAAACACGTGTACATCCACTTGTTCAGTTTGGTGGTGTGATAACACCTGCATCAGCACGTGTTATTATACTATTTCCACAACTACTGACCACCACAATTCAAAGCATGGCAACTTCCTGCCTACAGGACAGATCGTCTTGCTTTTTGAAAGAACTCCAGAGCTAGTACATATTCCTTACATTTTAGCTAAGCGAGTGCAATAAAGTTAAGTTCCTGGGGCAAACATCTAGCCTGGCAGTTGTAACTGCAACTTTCTAGGTTAAGAGGGAAATAGATATACATGTAGCATGTTTGGAGCAGATGTGACAGTACCCGGTATTGTTTCTCTATGTACACCAAGACAGACACATCACCTAGACAGAGTAGGTGTGTGACACAGGGGAGGTTTAGCCAACCCCACAACCACTTACTGGATTATCCTACTTCCCACAAAAATTGACACGACCCAAAATCTACACCATTTACGCAGTTATTACAAAAGCTTCTCTATGGCTGTTCTTTCCGGGTCAGGCATTTTTTTTTTTCAAAGACCTACATGGTTTTAACAGTTCCTGGGACTTACAAGTAGCGACTGAGACTTTAGACACCACCTTCACTTTCAAGTCTTTATGCACATATGATTTCATAGTGCATGTCTTGGCTCATTTCAAGAGCATATGGCTCATTTTAAGACTACAGAGGTCATTTTTACCTTATAAGATCAAATTCTATTTCTTGTGAAACCCTGAAGCCTGTTGATCGAGGCATCGCCTTGACTGGAAGACAACAAACTACACAATTTCTTTAATTTAACTGAATTACTTGAATAGCGTTCTATGTTGTAGTCATGAATTTTTCACTAATACCCATTATATGACTGTAGCCAGCATTTACAGTGGAAGACTTTTTTTTGTTCAAGACAATCACTGCCAATGTGTAAGTGCAAAATTCTGCAGTGTGGTGTTCATTTTTTATCTGAGGTTTTTTTTTTTTTATGTTGTACTGAAAAATATTTTACTTATACAATGACAACCATCACTATGGTGAAAGGAAACCGGGCAGAACCCCTTGGGGAAACCATGACTATCTGCGAGTTGCTGGTTTAAAATTTACGGTTTAAATTTAATGGACGAAAATGAACAAAAGAACTGCTTAGTAAGTTGTTAGCATCTATGTGCGCACATTACGGTGCACTGCATCAGGTCATTGCAAAATGGAGGTTTCAGTTCAAGAGAGTGAACATGACCCACTAAATGTTAGATCCTCCTTCTATACTACATGTAGTCTCATTATAAATTCAAGTCTAACAGCGAATCACATGCGAGCACAATGAACCAGAAAGGAAACCACAAAATCTTGAGCTTCCAGACTGAGAGTCCCGAACTGTTAAATATACCCTGTCTTTGCACTCATAATTTACACGCAGAGAATAGCTAAGCTGGTGTGTTGGTTCACTACAGAGAATAATCCCAGCACTTTGGACCTATGGACGATTTTACAGCTCCTCTTTTACCTAACAACGTGCCCGATACTAGGTCACTGGGTGCGGAGGGGCTTTATCTGTGGGTCGCTTTAACTCTTGAGTTCAGCCACAATGTCAGATGTTGGGTTTTTCTTTACAAGAAAACAAGAAATAAAGGAACCATGTAAAGACTGGAAAGTTTTAAAAATCAGGTCCAGGTCAATAAATTCCACGATATGCAAAAATCTCTTGTTGCCACATGAAGTTTCCACTCAGATATACTGCAAGCTTGGAAATACAGTAGAAGGACAAAGACAGGGTCCTGTACCCAATGGTATTTTGACTAGGGCAATCGGTTTGGTGCAGGACAAAACTACCATGTCAATAATATTTTAACTAAGAATGTTAACAGCTGGGAAATTTGCTGTTATGACCTTCACTAACCTAAAATTGTTTGCAGGCTTTTAATGTTATCAATAAATAATTTTAACCAATTTGAGCAAATCTGACATTATGTTAAAACTTGTGATGATACAGCTTCAGCCTGACAAAGTTTTCTTCATAAACTAGCATAAATCAGCTCAGGGCAGGTGGAGAAATGATCCTCAAAGATACATCCATTACTTCAAAAGAGCCATCAACATTGTACACATTTTCTTCAAATAACTCCCTGTACATGTAGCTCTTACTTCAGAGGCTTTCACACTCCATGCATTAAGGATAAAGATAAAGGCTTGAGGTCAGGGGAGGGTGGAGGTGAGGGAAGGGGAGGTCATTCATGAGGCTATTTCAGGTGATCAAGATTTCCCATTTAAGGTCAGAGGTCGGAATAATTCCAGGTCAAATGTGCAAATACTCTGATATAGATCTATCAATGGCTGCTTTCTGCCACATGTCCCAATGACCGAGTTTCTCCCCTGATTTATTGGGAGATAAAGCACTTGACTTTAGACTCAAGCGCCTTTGGTGAGACGCATTATATGTGGTAGTATTACTCCCTTAAATAATGATAAGGCTTAGGTGAGAAAAGAACAATACAGGATGGATTTATGCATAACCGCTGATAAGCCACTTGACTGTCACCTTCACAACACGCATGTTTTGTGGAACAATCACTTACTCTGTACCCTCTGGCACTGGCCAAACTACACGCAATAGACAAGGCAAATTTACGGTCAACATTTCATACACTGTAGTAATTTTTCAAAGCCCAAAGTACCTTCTAAACATAGATTCTACCTATCCTATAATCCCATGCATATTAAGGCTGAAGGTCAGCTCACACAGTATGTGTACCTTTCCATTCAAAAATATACAGAGTGCGACAAGTGAATGATAAATCAGAGTTTCTGGAGATAAAACTCTGGACTTCACACATGGAGGAGTAGAGTCCCACATTTGAGATTTGCGTATGTATACCATGTGACTTGGGGTATGGCTCCAGATACCCCCGCCCCCACCTCCAACCCCACACCACCCCCACACCACCAAAGCTTCCCACAATCCATACACAAGTACAGCCTTTTGTCAGCGTTTCCACATTCCCATTACATTTCATTCAGGCTTTAAGCCTCCTACACTCATACATATAATGCGCATGTATAATAGGTGCAGTCCAGGTGTGAATGTAATCTTTCACACCTATGCACCTATTCACAAGTCATACATTGACACAATTTGCGACAGGATCGTATTATTTAGGTAAAATTTTACTTACTCTTCTTAATATCAAAGCCTCTGGAACAAATATTACTCTACATGTAGCTGTATGTTAAGAAAGTCTCTAATTTGATTGATTGATTGGTGTTTTACGCTGTACTCAAGAATATTTCACTTATACAACGGCGCCCAGCATTATGGTGGGTGGAAACCGGGCAGAACCCACGACCATCCGCAGGTTGCTGACAGACCTTCCCACGTATGGCCAAAAGTCTCTAATTACTCAGGCATGTACTTTCATGAAATATTTCTTTCTTTCATTGATTTGATGAAAATGCAGGAGCAAACATGACTACACTGTACATGTATGTATATATATACATATATATATATATATATATATATACATGTATATATAAACCCAAAGATGCCCGTCCACATGTATTCATGATCATCCAAGAACAGGGTTGTGGGAACTGACTTTGGAGATTTACTGGTGTCTTGAAACAAAAGCACACAGTTATCTCCCATTTGTGACAGGTACACATTGCTGCAAAATCACAAAGCTTTCTTACAACGCCAACAAATATGTCATTTACATTATCTCAAAAATTCACTATAAAACTTTAACAACAGATGAATGTAGACCTATACCCTTATCCAAACAAATTGAACAGTGCCCACAAATTTCAAACACTATTTACATTGTATGTATAAATATAGGTGTACATCACTAAACTTTTAATATTATCTTGGTGAAATTAAAACCAAGTCTTCAAATATAATTTAAGACATATATTTGGATACTCTGCCTCACTTGAAGGGTTAAATAACAAAAAGGCATCTTCAGCCCACATTTCCAAGATACATTATTTATTTATTTGATTGGTGTTTTACGCCGTATTCAAGAATATTTCACTTATTTGATGGCGGCCAGCATTATGGTGGGTGGAAACCGTGCACAGCCCAGGGGAAACCCACAACCATCCGCAGGTTGCTGGAAGACCTTCCCACGTACGGCCGCAGAGGAAGCCAGCATGAGCTGGTCTTGAACACACAGCGACCGCATTGGTGAGAGGCTTCTGGGTCACTACGCTGCGCTAGCGCGCTAACTGACTGAGCCACGGAGGCCCCATTACGTGTAATAACATATACTAGTAACAGTACAAACACATTTTTCAACCTTCACATTAGGGGATAAAAATGGCTTCGAAGTAGAGTTTTCTTAAGGCCCCAGCCGTCAGTCTGGAAATTAAGCAGCTTGCAGCAGATCGACCGGGTCTGGCCAAATGGGGGCACTGGTGGGCAGTATCTTTGTACATGACACCTTGCTGACACTGCAGCTACACTCTTCACCTGACTCAGGGCACTTTCAGCCAGTTCACCGAGTTCTGAGCAAAATCAACGATGACGTAATTTCTTAAAACAATCCAGCCGTTGACAGAAAGTATGCATAATATAGAGGGGTAATTAACAGGTAAAAAAATAACCCCAAAATGAAATGTTTTAACAAAAATAAGGGCATAATTCTTTCTCATTTAGCACAGAACCATAATCTTTGTTTTACAGTTCCTTTTTATGTATCCTTTGATTACACAATTTAACAGATAATAAAAATACCAAGTGAACTACTAAGTTTACTTTTGAATATTTCTTCGCACTGCTTCCCATGGGCTCCAGAAATTTATGGTTAAAAATAACACATGTACCCCTTAAGTCCAAGTATTGTAAGTAATGTATTTCACGTAAAGTTTGGTACAGAAAAATGTACTTCCAGAATGACTTGACATGATACTCTTGATGCTAATACTGAAGTTTTTCTGACAAGAATACTAATGCTAAAACTAAAGATTTCTGATAAGAAATTAATCAAACTTTACCATAAATTCTCAAGCCACCTTACAAGATGGATGTATGACTTAGAATCAAGCAAAATGTGCCATTTAATAAATTGCTAAACTTTAGGTGAAGAACATGTATCTAAAGCCTTCAAGAAAAAAAACTCATACCAATTTGGGACAAGTCCAAAATAAATCCTAATAAAGAGATACTGCTGGCAACCATTTTATACACATAATGATAATATTCTCTTCTGCCACTTGATGGATACCTTTCAGACAATTTTATGCCATGGGCTGACGAGGCTGTGTAATGTGCAAATTAACATGTATTACAGTTTATAATTGCTCTTTTGACTGATGCTGAAGTGTAATTACACAAGATCATCTTCTATTTTTAAATTAGCCTTAAAAATACATGCATACGTCAGCTAAGTATTCCTCCCATCACATTCCCTTACCAGAAACCAAATAAGAAATTAAATTACATGTAGCTTCTACCAGTCACATGTATGTGTGTGATATTTTTTTCTTCTTTTCGGCTGGCAAAAATATAGTGCCTAAGAGAGCTTTTCTGACATGTCAATTTTAAGCGGACTTTATTTTGAGACTGTTGAAGGCGTGACAACAAGGCCACCTAACTACAGCTCTACAACATGTACGTCAGATCCTCCCACATGGTACCATGACAACTGCAACACCTACCCATGAAATAACAAGGGGACTAAGGGGAGATAACTCTGCACCGAGGACAAAAGTGGAAATAGACAACCTGTACATTAATACTACCTTGGTTCAAATGCGAAATGTAAATCTTTCACACTTTGTTTCCCCGAGATATGTGACGAGGAAGAAAATCAATGTCAGGGTCACAAAGTCTGAACAACGAAGCACTTGCACACATGTAGTTATACTGCAATAACAGTATAGATATGTAAAATGGGATCAATAATAAACTGTCCTTCATAGATGGATGGATAACAGAGGGCTGATTTAAGGTTCCGTTGGATGTTCATGTCTAAATTAAAAAAGGGGAGAGAAAAAAAACAATGATTAACAAGGTCACTCCATAGGTTAACATCGCACAAGTAAAATAACTTCTTCTAAATATTTACTTCTTCATTTATTTATTTTAATTGATGTTTTATGCCATACCCAAGAATATTTCCCTTATATGATGGCTTAGAAGTTACGGTTCAGTTTTATGGGTAGGGACACCCTAGGATTTCTTACAATGCCGACAAATATGTCATTTACATGATCTCAAAAATTCATCATAAAACTTTAACAACAGATGAATGTAGACCTATACCCTTACCCAAACAAATTGAACAGCGCCCACAAATTTCAAATACTATATACATAGTATATGTAGATGTATGTGTACATCACTCAACTTTTAATACTAGCTTGGTTAAATTATTTAGTTTGGGCTCAGTTTTAGGGGTAAAGACGCCCTTCATAATTAAAAACTCAGCCAAAGCGACAACAGCTGGATTTGAACCTGTATAACCATATACAAGAGATCTCAAGTTTATGGAAACAAAATAATGCAGGTTAGACAAATGTTAATAAATACTAAATTTTTGTGACCCGCATAATCCTATTTGTGAGAAATTAGCATACAATTAAACATCAATCTCAAAAATCAAGTGATGAAAATCAATTACACACATGTACATTATCTTAAAAAAAGTCTAGCAAATGTATATATTTTTTTTATTCCATACAAAATAGTAGATGACTTTAACTCCTTATATGTGCGCTTGTCACACAAATTATCAATGCTGAACAAAGCAGATACGATGATTACCTCCCTTGATTACATGTACCAGAGAGAAAAAAAAAAAAACATTTCTAAAGCTTGTACAACAAGGGTGTATGCTACTGACATTTTAACGGACAGAAGAAATAAGGTCGTTGTCAATGACTTAACCTGACCCTCTTAGTTTCTGTGACCACATGTACAGGTGTGTTGGTTGACTGTGACTTACCCCCTCCCTCACAGCATGATGTGTTCAGGCATTCCTGAGGAGTCCTGTACTAACACCTTGGGGGTAGCAGGGAGGGATAAGATTGATCAGTAATACACCCTCATCTACTGTGACATAGTGATATAGTGATAGTGGGGTAGGGGGTCTGGTAGCTTGCCAATAAGGGGAGGGGTAACCACAGTAGAGGTGCTGCAATCTGGGGGAGGATTATCAGGTGTATTTCTCAAAGCCTTTTATTAAGCTTAACTCAGATATACATGTATGTTTATCTTTTTTTGGCATTTTTAGTGATTTACATATCACATTTTTAGCCATGGAATCACATTTAGTGAAGACTGTACAAGGTCAATTCCCTTGCAGAATCGTAATCAATACAAAACAAATCCAAAAATCAAAGCCAACAGGTAAAGTGTTATACATCTGTTTACATTTGTGTCCAGAGCACTCACATCTCCTCATTCCAGAAACTGACCCACCGCTATAAAAGCTGAGCTTTGTTTTTCTGACTGACAAATTTCCAAACAACTCAACACTGGGTGGTTCACAAATCTGGCCTGTGGTAAAGTCACTCTGGAATCTGAATCAGTTCTGTATCAAGGAAACAGGATATTTCTGATGTGGTCGACAGCGGAAGAGCCTGTCAGACAGAAAGAGTACAGCCGAACAATCAATGGATCAGCCGTGTCACAGTGACCCGGCCATATGAGCATGGAGAGAAGCCAAGAACATGCTACAGAATCGAGTCAGGAAGACTTTCATAGCACATACCCCATTGCGTCATATCTCCACCCCATATTACCAAAAACAGTCCATGTATCTTACACAACTACATGTACATGTATGCCAACTGCAGGGAATATTATAGCAGTGTTTCGAAGTTAATACCCGCTGTTGTTTGGTCACTGCCCAAAATGTGAACAATAAGCCGAGTTGGCATTTCAGGAGTCTCTAAAGTTCACGCAGATATGGATGAGACAGGGTAGGGGCTAACGCAAACTAATGCAGCTAAGAAGCAAGACTTTACAGTCTTTACTAGACTGAACACACATCTCGAATAGCCCAGTGTGTGGGCCCAAGGGTGCCGTAAAATCACGCCTTTCAGCCGCATTAGTTCGAGAGAGCACCCCACCCTGTCTTGTCTTAACCTGAAATGCTGCATCGGCTTATACATAGCATCATAAATTCATAACATCACCAAAACAGAAATTCAGATGAGGCTTAATTTCCCAGCTCTGAAATTATAATACTGTATTTCTTCATACTTTTCGCATGTTTGTAAGGTGTTTATTCAAGCATTTTCTGAAGGCATTATCCTGTGTTGACTGATAAAATTATACTTTTTGTGAGCCTTGGAAACTGGCCAATCCTACATGTACCCATGTAGTTTTGTTGGCAAAATCAAATTAAAAATGTAAATAAATTGCATTGAAAGTTGCTCTGTCATATGAGTAAAGGTTGAGGAATTAGCTTACTTATTAAATAACATGTATCTCAGTATTTTCATTATGTAACCTACGGCAGTAGGAATTGGTTCAGCATGGGAGATAACTCACTTTTCATTTCATTCAAAGGTGAAGAAGGTTATATATAAATAGAGAAATAACTACATAAAGATTTTTTAATTCTTTCAGTGATAACCACTTGTAATTGTAATGTCCATGTATGTAGGACATTGTTAGCATTTTTTTTATTCAAGGTCTACTTTAAAGTTCTTTTTATTCTTGCTTTAACATGTAAACGTAATCTGCATGCAATGAGTTTTTATCAGAAAAAGTCATATCTCCGTTCTTCTCAAAATCAGTTAACAAGTGAAAACGTGAGGTGAATATTTACAGAAATCTACAGATAATTACACAACACAACATGAAATGTGAATTTGTCTACAAAACAATTTAGCTCACTTTAGATTCCACATTGGTCGGTAAAAAATGTTTTAATTCAACTCAGCACTCAGCATTCCGAACACATTTTTGGAATTTGTAAATCTTTGACTTCTTTGAATGCCTTTGGCTGTGAAAGAACCAAGAACTGCTGACCTACATGTACGTATCCATCATGGTTTAAAAAACCCACTACTGTTACTGAATTCTTACGTGTTCTCAGTGTTCCTCCAAATTGATGACACACAAACATTTACACGAATGACAGAGATTTATCACACCCCTGATACAGTCCCACAACTTTAGGTAACAAACCAGAACTTTGAGAAATTTTTCTGAAAACAAATCTCTCATACCATGGTGTATAATGTATTAATACTAGCTATCGTTATGGAAAGTCAATTGACCACATTCTTTATCAGATCCACAGAAAATAACAAACATCAAAGACAGATGTTTACAACCGTGTGTATGAGAAATAAAATGCTTACGTTCTCACGGGTTCCCGTGGATAATACATGTACATTCGGCAAGCTGGGAGGGAAAGACGGCGCGACATCTTCTTGCTTCAGTGGTCAGGTAAAATAACGAGCTTTTGAACGACAGGCAGGTATACAATAAGCACAGGTGAAGGCACATGTACAGTATCAAAAGCAGAGCTCCTAAACTTTGACTTAGTGACAAACTGGAGCGGTCAACAGTGCTGAGTCCTGGTACAGTATGGTAACAAAAATGTCTCGGGCTCCACTGTCACCTGGGAACAAAAAAATTGTTTGTTCGTGTTCTCCTCTAGGTAGAATCCCTAATTTCAGCGCTAGAGAGACAGAGACGTGTTAGCTCACAGGTCACAGCTTGTTGTGCTAAACAGTTTCCCACCCAGACAGCCCTCATCATAATACATACACAATACACTTATTAACCCCCAAGGGGGAAAGCCTAAATTTTGTCCCAAAAAAAGAATAAATAAAAAATTGTTGTTGGGAAAGTGCAATACTGCATAAGCTGATTAACACCAGCCGATGTCTGCTCAAGCGATTATAACACCCTCAAGGTTTAAACTCTGATAGCTCCGTGTGTCATAACGAAGAGAAATATATATATACACACACACACACACACATACTGTATAAACATATAAGTAAAAAAGTTAATTCTTGAAATAAAAACTGACATACTTAAATGATGTACCTGGCTATTAAAATGGATTACACAAGTTGACGTGTACTGAGACATACACACACATGAACATCCTATTACAAACCTATCTGTACACAAACATGTAACCAAAAGAAGGAAGTCTGTAGTGCTGATGGCAATAGTATTTGAAACAGCAAAAATGTGCTAAGGCTTAATTTACTCAAGAATTATGGCTTTACTAATAGCTCATTAAAATGATACATTCATCAATAAACTGTTATTAGGGAAGGGGGTGGGGTGGTGTCGGTTCTTTTTTAACATCGTACCAATGAATGTTTCACTCCACGCTCACTGCTACTTTTATACGGTGATTATTCGCTGGAGTGCTAGTTATATTTGCAGAAGGCAAGTGGCTTCAACAAAATATTTTCAGCGTTTCATAATTGCAATAAAAAGTACAGTTGCCAAACGTCATACAATAATTACACAAAACTTTGACAAATATATCGAGAATTTCAAAACCATAAGAGAAAAAAAAAACACAATCATTACAACAAGAGGACAACCTTTTACTAAAAAACACTCACTTTTACGCAAATTTTAGACATTCATAGACATAAATGTCATATACGTAGCAAAAAGCAAATTAAACTAAGCACAGACATGAACGTGCACTTGTGAGAATTGTCATTTAAATTTAAAACTGAAGTCTACTTAAATCTAATATACTTCTGAGCGTAAGAGTACATGTAACAACTACAGTACTGAACATACACGAACACTTACGTACTACACAAAACATATACAAAATATATACATACAAACTACAGTACTGAACATACACGAACACTTATGTGCTACACAAAACATATACAAAATATATACATACAAACTACAGTACTGAACATACACGAACACTTATGTGCTACACAAAACATATACAAAATATATACATACAAACTACAGTACTGAACATACACGAACACTTATGTGCTACACAAAACATATACAAAATACATACATACAAATATGTGCAAATGACTTCCATTTTGTTTTTATTCTCTTCAATGCAAAAGTAGTTTTGTCCTCATGATGGCATGTAAGTAGTGTGCTTCGTGGACAAAGTGTACTATAGTGTACCCTTTATCCTTATCCTTTAATTCCTCCACCAGACAGTTGAAAGAAAACCGTTTACACATTCCAAGCATAGCTAAGTGTTTTCTCAGCAAAAGATTTCCTGGGGTAGCTGGTTTGGTAATGTTTTAGCTGAGTCAATGGTTTACTATGACTATTTCACCATCCCACTTCTGACACCAAAATCTGGATGGGGAGAGAGATAGAGCCAGAAAGGGAGGGGGACAGAAGAGTCATGTCAACTGTACAATATCAAATTCTACAATTCCTCAAATACCCCACCAGCCATACATCACACTGTTGTACATTAAAATCTGCTGGCCTGCAACAGTAAATGCCCTCAGTCATAAATACAGCAGGAGTCGGCAGTCGTTTAGCAGACACTTGCACCTCAGCACTCTAGACCTAATAAGTTGAGGCCTCCCAAAGGGGGCAGATTCCTGTGTACATACATGTGAATGAATGACTATGGTTTATCGCCACCTTGGCAACATTGCAGGCAGATCAAAGCCACGCATGCATGTTAGAATGCGGTAAATATACAGCTGATAGACAGGAATAACTACAGCCATTCTGACAAAAACATCACAACAGGTAAGTTTCTAAACCTGAGCGGCTCATAAAAACTTTTAACTTACATGTACAACAATATCATTTGCAAAAGATCCCAACTCAGAAACAGAGTTTGAATTTGAAGATGTGAGAGCGCCATTAATTTGAACAAGGCTATTATGGTACCAGAAAATTAGACAAAACATTACGTCAACAGTACGTATACTCGTACCACTGTATAAACATATTAATACTCATGCAGTTAGGGAATTTTGATTTACAACTTCACTGCACATTTCCGTAAGAACTTAAACACACACTCAGACTCCCAACATGATCCAAATGTACCTAATCACCCCATCCCCCAAAACCAACCCCCACCATAGGTCATTAATTTCAATAAAATGTTGGTAAAGTGATGATAGTCCCTGAAATGGACCTATCTCATCTGCTTTCATATATTTTACAGGACGGTTTTCCTGATGGAAGATTAATGTGGAAAGGTTGTTTAGGGTGGAAATAAACAAAGTCAAACTGATACAAATCTCATTAATTCTCCTTCCGTTGAGCTGAATGTCCTCATGCCATGCCTCATGGGTCCCGTTTTACAAACCAAACTCACATGTACATGCACACAGCTACCATGGCAACCATGGCTTAAAAGGTATTAAATCAACATGGTTAAGTATACGTAATACCAAAGTTTGTTGTTCTTGTTGTATCGTTTTGTTTTTTTTATTTCATTTTAAACAGGCCCCAGAAATAAATTCTACTAATTCTTAAAAAAATAGGAAGGGAAGTTTGGAATTTTGTCTTGTAATTCTGCACAAACAAGCCTTATGAACATGTATGTTCTTATTCTCAGCACAAAATGAATTTAGATGCATCAGAAATTTGCACTTTTAAACATAGACTGTCTATACTAGCAACACAGCTACGTGCATGAACCCAATATTGGAGCCCGTTCCAAAAAGCTTACAGTGGGCCTCTGCGGCAATGACCCAGGTGTTTCTCACCAATGCGGTCGCTGTGAGTTCAAGTCCAGGTCATGCTGGCTTCCTCTCCAGCCATATTGTGGGACGGTCTGCCAGCAACGTGCTGATGATGGTGGGTTTCCCCTCGGCTATGCCTGGTTTCCTCCTACTATAATGCTGGCTACCTTTGTAGAAGTGAAATATTGTTGCGTATGGCGTAAAGCCCAAATCCACTAAATAAATAAACAAACCATGCACAAGTTACGCATGCTTTGTAGAATGGGTCCCAGATGGTCAAAGTACGCAATCACTGTATATTAGCCACAAATTCCAGATAGATCTCCATGTACATGTACGTATGTATCAACTACATGTAATCAACCTTCAACCATTTCCTATGTTTCCAAGGTGTTTATTCAAGCATATTCTGAGAACATTATTCAGCGTAGACATATAAATTATACTTTTTGTGAAGTCCTGAATTGGTCGACCACCTTTATCTCTGAAAACAAATTAAATAGGTGCATCAATCTCACTGAAAGTTGCTCTTGCATATTCAAAAAGGTTGAACGATTAGGGTCGTAAAAGTCTAGGTACATGTAGTTAATCTTTTCCAATAAGCATGTAAACTGTGACATATGTCCATGTACGTGAAGGTAAAGTTGTATCTTGTTCTCCTAATACTTAACACCTGTCACACGTCCCTCGGGTAAGCCTTAATTGTGAGGTGACACGCTGGCGGGAGGGGCTGTACAGAGGGAGGAATGGACGTGTTTACAACATTCCATCAACATTACATTACATAGTCCAGTTATTGACGTTGGTACAAATCCATAAACAGTGTGTCAATACAACGATAACAAGATCAGTGCTAGGTATAGTTGTGACTGAACCACAATCCAGCGGACAGCATCTGTCTACATTAGACATGGAGTACCATGTGTCTGCACGAACCATGAAGGACTGATGGGAATTTATATTAACACATGTACAGTACGTGTGCCAAGTATCGTATCCATGTGTAGGTACACACATCAAAACATCGTTAGGGACACTGATGAATCTCTGTCACTACTCCAAAAGAAAAAAAACACCATAAATTTAATGCTATTCAAATGAGTAAGGTATCAAACATGTAATCACTTTCCTTCCCTTAAAACTTATTTATGAGATAAGCTCTCACTCTCAGAAATCTTCAAGTGCAAGTTCAACAGGCATGTTATTTACATTACAGATCTGTATATAGAAAGAAGCCATACATATACATTAGGGTTATAACTAAATCCATTTTAGTTGGAACCAGAAAACATTTGGACTCCCAAGCTCTTGGGCAAACTGATCAAAAACTGAATAAAAATATGATGGTACACCAATAAAAAGTTAAGTTTTCAGACAAATTTCTTTGTGAGACTTAAAAAGCTCTCACATGCATTTCCACACATGACTGTAAGATATGCATCAATTCAAGTAAAACAAAACACTCATGAATAATGCACACTTCTTTGCACATACACATGTAGATGGTCACACTTGTTTTCAAATATTTACCAGAGCACATATATTTAAGCAATCTATGCAGACATGCTCAGAGAGGGCTTTTAAAACATATTAATTTTTCAACAGCTTTGACACGATTTGCATTCAAATTATGCTTCTAACTATACCGTTAATATCTACAGCCGTGCTATTTTGAATGAATTTAAATGTATTTAAATCAGTGGCCTAGTTGAACGCTTGATGCAGCAAAACAGTAAGCAAATATACAGCTTGTCGCTATATTAATCTTTCTCTATTAAACCTTATCCAACACTGGACTTAAAGCTACATACATGTACATGTATATATACATGTAGTTCTACATAGCTTTTAGAAAGTTTACACCACTTACTTATACACCCCTATGAAGTCGTCTTGGACTGAACCAAATTCACTGCTTACTGCGGTACAAATGAGACAGCATTTCTCTTAATATGGGTGAGAAAGGGATGAGATTTTTTTCTTGTCTGTTGGGAGATGAGGGGGGGGGGGAGGGGCTGTAGGAGAAAGTGTAGACAGAGAATTAGTCAGGGTATATTGTAGATATCTGAATATACATGTGTGTACACTCATAGAGAGGGTAAAAAGTTGACCGACTGCCACTGAAGCTGGGCATACCACAGCAGTTCAACCCTCAGATCATATATTCTGCAAAGTTAGCAGAAAAAATACAGAATTATATCCCTGCCTTAAGTTAAATAACGGAACCCATGACCAAAGTCTGAAACCAACATGAAGACAGTTACATGTACAAGTATGGCATGCTAAAGCTTGCAGGTTTTACCCACGTAGGCTGCATCAACTGCTCCACGCAGAGGCAAAGAAAGCTCTAAATATACATACTACATGTATATGGGGAACAAACTTGGGATTCTTCACAGGTTGTTAACTGTACAGTTAGGTCATGAATGCATTCACGCTGCTCCATAGTTATACTTGGCTGCAACCATGCCCTGTTTAGTTACAATACGTGTATTTTTAAAACGTGTCTCTCCGAAGCACATGTACAACAGGGTTAAATACAGCTTCCTAATTTGTCTGCCATTTTGAGTTCCATAAATTGGGCTAAAATCCAGAAATTTACTCATACCCAATATTATAAAACTAAATACCAGGCCTAATAACAAGGGTATTGTTGTCCAGAGGAATACATGTAAGCAATATTAAATTACTTATTTTCAACATGAACTTAATCAAAATAAATATACAAAATAAATAAAATTTTAATTTCGTCTTAATTTGGGCTGTTATTGGCCTTTGGTTTAATTCAGTTTTTCATTAAGGGAATGAGAAAACTGCCTTCACATGATGTACGTCTGTGGATAAACATGTATGCAAGTCAAAGACGTGGACATAATTTAAATCCTACAAAAAACTGGTTCAAATCCCATAGAAGCGCCTATGTACAAGTATTAAAACTCTCTATATCAAAGAGGCACCCAGCTTGGGGAAACCCAAGACAACTGACATATAGGCTTGTATAGGTTTGATTGTAGGCAATCACAGGTAAAAGGTTTCCTCCATAGCAGGAAATGTACATGTAGCTTAGCTATTGGAATTGAAATGCCCATGGCTAATAACAGTTGTCCTGGTAAATCGGTCAAATCAGCAACATGTGCATGCATATCATGTCTTCCAGACAGCTGTCGACGAAACGTTTCGATCAGCTGATCTCCTGTCCTGGTGCCTGTTCAAACGACCCCGATGCTATTCTGACTGAGCAGAGATCTGCCCGAGAACAAATGCTCAAGGAAACGCTCACCTGGTGTAGGACATAAACAAGCTTGTCTCAGTTTCCCATACCCACATTTTATTAACAAACAAGAGATTTCCGGCAAACAATGACGACAATAACCATTCCCGACCCGTGACATCTATAGCATGGCTGGTTAATTTACCAACTCCCCCCCCCCCCCCCCACTAAAGAAAAAATCTCTCTGCTTTTGCGCTTTTCGCACTTCTTCCATCCTGACATATACTTGTAGGTGTATGAATGTAGCTGGATGAAATGCTTAGGTTGGCGAGTTTCCACAAAGGGCCATAACCTGAGCACAGACAACCACTACAGGCACTACACCTACCTGTAGTTTATGTTCAAAATAACATAGCAGCCAGAGCATATGTATCTGCAAGCTATAATGTGTATTTCAGATCTAACCGTTACCCATAGACATGCTCTGATTTCATGCCAAGAAAACTTTGCCAACGAGAAGCAGAGATGTTTCTTCCAGTGAATGTACAAAGGCAGGGTGGACTGACAATGGCGGGGAAAAAGTCTTACATGGAAAGAATTTATCTATTTATTTATCTGTATTAGACTGTTGCTGAAAGTTATTCTCAAGAATTTTTGCATTGATATGATGTCAGTCAGTTTTATGAGTGAAGGGATCCAGAGGGCGCAGGGTAAACCACATACCTCAGGCAAGTTACTAACAAGCTTTCCAACGTGTAAGGCAGAGACATGCAGAAGATAAGTGGTTTCACAAGCATCGTCGTCCCTTTATTGTGAACGAGCCCCAGATGTAGTGAGTGCAGAGAAATACACAAATACATAAACTAAGATCAGTTTTTTAACCTCCACCTCATGTGTCTCCGTGACTGATACGCATGAGCCTTTAAGCACAAGATATCAACCTGCTTAAAATTATCAAACTAAATACATGTGCACATCTCTCTTCAAAAGAAACCCCTCCTAGTGTCACAAAAAAGGTTCATAACCATTATACATGTAGAGATGGGTGGGAGGGGCTAAGGAGCAAAGGTCACCTCCCTGTTGTATTCATTTAGTGCATCGCAAACACGTTATCTGTAAGTGCTCAATTTCGTCTGAGGTGACTGTGTGAACCTTGCCTATAAAAGAGTTCCTATAAAGTTACAGTAACACTGTCTTTATCTCCCTACATTTTATCTGACATGTGAAACTATTCCAGGTTCAGGCACTGTACATGTGTACACGCATACTGTAGCTCTCTGCCTGATTCTGTATAAAGCACAAAGACACACAGGTAGCTGGGGGGGGAATTACTTTCAGTATCATTAGTTTACACTCAAAATCATTGATACCCTAATTCTTCAACCGTTTCAACATCTCTGCAACCAACATGTCAAAATATTATGATAACTATGAAATAATTGTGGGGTGTAGAGAAATAATTTGCACAATTTCATGAAGCTTAAATCTTTAATGACACAAAAATAAAACATTTTTACCATCATTTTCCTAACAATTGTATGCATAAATTCCATTGAAAAAAAAAAGGCATTAGGGGTTGGAAAGGTTGGAGATTTACAGTAATCGAAACACACTTATACATGGATATATATAAAAGCTTCCTCTATTTAATTATTTATTTATTTAATTATTTATTTATTTGATTGGTGTTTTATGCCGTACTCAAGAATCTATCACTTATTCAACGGTGGCCAGCATTATGGTGGGTGGAAACTGGGCTCAGGGAAACCCACGACCATCCGCAGATTGCTGGCAGACATTCCCACGTACAAGCTTCCTGTATTTGTCAGTGTAATTCATGTTCCTCCTGGTTAGATGGTAAACATCTGTAGCTTACAAGTGTACTTCTCATAGAGACAGGGTAAACATGTGTAGCTTACAAGTGAGACAGGGGGTAAACGTGTAGCTTACAAGTGCACTTCCCCTAGAGGCAGAGGGTAAACATGTGTAGCTTACAAGTGTACTTCTCACAGAGACAGAGGGTAAACATGCGTAGTTTACAAGTGTACTTCTCATAGAGAGGGTATACATATGTAGCTTAAAAGTGTACTTCTCACACAGACAGGGTATACATATGTAGCTTACAATTGTACTTCTCATAGAGACAGAGGGAATACATAGGTAGCTTCCAAGTGTACTTCTCATAGAGACAGACCGTATACATACTGTATGTAGCTTACAACTGTACTTCTCATAGAGACAGAGGGAATACATAGGTAACTTCCAAGTGTACTTCTCATGGAGACAGAGGGTATACATAGGTAGCTTACAAGTGTACTTCTCACAGAGACAGACCATATACATATGTAGCTTACAAGTGTACTTCTCACAGAGAGGGTATACATCTGTAGATTACAAGTGTACTTCTCACAGAGACAGACCGTATACATAGGTAGCTTACAAGTGTACTTCTCACAAAGACAGACCGAATACATATGTAGCTTACAATTGTACTTCTCATAGACTGGGTACACATGCGTAGCTTACAAGTGTACTTCTCACAGAGAGGGTAAACACATGTACCTTACAAGTGTACTGCTCATAGAGACAGAGGGTATACATAGGTAACTTCCAAGTGTACTTCTCATAGAGACAGAGGGTATACATAGGTAGCTTACAAGTGTACTTCTCACAGAGACAGAGGGTATACATAGGTAGCTTACAAGTGTACTTCTCACAGAGAGGGTATACATCTGTAGATTACAAGTGTACTTCTCACAGAGACAGACTGTATACATAGGTAGCTTACAAGTGTACTTCTCACAGAGACAGACCATATACATATGTAGCTTACAAGTGTACTTCTCACAGAGAGGGTATACATCTGTAGATTACAAGTGTACTTCTCACAGAGACAGACCGTATACATAGGTAGCTTACAAGTGTACTTCTCACAAAGACAGACCGAATACATATGTAGCTTACAAGTGTACTTCTCATAGAGAGGGTACACATGCATAGCTTATAAGTGTACTTCTCATAGAAAGGGTAAACACGTGTACCTTACAAGTGTACTGCTCATAGAGACAGAGGGTATACATATGTACATGTATACATCTATACATGTACGTGTTTATGGCCATGCAAACAGTTTTCCAAACTGTGTACTTTTTATTACCCTACACTGCATTATTTGATCCCCTGATACAAACTGCCGGTCACAAACTGCCGGTCTCAAATGCGAAAATGCATGTACACTGTACATGTAACCTTTCAGTATGAATAGCAAGCAGTTTTAAACCATAAAAGTTTGACTGTTTTCCCAGTGAGCTTCTACATGTTCAAACTTAATTAAAACACTCAAATCTTTCTGTTTCATACAACGTCAACCAAAGGATCAAAAATGCTGAATCAGCAAAGCACTCAAGACCCACTGAGGGCATTTGTTTCAAACTACAGAGTACCAGCATACATGTACATCTTCAGAGTCTGCTGATAGCCTGACACAGAACATTATGTATCACAGTAAAACTGACACAACTGGTTACTCACAAAGTGGCATAAAGTATGGATGAACTCTTGTTGCGAACACAATGAATTAACACATATGACTAATCATAAAAAGTATCATAAAAACTGCCGCAATTCTTGTTTTCAATTAAGACTGAGAGACACATACATGTAAAGCTTATTCCCTTTCCAACTCTCATTCAGGCTGAAATAAATATTAATACTAATTTTCATGTAACTAGATATTTACAAACGACAAACAGCCCAAAATATTTCAGCCAGACATTAAAATGAAATTGATTTTATGGTCTTTCTAATTTCTTAAATGAGACATAAAACAGAAGGCTTACATTTTACATTTTCGCTTACAGTTTTCAGATCAACATGTAAACTGTGCTGTCAATCAAACTGAATGTATGTGTGTGAATGTGAAGACCATCAACACACATGCACCACTGATGGTTAAGTAACCCCATGATATATAATGCATATTTCATGACAATAAAATGACAAAAGGAAAAGCCAGATCTGAAAGCATATATACTATAGACGTAGTTGTTTATACAAGTCTGGATTTCGATATATATGTGTATATATATATATGTGTGTGTGTATATATATATATATATATATATATATATATATATACTACATGTACAATATGTGTATTATGTATATTTTATGAGAACAAATACCAGAAGTGCACATGTATACATACTGCAGATTATACATGTACATGTACTGTGTTTCACCAAAAGCCTAGGATTTCAACGCTTCATTCTGACGGATTCATCCAGCTCATAGAGCAACTTTTTGTCGAGTCTGATTAATTTCTTTTCAGAATAACTTTACTGTTGGCATAAATTATTTTTCATTATTTAAAAAATAATAAAAAAGTATTATTTTAAGACCTATACTGTGTGTGTGTTTGTAAATGTGCATTTTCACTTACCACTTTAGGTTAAATACAGTATGGTCTGGTACAGGCAAAAATAGTCTGAATTTGGGAAAAATCATGAACTGTAACCAAACATTTCAGTTTATATGGAAAGACACATGCTACTATGCAAACTTCCAGATCTGATTCAAAAATGTGCTTACACATCATTTTTTGTCCCGCAGCACATGTGCTCACAAATTCCTCTGGAATGAACAAAGTTGTACTCACAAGATGTTAAAGACGTACGTGTACATGTGTAATGACTCAGATTTGTTCAATTAAAGATTATGAAGTATATAAAGCCACAATAGCATTCCAGAAGCATGCTAATTTGCAGGCCAGTTTTTACAGCAGACAGATTAACAAGGTTACTTGTACATGTACATGTGTATGGTAATAGTTCTCTGAACTTTCATTTTCATACATGTACATGCATATTCATAAGGAAACCTACTAAAACCAACTGGCTTGAGCAAGATAACATTTGTACACTTGACAAATTTTTTTCTCAATATCTGCTATCATCATGTAAACAGTACAATTATGAAGTGTTTTCACACAAATCACCCCGATTGATTTATCACAACAGTGTGCCCTCTGCCAATACTGCCTGGGTATTCTGAAATGCTATTGTGTATGCCTTACAAAAATTGATAATGTGAGTCGGTAATGTGCATGTATAATGCACAAGTACAGGTACAGTACATGAATGAAAGTCTTAAATCTGCCACTCACCAACCAACAGACGCAAACAGCTTTACCCTTTGACTGACTGACTGATTTAACATTGGGTTGATGATTTAGAATTTAAGCATATTAACATGTGTTTTGCAGGCCTTTGTTAGTCTGTTCTTAAACAGCTATAATCACTGCATGTATGTCGATACCATCATGATCCCCCTGCAGAAGACAGAGTGTACTTTGCATACCTAAATTCACACTCCCAGACTATTATTTCAGATACAAGTGTGTTATTGGCACACTTACATTTTGTTTCTGGAGTGCAAAAATGTTTCTGAACTAAAACAGCATGCCAAAGGAGGGGTACAAATGAATGGTGATCTGATGGGTCAAAATGTAAATGTCCGTCACTGCTAGCTAAATGTTCATCAACACACACACTATAGCAGCCACCATGGCGGAGGAGGATGTTTTTTACTTGACATGACCAGCCTAAGGATTGAACATCAACCTCCACATATCATTGTGTTCTACTCTGACTGAAGAGTAAATACAGAACCAAAATTTATTGGGAATGTTCAAACAGACAGCGATCTAGGGTCAGGATAATATTTGTCTCACCCCGAGTACCAGTACATGTATACATTATATATGGCCTATGAGTGGTACGTGTCTGGCGAATGACAGAATTCAACAAAGCAGTAGATAATTTTGCAAATAGGCTTAAATTTGTAACAGTGTTCGCAAATCTATGCTCTGCATCATATATATATAAGAAGCAAAAGTAGAAGCACGTACACTGTACATGCATACAAAATCAGCACTGACTGACTGACAATAACAACAAACTATAATACATGTATATCAGGCTATTGTTTCGGTCACACTGAAACGCACAGCAACGCACATGCAGCGTGCAGCACCCTCAACCTGGATTCATACAATAGGCTGCACTGTGTCACATAGCTGCCAATCAGCACGGATTCTGTTCTCCTTTCATGGGTAATGGTTACATAATTTTGGTACACATGTACTTGTACGTCAGACACAGACCAGAGGAACTAGACTAGCGATTGAATGCACTTATAAACATTATCTGTCAATAACCAGTTCAAGAAGTTATAGAGAGAACTCAAAAATGTTCAGAAAAGTGAAGGGCTAATAACAATAACAACTATTACAATTCCACATCAGATCTTGTGATACTTGCAAAATTCTTGCACAACAACATACATCACCAATGTAGCCCTGAAAAAAATGACAGTCTGTGGCTTAGACCTTTGAAAGTAAACCTGAAGAGAGCAACCGGCGAAATTATACAAACTACACATATAAAATGTTTACAAGCAGCAAAAAATTTGACTCGTTTCGGATTTAAATGCACATGCAATCTGGCTGTTGTCTGTGACTATCTAGGCTACCATAATTCCTCAACCTTTTCGCATTTAAAAGAGTAACTTTCACTGCAATTTATGCAAATTTTGAATTTGATTTTGGAGACAAAACTAGTTTTGGTTGGATTGGCCCATTTCAGGGCTTCACATAAAGTATAATTTAATCAGTCCACACAGAGAAATCCCTCAGAATATGCTTATACATTCATCTTGTAAACATGCGAAAAGTTTGAAGAATTACAGCATATAGATGCATTCATTTCAACTTAATAGGCTTCAAATTAAGCCTCTTTTTTTTAAAGGAGTGCTGTCATATATGTTTCAAGTGTATAAATGAATGGCCCTGGAATGACAGCCCTACTTCCTGAAATTGTCAGATTGCATAAAAGGACAGTAATAAAATCAAACTGTTGACTTACCTTAGGACTTCTTCCTTCCCCTCTTTGGTAGGGCTGGAAAGGCCGCCCACGGCAGCAGCCAATGGGGTTAAGAGAGGGGTTGACATCTCCACACGCTCGTTCATATCCCCTGATGGACCCTCAGAACCTACATTTTCATCGCCGGCTAAATTATCCAGCCGTAGGAACTCTCTCTTGCTAGCGTCGATGTGATTCGTATGCCCGACACTATTGCCCTTTGGTAAACCCTCCGCACCAGCCACAGAACTTGTACCGCCGTGGTGCGGTAATTTCTCCACTGGCATGGCGGAGGCATCAGATGCCGGAACAGATTGCAAGTTACTAGGTGCGCTTATCTTGCGCATGTTAATATTGGCTATATTGTTCAAGTTTGCAGATTCGTGACTATGTGAACTTTGGTGGAGGTGTGGCATGGGCGTCGACGGGTGGCCGACCTGGTGCATGTGGACAGCGGCGCCCCCGGCTTGACTGTTCTTTAAGTGGTCTGGAAGAGTTGGGGGTAGGTGAGAGGCAGGCAATCCACCAGTATTCACTTCTCGTGGAATTCCCTGCGACGTGTGAAGCACTGAGGGTTGCATAGGGTTGTGAGGGGTCTGACTGTGGGGCCCCTGAGGTGCAGGGGAAGGGGTCTGTGGTAAGGACCCCGCCGGTGAGGTCTGTGAGTGAGACATTACAGGGTTTGGAATCGAAGTCTGTGGTAAGTTATGAGCGATTTGGGGCTGTTGGGATTGATGTTGTTGCAATCCTCCGCCTGTCATATTGGGGATGCCCTGGGGTGCACCGCCTGTGGCACCTTGATTGACTTGAGAGGGCACTTGCTGGGATGTCATAGTTTGGTGGGGGTGGGGCGCCTGTGACTGATGTGGAATGGGCTGTGACGTACCCACCTGTCCTGGCCCAGGTAACTGCGGTGCGGGCGTGTCACCGCGCACACTGTGTACACTGCCTTGTTTTTGAGCCACATTTGGTTGCTGATTTGACTGAGCAGGGTTTATGGGTTGGAAATCGTTCGTGCTTTGTTTCGTACTGGCATGAGCAGCATTAGAAACACCACCTGGAAGCACCTGATCATTCGGTAAATGCCCAATCTGACCAGACGATGTTGAAACAGCAGTGGCATTTCCTTGCGAATGTGGCAGCCCCCCTGTGAGCGGGTTTTTAGACGGGTCGTCAGCCCCATGCACATAATGTATTGAACTACCTGCACTAGAATTACCAGAATGACTTTCATCTTGATGATTCTGGCGTATTTCAGTTTTTTCCGTAACAGCTTGAGATTGGTCTAAAAAATCGTGACATAACCAGCGACCTCGTCTGAATGGCTCATGTGTCTCAATCTTGACCACCTTGAAGCGTGACTGTATATCTGACGCCTTGTCTTTAGGCCCCAGCACTGTGTCATCTGGCGTCAGATTGTGAGTAGTATCCTCTGACGAAGTTGGATCCAACTCTATGTCTGTGTTCCTTGAACTGTCAAGAATTTCAGAACTCACTTCTTCCGTGTGACTTTCATCCAAGTCATCCAAACTGTCTCCATCCGCATCATATGTCAAATCGGAACTGGCCCCTCTCGGAGTATTCTTCGTGATGCTTGTGATCTTGAAAGTGCTCTTTTTCTTGGGCAGACTGTCGAGTCCAGGTCTCTGAACGCCTGATGCGAGCCTCAGATCGCCTTCCTCTCGACTGAAACTATCTTTACGAGACACAGTTCCATGCTGATTTTCCGATGTGACGGCCATCTTGTCTGGCATGAGATTCTCAGCCATTTTGAATGAAAACACCACCACCGACTAAAAGTCTAGGTTCGTGTATGAAAAATGTCACCTCCGGGGAATAGGACGGCTATTAAGTGGATAAGCCATCCTATACGGAGCCGACGGGGATCCACTGGAAGCGATCAAATCCTCTAGAAAAGTTTAAGACACAAAACAAGCTCACCAGTGAAACACTCCTCCTTCGCTCTCTATGAAAATGGCGGACATTAAGACTGGGGATTTCTGGGATACCGTGACGTCACGTAGCTTTCCCTGGATCCTCAACCCTAACCCGAAGTGACCTAAATTTATGACATTTCAGACCAAGTCATGTGGGCTAACTGTCAAACGCCAAATGGGACATTGTTAACAACGCTGCCCATGTTGATCTGTAATGCTTTTATCTCGTGCTATATCCAGCTATTGCAATATGGAACCTACAGCAACGCAGCAGTTTACGTTCACTGAATTTTAACGATCCTGAAAGTTAAAAGCACAAATTAAAAAAAAAAAAAAAACCATTTTGGTGGTCTAATTTCTAGTCACTGTAACAATAAAAGTATTTTCATATTATCATATAAAAAGTTAAGAATATTTTTTGCTAATGAAAGAAAGGTTTTATAATACAAACGAAAAATTTAACCACGTCACAAAATGTTCAAATAGTTAAGCTTCGTGCTATAACATTTTTATAAAATATCCATGGAACAGTTTTATTTTTGTGTCTTATATATACCGTACGTCTGTACAATGTTTTGCACGCAAGACATGTCACATATATTTGGATCGCAAGACTATTTAAAATACGTGTTTATAAATTTTTCTGCCTAATTTTTTTTTAGTATGCCACATATATTCAAATCAGATTAATTGATGCCGTGTTGCATTTACGTGTATTTGGTGATTGATTTCTTTATTTGTCAAATGGTAGCCACACCCGCACCCCCGCCCCCAAGTGATGGCTGGGCGATTACTTGAATGAAGGATTTTTTTTTAATCATTTCGACAGACTCGTCACAGGCCTATCTTGCAGTGCTATACGTTAAATACCTGCGAAATATGCAGACTAAATGTTATGTTTAACTCTATAAATTTATTACATAATTAAATTTATATATATATATAAAAAAACATTTGAAAGAAAAATATTGTTCTGAAGAAAAAAAAATGACCATGCATACAACGCTTTACTTTTATTTCATACCTAGCTGTGTTCTAACTTCATGACAAAGTCGGGTTGGGTCGTTCATGAACAATTAAGGCAAAGGCATGGACACGACCAGGGTGAAGGCTACCTCCTATCAACATGCATATCGGGTAAAGAAAATAGGTTTTAAATCAGAGAACCCTAGCATTTCGACACAGACGCCCCGTTGTTATACATAAAGTACTATTAAACTTTAAATTAACACTGAAAGAAATAATTTCATAGAATTTTTAATTTCTATCTTAAATCATTGATGAAATACTACACGTGTTGAACACGTCCAATCCCCAACAACGCATGCTCCAAAACTCAAATGTTTATTTATTAATTTATTTGATTGTTGTTTTATGCCATGCATAGTCTAGAATATTTAACTTTTACGATGTTGATCATCTTATCGATGGGTGGAGGAAACAGGAGTGCCAGCATTAAACCTGTGGTATTTGGCAAATTAATTTTACACGTGTGACGTACACTTGCACCATGTTGGCGGAAGACAAGTGATCTTCGATGTACGACAGACTACGCAAATTTACGGCCACGTAGGTGAGTATGGACGGCCAATCACAACTGTCTGCACCCACTTGACAGGAAATGTGTGACTACAGATGTCTGTATAATACAAAGGATTTATTTATTTATTTGATTGGTGTTTTACGCCGTACTCAAAAATATTTAACTTATACGACGGCAGCCAGCATTATGGCGAGAGGAAACCGGACAGAGCCTTTGGGAAGCCCACAACCATCCGCACGTTTTTGGAAGACCTTCCCACTTATGGACTAAAATAAAGGAAACAAGTTTCATGTCGCTTGATATAAATAGACGGGGAAAGGAAATCTTGTAAATAAAAGCAATTTAATTATCCCTATAGATGCGTGCATATAAGCCCCTCTATCTGTCATTCCCCCAAAACCCTTGTAATATAATCTGCAGTGGTGTTCTGCTATTGTAGCAGATTGTTCTGTTCTGTATACCACACATATTTGTTTAAATTCAACATAAAGACTAACTATAAGTTAGTCTATAAGACTAACGGGATTTTATGTTGAATATAACAGAATATTATGTTATAAAAACAGAATACATTTTAGCATCACTCAGACAACAGACTTTCTCTTAAATTCATTTTTTTGTTATTGTGCCAGTATATGTATATTTCCTTTGTTGTTGGTTGTGTTAGACTTTTGTTGTGTAATTTTGACGACATTTATTCTGAACTGTAAAAGGATCAATGTAACAAACATATATAGTTTATACCAATTTATGTTTTAATGTTTTAATTAAGTTTTAATGACCATTAGTTCTAGCAATACATAGTATTGATAGTATAGTAGTATAATCTGTGCACTGTCTGATACAATTTATTCACGACCAAACTGCATGACCCCCTTGTACTTACCACCTGTGTTTCTGGCTTAATATATTTATGTATTTTTTAATTATTTTGTTGGTGGAATTTAACTCCAGACTGAAGAATGTATCACATATGACGCCGGCAAGGTTTACACGAGGGAAGAATACGGGAGCACCTGGAGTGATAAAGTTGGATTGATCTCCAGTGACGTTTTTGGTCTGACGCTCTGAAGCGGCACGGAATAATTTTATACACGCCACTACAGGGAACAGTAACAGCTGGGATGCTATTTGCAGGTAAATTTATATCAAATAATAATAAAAAAGAAATATAAATTCCCACGGATATTCAGGGATGATGATTGGTGGCGTGGTTGATTAATTGATTGTTGTGTAACATCATAGACCTCCAGAATATATTCACTTATACGATGCATGGCAACCAGTTTTTTTGTGGTGGCAGAAACTGTAGTTGTTATAGAATAGGTACGAGTTCAATCCCGACCCTGGACAGTGAATTTGTACAGTCCCACGCTCTCACTTTTCGTGATACCTCGATGAGAATAAATCACGGGCGACGCTCTTATGGCATCTGAGTATATCGAAGTCTAAGGTTTGTTGAAAACCACTTATCCCCAACTATGATGTGAACTTCTGTACGTCATACGTGGGAAAGTTCAAATCTTCAGGAATAGACCCTATACAACAGAAAGAAAGAAACATTCAGGCTTTATAGGCTTTATATACTTAGTAGAGAGTAAAATGGAAACAAACATTACTGCACTTGGCAAACCTCAGTCACAAATAGTATGCCTCGGTACTCACTGCACAAAGAGAGAGTTTCCCTTGTTTTGTTCTACACAAAAACTGATGTGTGGTCATAGTGCATATTGGTATAGAAGACGAACATTAGACCGAGCAAATGGGTCGTCGTCCACTACGAACATGCAATGGAAGCTTGCGGGAGAAACCTCAAATCTCCTGCATGTATAAGGCCTATAGTTTAATGTGACACTTTAGTTCATTTGTGAGAAACTATATGTGGCACCGAGATATATGTACAGAAAAATTTAACCATTCTGTAAGAAGGATGTGTGCATGCACAGTCGTCGTACATGGCCATAAACTACAGAAGAAACTAGGAGACACTCCGAAACAGCTAGATGTACATGTACACAGTTGGTTTCATGAGTCCGAACAAACTGTAGGGACAACATAGTATTTCATATAGGTACTATTATACCATACTATAATAGCATAATAGCATATTATACCATACTATCGGCATGGCAATGGGGGAGAATAGCTTAAAATGGATCATTCCATTCCGGATCAGAACTAAAATGTCATTAGTCGTAATTAACCTAAGATCAAGTAATCATTACATCAGTTATCAAGTAAATTTTCATTTGAATCCTTGTACAACTTTTCCCGTATGAAGTGCAGACAAACAGACACACAGTTCTTGAATTAAGCTGTGTGCATCTAAGCTTTACGTCAGTCTAATAATTCATTTATATTTTTTATAATTTATATATGAATTATATCGTCGTCGTCATCATCACCATCATTATGTCGCCGTCGTAGTCACTGTCACCATCACAATCGCCATCATTATCACCATCATCAACATCGTCATCAACAACATTATCATCGCTGCCATTGTCGTCATCATCATTATCACAATTAAAATTATCTTCAACATTATCGTCATTATGGTTGCTCTCGTCAACACCGCCATCGTCGTCATAACCATCGTCATTATCTTTGCCATCATCATCGTTATCATCATTGTCGGTGTCGTCGCCATCATCATCATTATTATTCAATCCGTGTTTACAAAACAATAGCCCAATAATCTGTCAAAGTGTATACGTGCGTGCATGTCCCCTGTGCACCTGGAAATATTGTTTAGGTACGAGAAAATATATTGATTATTTAAATACACCTCCGGTCGACGTGCCGTGCATTCTTGTGGCTAAAACAACAACTTTAGTGCACTTACAGCATGCGTCTGACATTGTCTGCTTCTCGTCTGTATTACAGGCTGACCTAATCGCACAGTTTTTTAAATGTATACAGCCGTGCACTTAGTCGTCAAGTTTAACGTCTAGGCTGTAGCGAGCAGCTTCTCACGCACACCGGCGTCATTCTCCATGCTCAGCACGTAATTTACTACATCTACCGGACGTCTGTATGCAACATAGTGTCATATGATATATATATATATATATATATATATATAGACGCATACTTTAAATAAATATCACATTACATGACCGTCGGGCAACTTGTTATCTGTCTATACATGTATATTTGGCCTAATTTTGACTTTGCAATGATACGCTAATTTGTTAAAGTGGAATTGTGTATATATATATATATATATATATATATATATATATATATATATATATATATATATATATATATATATATAGTGTAAACGCACAGTATATATATATTTTATAGCTTATGCATATTATACACCACCATATTTATTTATTTATTTGATTTGTGTCGTACTCAAGAATATTTCACTTATACGACGGCGGCCAGCATTATGATGGGTGGAAGCCGGGCACAGCCCGGGGGAAACCCACGACCATCCGCAGGTTGCTGTCAGACCTTCCTACTTACGGCCGGAGAGGAAGCCAGCATGAGCTGGTCTTGAGCTCACAGCGACCGCATTGGTGAGAGGCTCCTGGGTCATTACGCTGCGCTAGCGCCCCTAACAGACTGAGCCACGGAGGCCCCCACCACCATATTCGTTGTACATGTACAGGTATGTAGCCCAGAGTAGTTGGCAAGAAATGACATGGCCATAGGTTACAAATAGATAAATAAAAAAATGAATAAAAAGGATTCATGATTACCCAATTGACTACAATTTGCTCATTTCACTATACCCTCTCGATCAGAGTACTGATCATGATCTTGATTACATATAGTAAAGATAATAATCTTGACTACAGCAATATAGCAAAAAAAAAGAAAATTAAAAAGAAAAGTCTTCGTACGCTCAAAAACAGGAAGTCTGTTATCTGAGTGATACTAGAATGTATTCTGTTAATGCAGCAGATTATTCTGTTAAATATAACACACATATTCTATTTATTCAACATAACAGACTAACAGGATATTATGTTGAATATGACACAATATTGTGTTATTATAACAGAATACATTCTTTCATAGCAATAACAGAATACATTCTATCATAGCAATAGCAGAATACATTCTATCATGGCAATAGCAGAATATGTTCTAAAATCACTCAGACAAAGTCTTTCTGTTAAATTCAACACTGATTGTTTTTTTTTTTTCAGAGTATAACAATAGGAAGAGGCAGAGTGTGAACAATTGCGACAACAAGCCTCAAATAAGTAATAAAAAGCTATAACCTGAGACTTGGAATATATTCGAGTTTATCATGCATGCTTGTGTATACAATGGATATACGTGGGAAAGCCTTACAGCAACCTGCGGATGTTTGTGGGTTTTCATCGGGCTCTGCCCGGTTTCCTCCCATCATAATGCTGGTCGCCGTAGTATACCGGAAGTGAAATACTCTTCAGTACGGCGTAAAACACCAATCAAATAAATACATAAGTATGCAGTGGTAGCAGAGCCCCTTTCTATCACCTATCCATGTAAGAAAGGAAATGTATCGGGGTACATCAAAGCGTCACAAACCAATGAATCAGAAGTTGTTATCAATATACAAAAGCCACATGTGAGGTAAAGAAAGAACAAATTCATGCATGGTAGAGAGATTCGAGCTCCCGATCTCACTGATGAATTGTTTGTTGTAATATCGAGTTCAGTCTGAATTTACATTCTGGCCTGCATGATTCATAGCGATTATAATTTAGAACTATCAGTAGGTTCTAAATATACCTGGCCTGATTATTGATTATGCTCTCAAAATCGATGACTTAATGTGTTTGATCAGGCCTGGTAACACACGTAAGCCTGTTGATTTCGTGAAGGTTTTCCAGGTGTGACATATTGTCCTGTCGACTGTATTGACCCATCACGTGACATCTATCGAATGGTCAACACGTTGTAAGGATGAAACAGATGGTTGTGTCCAAAATGGTACATATTTTTACGCACCGATATGTACTCTAAACAGATGCTCGATAACTGAACTTGCAAAATTTCTTCCACTGGTTTAATATCTGCAATATTTAATGTATAATTTCAATATCTGTACCTAATAAGCACGCCCCAGTTTTATCCTGTATATTTATAGCGCTGCAGCACTGAACGCTTGGGACTCAAAGCCAGAGACGCCCCACTCACTGATAGTGCACACTGACATTACACGTGCTGCCTCATTCACTGATAGCGCCTAACTAACTGATAGTGTAAACTGACATCACACATGGCGCCTCACTCACTGAGAGTGAATACTGACACTACATATTGCGCCTCACTGGCTGATAGTATATCCCGACACTACATATTGGTCCTCACTCACTGATAGTGTATCCCGACACTACATATTGCGTCTCACTCACTGATCGTGTATACCGACACTACATGTGACTACTGACTGATCGTGAATACTGACACTGCACATGGCGCCTCACTCACTGAGAGTGAATACTGACACTACACATGGCGCCTAACTCACTGAGAGTGAATACTGACACTACATATTGCGCCTCACTGTCTGATAGTGTATCCCGACACTACATATTCCTTCTCACTCACTGATAGTAGTATATACTGACACTACATATTGCGCCGCACTCACTTATAGTGTATACCGACACTACATATTGCGCCTCACTCACTGATAGTGTATACCGGACATGACGCCCCAAACAGTCACAGTATATTGACACCAGACATGATGTCACACACAGTCACGGTATATTGACATCAGGCACGATGCCACACACAGTTACAGTATATTCACACCAGACATGATGCACCGGCCCGGATAGCACAGTTGGTAGAGCGTCCGCTTCGGGACCGGTAGATCCAGGATCAATCCTTGATCGAGTCACACCTAAGACTTTAAAAGTTGTAACTTCCTCGCTTGGCGTTCAGCATGAAGGGGATAGTGCAACGACTGGTTGACCCGTATGAGTATAATGGCTCGGGGCGGCTTACTTTCCTTCGGTAAACAGCACATTACACGTACAACCAGGAGGCACATTACACGTACATGCACCATAATGATTCCTTCGTCGTCATATGACTGAAAAATTGTTGAGTACGACGTTAAACCCCAAGCACTCACTCACTCCAGACATGATGCCCCAAACAGTCACAGTATATTGACACCAGACATGATGCCCCAAACAGTCATAGTATATTGACACCAGACATGATGTCCCATACAGTCATAGTATATTGACACCAGACACGATGTCCCATACAGTCACAGAATATTTTTCATCAGGCACGATGCCCCAAACAGTCACAGTATATTGACACCAGACATGATGCCCCACACAGTCACAGTGTATTGACACCAGACATGATGCCCCAAACAGTCATAGTATATTGACACCAGACATGATGCCCCATACAGTCACAGTATATTGACATCAGACACGATGCCTCACACAGTCACTGTATACCGACACCAGACATAATGCCCCACTCAGTCACAGTTTATCGACACCAGACATGATGCCCCACTCAGTCACAGTATATTGACACCAGACATGCCCTCATCCGGCTTCTACATATGATGCCTCGCCCCTGCAGTCACAGTATGAATGGCACCAGACATAACGCTTCACCCAGTCACTATACTGACACCACACATTCCCTCTCCCCCTATGCCCCTCAATCACAGTACACTACCTATACTACAGGTTATATATATGTAGAATAAACCGACTTGAGTAATAGGCGTCTGACATATATATTTATAATGGTACCTCAAGGAATAACTCCACGGTATCAGTCACGCAGCTACAAAAATCACACAATCCCAACCCCCTCCAGCCTCCTCTCCCACAATTTCAACCGACATCAACGTGCAAGAGCTGGCGTCGAGCTTGCGACCTGAGTATTCAAGGGCCGAAGGTGTGCAGTGAGAACATGCAGCATTGTAATCGACGCAGCTATTGAGCACCCGCAGTGCTTCATAGAGACCATCCTATATCGCTTAGCACTTACTCTAGTCTCTCAATTTTGGATGTCTGTCTGCCAACGCTTTAAAATACGTGAGGTCAGATTGATGTCATGAAAAAACAAGGTAACAACACAACAAGCCTTTTGGAGGGATGAGTCAGCGCGAGGGCCTGCCCCTACTAGGAGTCTATAATCAGCATGGCTGACGGCACACATTTATTATCTAAATTTGGGCAGGTTTTGGGGCTCCCAGACGCATACGAATTTCCAGTATATGAGTCACTACTGCAAGGAGATTGTAAAAAGAAAAAGAAATTATAACCGATTTTAATACATCCCTTTGCATTCCATACATCGTTCACGCGAGGTATAATATATGTGTGGGAAGACTTTCATGAGATATATTAATAAAGCAGTGTGTGTTCGGCTATATAATTCTCTTCATATACCTGCTTGCTTATGTCATTTGTCATTATTCAAGTCGCTGCATGGTTGTGGGTTTTCCCTGGACTCTGCCCGGTTTCCTCTCACCATAATGCCCACCGCCATCGTATAAGGGTAATATTCTTGAGAGCGATACACCAATCAAATATAAATACATTCTAGCCGCATTTTTGAGTGTACTTCACATATGTACACATATAACAAATATATTGTGTCAAGGATTTAACAATCAAACAATCAGCTGATGAAGGAACATATTTGTAACCAATAAAAGGTGCCTGTTCCTGCGTCCAAAAACTGACCTCCATCGTATATTTTTTGAGCCTGGCATTAAGCATCGGTCAGATCAGTAATACATATTACATTATTGAATAACAGTCGGTGGGAAACCGTCTATGACTTAAAGAGACATATTGCCGACGGTCAAAAAAAACAACAACAAAAAACACACACACACATTGTGGTGCTATTTTAAACGTCATTTACATTTCAATGTTACAACTGCCAGATGTCTATTGACGTATCTGACAATCTAATGTTCATTTTTATCCAGGGTTTCCCATCGATCATCCACTCAACCAAGTTGCTGCTGTCTTTAGAAACATTTTGTTTTTGTTTTTTTTAAGTTGGCCTTGGACGTACCACTGTGCATTTATTGTCCGTTGACCATGACCGAAGACTGATTATTTTGACGGGGTTATCTCCCCTTGTAGTGCAGACGGCTGGAAATGCTCAGCGAAATTCAAATGTCAGACACAGCACTGTGTTTATAATTAAGCCCATCATGTAACTTCAGTTACGAATACTTTATGAATCATGATCTATAGGAAGGGAGATCGTTTTTTGGTTTGGTAGACTAGCTTATAATTCGCTTTCAGTGTGTCATATTGATTACATGTGCGACGCTGGACCCATTGTGGGAATACCTGTTCTGCCTCATTTGCATATTATCTTGTCGGGTGGACAGTTCAGGTCAGTGACGGATTCCTCTACCTAGACGACCATGGGCCCAAAAAATCAAATTTCTCTAAAATATGTACAAGACTGCAGTATAGAGAGTAAAACCAGAGCAGCGAGGACATGTAAGTTCTGAGTGTTCCTGTAAACGCACAGGCCTATAGGCATAAATGGACGTACACACCCGCTTATACACCCTCAATTGCAAATTGCAAATTATTAGACGGCAACGCGTGGTCTAAAATTACTCAAACTGCTTTGTTGTTTTCTCATTTAACATATAAACACGTTAATAAAATGTAAAAGTACCGGGGTGGGGGGGGGATGTTCACCAGCAGAATCACGGGTTGTTACAGTACTGAGAGTAAAAAGAGAACAGTGACAGTGTGAAAGTTTGCAAATGGTCACACATAACCGGTGAAATCTGCCCTCTTGTCAGTTTGCAGATGTTCATGTAAATTCAAGTGGTATTGAGGTGTGCGTTAGGCATGAAGATCTCAGTATTTTAAGAAATATTTATTTATTTATTTGATTAGTGTTTTACGCCGAATAGGGCCTACTCACGAATATTTCACTTAGACGACGGCGGCCAGCATTATGGTGGGAGGAAACCGGGCAGTGCCCGGGGGAAACCCACGACCATCTGTAGGTTTTTGACAGAGAGGAAGACAGCATCATGAGCTCGACTTACAGCGTCCGCACTGATGAGAGGCTCCTGGGTCATTGCGCCATGGTGGCACGCTCACCCCCTCGGCAACGGAGACCCCTTTAAGAAATATGAAATCATATTTACCATTTGGGCACCGGACACCCAGTGGGGGGCGGGGGGAGATTAGACACCCAGTTCTAAAACAACCTCTTTATATTAGACGTCTTCCCTTCATTATGTTTTAGGCCCGACACATATGCATGCGTTTAAGATTGTGTCCACCTCCCCCCCCGCCCCCACCCCGTCTCCTAGCCCAGCTCATGTTAGACTGACCTTTTAGTACCTCCCCTAATATATGTGCCAGGGTAAGCAAGTCTATATTTTCGAGGAACTGTTTATGCAACTTACAGAAAAAGCAAACACCAGTTCTTCACTCGTATAAGTGGGTGAGATGTGTTCCGAGCAAATGTTGACAGAGAACACTGTTAAAACATCTGCAGCCAATGGTTTGGTCTCTACAACAGTGATCTTCTTTGTAATGCGTCACGAAATGTTATTGACTTGTATGACTTTATAGAAGGTAAGATTTATAGCCAACTGTGCTGCTTCAAAACCCTGATGCGTTTAATAGCTGCTTTTAAATGGTAATAAATCTTTCTTGACACACGATTGTCGTAATCACATAGGCCTACATGTATGGCATGGCTAACACTGTGTAGCTCACGGCACGATATTGTAGATTAGAGTAGTCTCCCTTAGATTACCAATCCCACGCAAATGAGACCGACAATATTGGCACATGCTTATTTTCGTTTATTTATTTGATTGGTGTCTAACGCCATAATCAAGAAGTCTTCACAAGTATTCCCTGTCCACAGCCGGAATTGAACCACACTTCCTGGGTCCTAGCGATTGAAAGACAAGCCATTCCATCAGCCACGGCAAGGTCCTTGGCATAAGTTTTTTTTTTGGGGGGTGGGGATGAATTGAACTTTGGTCAGTCCGTGCTTCACGTGTTATAATCGGTAACATAAGCCTACATTATGTGTATACTTGGGCCTGTATGTCGTACTCAACAAGTTTTCAGTCATGTGGCGACGAGGAGTCATTAGGTGTGTGTATATACTGTGTCCTCTTGTGGCTGGGCGAGACCCATGCCGTTAAAGTTCTCTCATCGCTGCAGTGTGCCGAAGACATGCACCAAACATGACACCCAGTCGCATTATACTGACACCGAACCAACCAGTCATGCTTCCTTGCTCTAATCTCTGAGTGCTGACGGCCAAGCAGGGACAAGGATCAGTTTTAAAGTCTTTGATATTACTCGATTCGGGTTTGATCTTCCGACTTCGAGTAACAAAAAATACATGTACATGTACCCCTAATTATTTCTCATTTCATTTCGTGATGTGAGAGGCGAAACTTCCTTCAGCGATGTGAAAGGTGATTCTTGAATTCTTCACTCCATGATGTGAGAGGCGATACTTGAATTCTTCACTCCATGATGTGAGAGGTGATACTTGAGTTCTTCACTCCATGATGTGAGAGGTGATATTTGAATTCTTCACTCCATGATGTGAGAGGCGATACTTGAGTTCTTCAGTCTGTTATGTGAGAGGTGATATTTGAGTTCTTCAGTCCATGATGTGAGAGGTGATACTTGGGTTCTTCAGCCCATGGTGTGAGAGGTGATACTTGAGTTCTTCAGCCCATGATGTGAGAGGTGATATTTGAGTTCTTCACTCCATGATTTGAGAGGTGATACTTGAGTTCTTCAGTCCATGATGTGAGAGGTGATATTTGAGTTCTTCACTCCATGATGTGAGAGGTGATATTTGAGTTCTTCATCCCATGATGTGAGAGGTGATATTTGAGTTCTTCACTCCATGATGTGAGAGGCGATACTTGAGTTCTTCACTCCATGATGTGAGAGGTGATATTTGAGTTCTTCAGCCCATGATGTGAGAGGTGATATTTGAGTTCTTCACTCCATGATGTGAGAGGTGATATTTGAATTCTTTACTCCATGATGTGAGAGGTGATATTTGAGTTCTTCACACCATGATGTGAGAGGCGATACTTGAGTTCTTCAGTCTCTTATGTGAGAGGTAATACTTGAATTCTTCAGTCCATGATGTGAGAGGTGATACCTTTTTTTCATTTGTTCATTCTGTGATATGAGAGGTGGCATTTCCTTCCGTGATGTGAGAGGTGACACTTCATTCCGTAATGTGAGAAATGACATTTCCTTCCGCGATGTGAGAGGCGACATTTCATTTCGTGATGTGAGAGGTGACAATTCATTCCGTGATGTGAGAGGTGATTCTTGAATTCTTCACTCGTGATGTGAGAGGCGACACTTAAATTTTTCATTCCGTGATGTGAGAGGTGATATTAGAATTCTTCAGTCTGTTATGTGAGAGGTAATACTTGAATTCTTCAGTCCATGATGTGAGAGGCGATACCTTTTTTTCATTTTTTCATTCTGTGATATGAGAGGTGGCATTTCCTTCCGTGATGTGAGAGGTGACACTTCATTCCGTAATGTGAGAAATGACATTTCCTTCCGCGATGTGAGAGGCGACATTTCATTTCGTGATGTGAGAGGTGACAATTCATTCCGTGATGTGAGAGGTGATTCTTGAATTCTTCACCTTATGATGTGAGAGGCGACACTTAAATTTTTCATTCTGTGACGTGAGAAGTGATGGGTGAATCCTTCATTCTATGACGTGAGAAGTGATGGTTGAATCTTTTATTCCGTGACGCGAGAAGTGATAGTTGAATCCTTCATTCTGTGACGCGAGAAGTGATGGTTGAATCCTTCATTCTGTGACGTGAGAAGCGATGGTTGAATACTTCATTCTGTGACGTGAGAAGTGATGGTTGAATACTTCATTCTGTGACGTGAGAAGTGATGGTTGAATACTTCATTCTGTGACGCGAGAAGTGATGGTTGAATACTTCATTCTGTGACATGAGAAGTGATGGTTGAATCCTTCATTCCGTGACGTGAGAAGGGATGGTTGAATCCTTCATTCTGTGACATGAGAAGGGATGGTTGAATCCTTCATTCTGTGACATGAGAAGGGATGGTTGAATCCTTCATTCTGTGACGCGAGAAGCGATGGTTGAATCCTTCATTCTGTGACGTGAGAAGTGATGGTTGAATCCTTCATTCCGTGACGCGAGAAGTGATGGTTGAATCCTTCATTCCGTGACGCGAGAAGTGATGGTTGAATCCTTCATTCTGTGACGTGAGAAGTGATAGTTGAATACTTCATTCTGTGACGTGAGAAGTGATGGTTGAATCCTTCATTCTGTGACATGAGAAGGGATGGTTGAATCCTTCATTCCGTGACGCGAGAAGCGATGGTTGAATCCTTCATTCCGTGACGCGAGAAGTGATGGTTGAATCCTTCATTCTGTGACATGAGAAGGGATGGTTGAATCCTTCATTCTGTGACATGAGAAGGGATGGTTGAATCCTTCATTCTGTGACGCGAGAAGCGATGGTTGAATCCTTCATTCTGTGACGTGAGAAGTGATGGTTGAATCCTTCATTCCGTGACGCGAGAAGTGATGGTTGAATCCTTCATTCCGTGACGCGAGAAGTGATGGTTGAATCCTTCATTCTGTGACGTGAGAAGTGATAGTTGAATACTTCATTCTGTGACGTGAGAAGTGATGGTTGAATCCTTCATTCTGTGACATGAGAAGTGATGGTTGAATCCTTCATTCTGTGACATGAGAAGGGATGGTTGAATCCTTCATTCTCTGACATGAGAAGGGATGGTTGAATCCTTCATTCTGTGACGCGAGAAGCGATGGTTGAATCCTTCATTCCGTGACGCGAGAAGTGATGGTTGAATCCTTCATTCTGTGACATGAGAAGGATGGTTGAATCCTTCATTCCGTGACGCGAGAAGTGATGGTTGAATCCTTCATTCCGTGACGCGAGAAGTGATGGTTGAATCCTTCATTCTGTGACATGAGAAGGGATGGTTGAATCCTTCATTCTGTGACATGAGAAGGGATGGTTGAATCCTTCATTCTGTGACGTGAGAAGCGATGGTTGAATCCTTCATTTTGTGACGTGAGAAGTGATGGTTGAATCCTTCATTCCGTGACGCGAGAAGTGATGGTTGAATCCTTCATTCCGTGACGTGAGAAGGGATGGTTGAATCCTTCATTCTGTGACGTGAGAAGCGATGGTTGAATACTTCATTCTGTGACGTGAGAAGTGATGGTTGAATCCTTCATTCTGTGACGCGAGAAGCGATGGTTGAATACTTCATTCTGTGACGTGAGAAGCGATGGTTGAATACTTCATTCTGTGACGTGAGAAGTGATGGTTGAATCCTTCATTCCGTGACGTGAGAAGTGATGGTTGAATCCTTCATTCTGTGACATGAGAAGCGATGGTTGAATCCTTCATTCCGTGACGCGAGAAGTGATAGTTGAATATTTCATTCTGTGACATGAGAAGTGATGGTTGAATCCTTCATTCTGTGACATGAGATGGTTGAATCCTTTATTCCATTGTGTGAGGTCTGCCTTTAATTCTTCGGTGATGTACTGGGTGATAGCTGAATTCTTCAAGTTGTATGTGATGTTATTGGTGACACTTGAATATTTGTGCTGTATATAATTGTATTTAAAAACTAGTCTGATATTTCAGTCCCATGGCTTTTGGGTTGATACTTGGATTTTTAAGCTTTATTAACCAGAAACTCTTGGGCATTAGGTCTATGGGGAGTGAATAAAGGCTGTCAATTTGAATTTTTTTTATAATTATAGCTTTATACTGATGGAACAGACCACTTCGGTGTCCTAATAGCAGAGAGTCCGCCTCGAAAACGATGGATCAAACCCGGATCGGGTAATACCAAAGACAGTTCTTAATGATACTTGTTCCTGCCTAGCTTGACATTCAACACTAAGATGTTAGAGCAAGGAAATGGGACTGGTTGGCCCTATCACTATAATGTGATAGGGTGGGGTGTCATGTCTGGTGTCTTCGGCATGCTACTTCAGTGGCGGCAGCCCTTTGCGGCAGCCCTTTGCTGGCATGGACTTGCACTATATAGTACACAAACTTAGTCATAATATCGCTGAAATAGTATTAAGTACGACGTAAAACTAAAGCATACAGCATACTTGCAGAACTATAGTCGGTTAACGCGCTAGCGCAGCTTAATGACCTAGGAGTCTCTCACCAATGCGGTCGCTGTGAGTTCAAGTCCAGCTCATGTTGGCTTCCTCTCCGCCCGTACATGGAAAGGTCTGCAGCAACCTGCGGATGGTCGTGGGTTTCCCCCGGGCTCTGCCCGGTTTCCTCCCACCATAATGCTGGCCGCCTTCGTATAAATGAAATATTCTTGAATACGGCGTAAAACACCAATCAAATGAAATGAAAAATGCAGAACAATACCGAATGAGGGGGGACGACTCATGACATGCATCTAATTATATTGACCTTGGAGGTACGACCGGCATATAACGTGCGTACATCTAGTGATAGCATCCAGGCCTTCAATACAACTGCCGTGTATGGGTGATTAACGTGACACAGGCGCTTCTCGCCGATGCGATCGCTATGAGTTCAAGGTGACTTCCTCTCCAGTCGCACGTGGGAATTATATTCTGCCCACAACCTACTTCCCTGAGTCCGGTTTCCTCCTAACATGATGCATATGATGGCCGCCGTTGCTTAAGTGAACTATTCTCGAGCACAGCGTAAAACACCATATATTATACATCGATCTCGGTGTCAAATGCAGCGAAAGTGAAAAATGTGAAATATTTAATGTGAAACAACCTTGTAAAACAGTATCAGTGGGTGATTCTACAAAGCGAGTTTTGATTAAGTCATGATCCAGGACTTGTAAATACGTGTAATGTACATGCACATGCAGTTAATGTGCAAACATGCCACATAACACTTGTTAAGTGCTCCAAAGGAGGTGGCGGAGTCTAAATAAAAGCGAGCAAACGACCACAGGGACGTTGTTGACCGCTTTATTCTTGTCACTAAGAAACTTCCTGTCCAAGGCCGGTGTTGAACCCGGCCCTCCTGTGCCTCGCTGATTTTCTTATTTATTTATTTATCTATTTATTTATTTGATTGGTGTTTTCACGCCGTACTCAAGAATATTTCACTTATACGGCGGTGCCAGCGTGAATATGGGAAGAAACCGGGCAGAGACCGTGGGACACCCACAACCGTCCGCAGGTTGTTGTCAGACCTTCCCACGTACAGCTGGAGGGGAAGCCAACTTGAGCTGGACTCACATCGACCACAACGGAGAGAGGCCCCTGGGTCATTGCGTCTTGATTTTCAGCGCATGAGATATATACGTACATTTACTGGTGGTGCGCTCTGTTGTAGATAGGGCCAGGACTGTCGCCTTTCCCCAGTCATACCACTAAGGACATCGTTTTTGTCACGCAAAATTAAGAGGTTTGGGTTCAAATCTGGACGTCACTGCATCAAACTTTCTTCACTTATTAACTCATTTTCGATGGAGAAATTGATAGAGTTAGGAAACCGACGTGCCCGAGGTAAACCACTGCCCTCCACCGTGCAGGTATCTAACAATCCTTCTAGCATTAAGTCGCGGCCTAAGCAGCCAGAGCTGGATTCGAACATGGGTCCTTTTTAACGACTTGCGCTACCAGCTCTTCTTAAAATTAATCTTAAATTTACGCATAATGTATAGTATTTCAACATTATATATACGTGTACACGTTCGGGAAACATACATGTCTATATGCACTATGTACATGTAATTACTCTCATTCTCTTTGTTTTCAACCTATATAATTATATGAGCCAAGAATAGGGCAAACCATCTGAATAATTTACGGGCTAACTGGATACTATAGTGTAAAATCGATTATACATGTTCAGGGGCCTCTGGGCTTCAGCTAACGAGCATCATTGGTTATGTCCAGAGCTATAGGGCCAGAGATCTGTCGAATTCTAGCGGGCACTGCCGTCATCAGTGTGCAGTGTGGCCTGGCGCTGTTAGTAGTGACAAGGGGGTCGTGTGAGTGCCGTGTACAGATGTATATCGCTGTCAATCTCCTGTCAGCTGGCTAGCGGAATAGTGCTGACCGTCCAAGTGGAAAGGAAGGGTGAAATGTTTGCGTGTACATTCAGGACGGAGCAGTTTTAGTGTATCGCTATATACCTGGCTTTAATCCATTCACTGGAGTTATATTGTATGTTGGATAGCAGGGTCTTCTTAACGCTTCTCATGCGCCCGTATTTTAACGTAGTAGCCGGAACTGTCCATTTCGCTCGCTACACACTTGTGAGTATTGAGACGCTGTATAATCGTCTAATCGTGTTGTGACTCATAAAACGGCTTGAGAGAGGACCGCACGCCAACTAGCTGGCGAATCATCCCCCGGCTCTTACCCTAGCAGAAGCAGGCTCCGCGGAGGCTGGCAGACTGGCGGTGTAGCAGCAGCAGTAGCCGTATTGCTTATCCTCACTGCATCCCAACAGCCATCCCAACAGGTCTTATGTACAGAGCTTTCCGATTGCATGCAGCACAGACAAGCTATACAACGGGAAAAATTGACCCGTTATATCGAACAGCGGCCAAGGATAAAAATCCACAGGAAGTCTGGCAGTACATGGATTACACGCTAAGCACAGCTGATACCGTATCAACTGGCAGGCGCCGGTGCATTCTATTTTAAACAAGTGTTTTCGTGCAGACAGGTACGTATATTAAGTTTTATTGATAATATAAAGACAAAGAGTTCAATTGTACTGACATGCAGCATCACGGCAGGTGCCGGTTGTTTGTTAATGTGTTACATAAATACTGTTATAATATGACGTTCCCGCTATGAGCTGTATAATGTAGCTATAGCTACATCGATTGGATTTTGTGTTGTAATACTTTATTATTTACCTGTGCATTTTATTGTTACGTTTTTTTCCTCGGTATGGGCGGCTGCAAGTATCATCCTTAGGAGCTCCCGCAAATTTGACTAATGTCAGTCTGATCTGGGGTATTCAGAGCTGTCTCCTTTATCGCCAAAGGCTCATGGTCATTCAACCGTTATCATTGTTTACCGGAAAGAGGCACGCGAGGGAGTACTAGTGTTAAATATACATGTTCACCCAGCTATAATATTCTTACGTTTATATAATGCATGTAAAGCGTTAATTTTTTAATACAGTATTAGATATGCAACAGCCAGACATTTGATGAAAACATGTGCGAGTATCCGGACAGAATAAAACAGTTGTATCGGGTAATAGAGTAATTTTTGGGCATCCCATCCAAAGATCGACAACATTGTCTACAAAATGCGCCTACTCGTGTAAATGCAACTAACCGCTTATACCAGTGTTCTTCTATGATGCCAGTATACCGGAGGAATATATATGTTATAACTGATGCAGAAATCTCTCTCCACGATATCTTCTGTTCAAGTGAATCAAAAATTTTTAATTTTGTGCATATCTGTTATTATATATATATATATATATATATTTTTTTTTTTTCGTTTGTTTTGTTAACTTTGGTGTGTCGAGGTTTAACACCGGCATCACATGCCTACGTCACGCGCTTTGTGTAATACACCATGCAGGGAGGCATACAGTGGAACAATTCCAACATATTCATGTAAAAATATTAGCGTACAAAATATAAGTGCGTTTGGATGCTACAGTTTAAAACTCCTCTGTTGAAGCAAAGTATAGAATCTGAAGTACACATTGATGTATAGGCCTATTTTTGTATAGTCTATAGTCTATAAGCTATATCAAATATGACTGGAGGACTCTCATGTTGTAAATGCGATGTTTACAGGATTTCCAGTACTTGATTTCCATACCGCGAGCGAGTTAGCGAGCCAGCGCTGTATGTGTGTATAACGTGCAATGAATCCCTTAAAACAACCACCTGTCACATATGAGCCAGAAATACCTGGAATTGTTGGCATCGACTTGAAGCGACCCATATTTCAGATTAAATGTTGAGTGTAGAAATGATCAGGCCTTTATTCCACGCTGATGTCGTCGCTTTCGACCCCAGAGTGTACGTGGCATATCGCTTATTATCGTAAGGACGATTGTCATTATGCTTACATGTATACGGGCCCTCGGATTGTCAGAAATGAAATGAAATACGCACGTCGTTGTGAAGTTGTCGGTAGATAACACGTTATCACAGGTTGGAATATTGTGTTGTACGTATACACGGGGATTAGGGATTCAGAGGGGTTGGGTAAGTAGGGAAGCAGAGGTGAACGTTGGAGGGGAAAAAGAGGGAAGTGCAGAGAAAAAAGCAGGGGAAGGAGAGGGATGGTGGGAGGTATGGAAGAAATACTATTAGGATAGGGGAGGGTGCCTGTAAGGGTAGGGGAGGAAGTTTGTAAAGGTAGGGCAGGGTGCCTGTAAGGGTAGGGGAAAATGACTATCAGGGTAGGGGAGGAAGACTATGGGGGATGACTATAAGGGTAGGGGAGGATGACCATAAGGATAGGGAGGATGACTATAAGGGTAGGGGAGGATGACTATAAGGATAGAGGAGGATGACTATAAGGGTAGGGGAAAACTTATAGGATGGGGAGGATGACTATAAGGGTAGGAAATGAAGACTAAGGGAGGATTACTAAGGGTAGGGGAGGATGACTGTAAGGGTAGGGGAGGATGACTATAAGGGTAGAGGAGGATGACTATAAGGGTAGGGGAAGATAACTTATAGGATGGGGAGGGTGACTATAAGGGTATGGAAGGTTGACTATAAGAGTAGGGGAGGATTACTACAAGGGTAGAGGAAGATGAGTATAACGGTAGGGAGGATAACTATAATTATATGACTATAAAAGTAGGTAAGGATAAATGGAGGGGAGGATGAGGATAAGGGTGGAGGAGGATGGCTTTAAGGCTAGGGGAAGTTGACTGTAAGGGTAGGGGAGGTTGACTATAAGGGTAGGGGAGGTTGACAAGAAGGGTAGGGAAAGATGACTATAAGGTGAAGTTCTCTTATAGGGAAGGATGACTACAAGACTTGGGGAGGGGGTATAAGAGTGGAGGTGGGGTGACAACAAGGGTAGGGGAGGATGACTATAAGGGTAGGGGAGGATGACTATATGGGTACGGAGGATGACTATAAGGGTAGTGGAGGAAGAATATAAGAGTAAGAGAGAACGTTTAAGTAAATGTGCCATATCTAAAATACAGTTTAGATTGGACATAGCCTGGAATCGCATGCATGTATCTCTCACACCAGTCAATCAAAACGATTGTGTATCCCCTTAAGGGCGTCATCTTGATATAGCGGTATGCACGGTTCCCCTGGTGACAAGTCTCCTAACGGCATGTGTACAGGTTCCATTGTAATGTTCTCTTAACCCGTAACACCACAGTCATCAGCTGCGTAAGCCATATCGTGTAGAGCGGTATGTCAATTTCACCATGCATTACCCTACCATTCACAATTATACCCTTTTATTGTAGTAGCTGACAATGGTGATAGGACAGTCAGCTGAATAGACGAAATTGTGGGCAGCCCACATGAGTTGACACACACAAACACAAAAGAAAGATTAAGGGGGTACGGGTTGTAATAGGGATATCGGCAATACATACAGACCTGTAAATCTTCGTTTCGGCTCCAAAAAAATGCGGCTATAGGGCTGCAGGTAGACGTAAATCAGGTAATAACTAAATCATTCGGACAAATTTAACGTGCGAACGTACATGTATATGCATTGCTGTGTATAACGTATGTGCTGTGTAAAATTTTCACATATAGAATAATGATGTTTTGTCTCGGTTACATTTGCCGGTTGTTAAAGTGCACAGAGTTCTAATTTTAAGTATGATCTTTTCTTTTCACCTCTCTATATATCCAGGTACAGTTTCTACGTGACAGTCTTTAAGGCTGGAGTTTCTCAGCAGCGTACGGAATCAACTCTCGAGTCCTCGTAAAGAAGGGTGCGGGCGAGAAGTTTGAAACTTCATGGGAACTCGATTTCTGCGCATAAAATCACATCTCATTTTACTGGCGTCCTCTTCTCTCAGCCGAAGGCAAGATTCGGGGATTTTTCTGTGATACCTTAAATACAGACCGGGCATTATTCTGCTGGGCATTACCAGGAATTTCCCCGACAATCTCTCGTGCGGCGTAGACAATTTTTTTGCGGCGTGTGTATTTGATCGACTGGATGGTCGTTTCTACATAAGCTCTACAGGCCCATACTGAGAAAATGAAGAGAGGAAAGTGATTGAAAAGCCGCATTGTAGATAGGATCTGTATATTCTACATTTTTTGGCAGAAATCGTGGAGTTTACCTAGCTGAAATTTCGTTTGTGTACAGTGCACAGAAGCACGTGGCCCATCAGTATACACATGCACTTCGTTTGGCCTGGAAGGCAAATACGGCTCAGTGGCTTGTGTAAAGTCTGCTTAATCTAAAGCACCTGCAGGGGTCTGTTTGTTTGTTTGTTTGTTTGAGCAGAAAACGCTACCGGCATTGTACACGCTGCTATAAACAATGTCGTCTGGTTTGTCTAAAGTCGGCGTTATCTGGGCGCTGGCGTCATTCCTTAGCGCCACGGCCGCGAGCGTCGGCTTCTACCTGCCGTTCTGGCTTCAAGGTTGGATGCGAGACGAGCACGTCACGCCGGTCTACTTTGGCGTTTTCCGACGCTGCAATTATCCAAAATTAATGAAAACTGGACTTATTAAAGTTGTGGAGGAATGCGGGAGGTATACAACGTTTTATGACATTCCCAGTATGTCCTGGCAGATTGCGGCAGTCCTGGTTGGCGTCGGGTGTGGCATTGCTATACTAGTTTCCTTCACTGCTCTGCTCGCAATGTGCATCAAGGACATTTTCTCTGAGACAGCGGTACGTGTGGCAGGCGTGGTACAACTTCTTGCAGGTAAGAGAAACTAATTGTTAATGAAAGGTAATTGAAACCTGAAAATAACAAGTTACTTGTTGCTGTTGCTGTGTAATGTATATGTTTTGAAGGTCGATGAAGGCTATATATAGAAGTTACAAAAATTTGCAAGAAAGTAAAACAAGAATTAAGTAGACGAACATTTTCATTTAGGATTGGTTTCTTGTTCTTTCTTCCTGATGTCTTAATAATGCTTTTTATTTACCTTTTTTGTAATTCATTAAGGTATTTCACTTGATTAATGGACATCAAAGATACATGTATATTAGATATGCTAATTTAAGATATTCATCGGGCTACAACTGCTTGGCTCACACATGAAATAAACACTGCACTGATAAAAAATATTTCAAAACTTCAAAAAAAAAAAAAAATGTAAATGACTTAAAATTTTGTCCATGGCAACGTTGTTCATTTTATCAGAATTTCCAAAATTTGTTTGGGAGGTAAGATGATATTCTGTTGGAAAAATGCCAAAATGCAAAAAAAACACCAAAAATAATATTTTATCACATTTATTTGCCTATAAAAATGCACATTTTTAACTGCAATTTACCTTTGTAAATCATGATTTTCACAGGTAAACTGATGGAGACATGTTTGTACAGGTAGATAGATATAAAGAGATATTATACGCATATACTTGTATATGGAGTCATTTTGTTATCATTGGAGCTCATTTCCATTAATCAGTGGGGATTATAAACAGTAATCTATAAGATTGTAGTCTGTAATAAACATATATAGTAATGTCTGCATAGTTAATGATTTTTATGGTTGCTAATGTTTGCTTACATGTGAGGATATTCAGAGGTGTTTTAAGAAAACACTTCGCTCACATTGTAAGTGGCACACATCTCTAGATACATCTATGTGTATAATTTGTCAGAGTACAACCACTTAATTTTTGTTAACTTCATTAAAATCATACCCTTAATTGATATGTAAAGTAAACAACTTTATTAATTTCTCAAAGGAGCTTTTGTGTATAATGACACGTGCAGCTGTTCAAGCATTTATTTTAATTTCATTATACCCTTTTATTGTCAACTTGCTTTTCAAATCTGTCAGCGCTAATTAAAACAAAAGACAATAGTTGCAGTTTTATTATCAAAATGTGAATGCACCTTTGTTTACATAAGAGTTTTTTTTTTTTACCTTAAATCCTTTTCACAATTCAGAGATTTATCTTGATAAAGTGATGTCTTAATTAATGGCATAATTAATGGTTTGATGCATTTCAAAACATACAGTAACATTATTATAAAGATCAGGTGTACTTTGCTTTTCACACGCTCATTTCAAAACACCTGTCAGATGAGACGGCATTAAATAAACTAATACTCTTTTTCATATCATAATCCTTTAAAGGCACATTATACGTCATTCAAGGTGTGTTGAGGTTAAATTTTTTAGTGAGTTTATGGTATTCAGGACAGTGTGAAAAGACAGCCACTTAAAATACCGCAGCTTGTCTATAAAAGTATATTGGCTTATTGAAAGAACACCTGTAGGACGGGGAGTAGGTCCTTAACGATATTACCTGTGCCAGGCCAGAGTGGCCAGAGTGCTCAGAGCAAATATATACACTGTATGTATCTATAGGGCTTTTAGCGGATTACTCTTGAAATGGTCCTGAACACTTATCTCTCTACCTGCGAGTGGCATGAGTCAATCTTTCTGGGGAGAAGAATGGTTAGTTGGCTTTCACAAAGGGCTTGGGTAACCTGGTGCTCTTAATTCAGCACAGGTTATCAAGAGTTCAAATCCTTGTCATTGCAATTTTGTCTTGACTGGTGAAATCCTCTTTCTTTTGGGTGGATGTTGAGTGTTATGAGTTCAGGTTGAGTTCATGCTGGGTTTCTCTCTGGCTGTACGTGGGAAGGTGTGGCAGCAACCTGAAGATGATCACGAGTTTTCACCCAGGCACTGCCTGGTTTCCTCCCACCTCCCACCATAATGCAGGCTGCTGTCTTGAGAGTAAAATATTCTTGGATATGAAGTAAACAAACAATCAGATTAATAAATACATGTATATCCACGTGGCAGCATGATCAGCTAGATGAAAATTTCTTCCATCAACTCATACAGGTAGATCAATCTTACACATTCAAACAAGCATTCCTCCAACAATAATACTGGCTGCCATCGTATAAGTGAAATATGATTGAGTACGGCATAAAACATCAATCAAAAATAAATAAATGAAACAAGGGTTTTCTGACTGCAGATATAGTGACCATATTTTTAACAACTTTACGGTACAGTCTTTGCTACTGCTTGACATTTCTGCCAGTTTATTTCACACACTATAATAAGATTTGTCGGGGATGATATTCCATATATCCGTCTGAGATTGCAAAGATTTTTCTATTGTTACTGCTGATGGAATGCATCTGACATTTTGTTGACATTTGAAATAAACACGATAAATACATAGATGGTGGGGTTGTTAAGTTACATTGACTTTAAACACCAGCTGTATGTATGTGTGCTTGGAGTTTTAGGGGATAATCAGCAATGATTCAGTCATATGACGACCAGGACTCAAATTCATGAAACTTCTTTAGTTCAGTAAATTGCTACCCTAATTCCTCTTTCTAGACCTGCTGAACCTTTCAGGGGCATGGTAGAGGGGCACTTGTCTCCTTTTTGCATGTGAAAGAGCAACTTTCAGTGCAATTTATGCATTATTTTAATCTGATTTTGGACACAAAAGTACATTGGTTGTGTTAGCACATTTCAGGGCTTCACACTGATTTTATCAGACTACACAGTGTAATGCTTTCAGAATATGCTTAAATAAACAACTTGTAAACATATGATAAGGTTGAAGAATTACAGTAATGAAGTCCAGAGTTTCTCTGCTCAAGCCCTACATGGAGTCAAACTCTGCTTAAGTACAAACACAAGTTCACAACAGCTATTTTCTTCCGTAACCTGTTTTTACAACGGGATGCAGAGCAGCAAACAATTGATGAAGAAATTTAATATGATTGCTGTCAGGCTTGTAGCTTTTTTTTAACGCTGAAATAAATGGCAGCTTGTAATGGTTGAACTTGCATGCCGTAATTCGGTGCAGACTAAGGACTGTTCGTGGAAGAAACTGAACAAAGCCAGCCTCATTATCAAGTGATTTGAAGTGCCATATTTCTCCCATTAATGTACCCTTTTTTAAATATTTTTTTAAACTCAATTGAACAATATATGCATGGGCAGCTAATTATGAGTAAATGATAAATCTGGACACTAATCCTTTAAGTACAACCCCAAGTTCACAACAGCTACATGTACAACTTCCCCTTTCGTGTCATCTTGCACCCAGCTCCCATATTAAGTAAATGACCCATATTAAGAGATACGTAGTAAGGATGTCCAAACATTTGACTGACGGACTGACCAACAGACAGAATGACCAATTTAAACACAAATACAGGTAGTCTCAGAAATAGTCTCTTCACAGGTATATTCACCTGTGACAGCGATGTGCATGTTTGATGTTTCACTTCGTTAGTAAAACTGAGATAATTAGATTCCCTACAAAGGCTTTATGTTCCAATTATCTTTTTGATCTCTGTGTTATCTTGATTATGCATCATGTTAATCAACATTGACTGTTACGGATTTATAAAGAAGTTACATGTCTCGCATACAAACGTCAGCTGATCTGCTCTCGTTAGTTTTTTTGAGACGTACTCCTTAATTACAATATCTGTTCATTCAGCAAAAATAAATTTACCCCAAATGATCTGTAATATCGCCCAGAAAAAAAAAATTGCATTTTTGGAAGCAAATAAATATCAGAAAAGATTATTTGTGGTTCTGAAACTCACATATTTTCCCAGAGGGATATAATCTTCCTTACCCAGCAAACCAAAAAACACCTTTCTGCCAGAAAACAGAAAAATAAGCAAATTTAGGTCATTAAGGATATTATGTACCCAAAAACACATTTGCATAGGAAAAAAAAATTATCCACCGTTACCAAGACAGTCATGTTTATTCTCTTATCAGCCTACTGATGTGACCATTCATTTTTGATATGTAACGATAATGTCTATTAAACTCATGATGTTGAATTTACCTGATAAAATATCTTAACAAAGCAGGTAAGTCAGGTGTAACTCCCATTTAAGCACCCCAAAGGCTGAACTTGTTATTTCATGTGTACCTGAATGGAGACATAGAGCATTAACATCAGTGTAATAGGTATACATTAATTAACCTATTGTGAACTGCAGTTACCTGCACATATACCTGTACCATAACATACCTAATAAACAATAACTTGTTAATAAAAGAGAAAGGCCCCTCTACTTGCAGAAATGAAAAAGAAAACTGCTGTAAAGCATACACTTTGTACAAATACTGCAAATTTTTGCATTTATACCAGTTTTGGAAAATGAGTATCAGTTTTGGCACTTACCAAGTGCTGTGATGAGTAAGAGGACGACATTTCATCTGTTATGCTTAAATTCAGGTGTCATAAATGTTGTTGGAGTGTGAGGGATGAAATTAGATAATGTTTCACCTGCCAACAGTACAGTATAGATTCGTAGTAATTTTGTGTTTTGTGACATTTTGTCAGATTTGCCTGAATAATGGAAGAGAATCCAAGGAGTTATTATTGCATGTGACTTCAAATTTTGTCCATGCTGATTTTGTGCTGGGCCAGGAAAAAGGACCAGCAGTATGCTTGTCTGCAGGTTATACACATGGACTGTGGACGGGCTGTTTCAACAAAATCAGTTTTTATTGATTAACTTAAAATTTAAATTCTGGTTTAAACACTCATTATTGGAGTGAATGGTTTAATATTGGAAACAGTTAACGTATGTTATTTTAAGACGCATGTAAAAAGTGTGAGCTGGGATGCTTTTAAATTTTGAAGAAAATAAAATCTTTCTGTGCATTTGGCCAATAATGCAATTCCATATCAGAACAGTTTTAATCTCAAAGTGCCTCTATCTTCACGTTGGAGATGCCAGTGGAAGCCTGGTGTAACTGTTAAGCCATCTGGTCTGACTAACATACTTACCATGCCTCACAGGTGCCTGCCATGTGGGCCCTTAGCAGTGGGATTTCAAAAACCCTAGGGGGCTGGGGTCAACCAAAGGGCTTTCTAGACCTGCTTAACCTTTCAGAGGCGAGGTAGAGGGGCACTTGTCTCCTGGTAAACAAAGCAACCCCCTTTTTTTCTTCTCCTCTCAAGAACTGGCAGTAAGAGAAAATTTACAGGAAGTTGGTGCATAACCAGACCATACGGGTGGGCTTTGTTTTCTGCCATCACGCGAGATATTAGACACAGGCTTTGTTTTCGGCCATCACACCAGATATTAGACACAGGCCTTGTTTTTGGCCATCACACCAGATATTAGACACAGGCCTTGCTTTTGGCCATCACACAAGATATCAGACACAGGCCTTGCACATCTTAGGCAACAAGAATTTTATTTTGTGTCTTATGGGCTCAGAAGAATCCAAAAATTTAATAAAAACAAAAAACTGAAAATCAACCTTTTTATGTTGTGTAATCTTGATAATTTTATGATTTTATTGTTTTTCAAAGCTTTCCAATCATGTAAATATGTCTTCAACAGGAAATAAATTATTGGGACAGTCCACATTCCCAATAAATTAAAAGGTTTTTAAATTTTATTTTTGTACCTTCCTCTGACATTGGAAGAACAGATTTGTCCTTCCCAGAAAAACAACAACTTGGATTGGCCTACAGTTATACATGTATATGTATGTGTATATTATCAACTTAAGATATGTTTGACTGTAACAAAGGTTTACTGTAGTAGTCTTTGAGGTGTATATTACCCTGAAGTGTAGATAATGGCTGGGTGGGTCTGTCGTATTGTCAGGGGTTGCACCATCAGAATATCCTGTTGACTGCTGGAAATCTAATCAATCATACCAGTATTGTTTATAGTAGAAAGATATGTTTTACTGTAGTACATGAAACTAAGAAAGCCTTACAGTGGCAGACTCCCCCCCCCCCCCCCCCCAACCACACACATTTAAATAATTAAAGAAATGGCCTGATGGTATCTTTATTATAATGTTTTTCCTCCTCAAATGGGGAATGGCTGATTTTGGGGGTGGAAACCCAGGTACTCAGTGTAAACACCCATGTGATGCAACATTTCACCAACAAACCTATTGATCAAATTTAAGCTGCATCCTTCATGAAGATCGCTATAGTAGCCAATCGATGATGTGCCTGCGAGGACCAAAAGAGTACCGTATGATGGCATTCATACCCAGAGTCTCTGTATTCAGCTTAGTCAACTTACCTGAGGACTTGTTAAATATTCTAGCCTTCTCTGCTGCATTAGTATTTAACACTGTCAAAAAAGGTAATTTTTTTGAAGAGTGTTAATTGCCTGTCTGTCTGTCTGTCCATAGAGGATTGCACTCTAGGATTGCTTTTTACATGTAGTTTGAAATTTTCACGGAAATATCCTGTGAGTTAATTTATTTTATGTGTGTAGACCATCATCTGAAAAAATATTTGTTGTGTGTAACCTGACTGACCCTCCCAAAATGGTCATACTCTGAAGTTTTGTATTGGTATTTTGATAGAAGAGTTTTGTCTAACTCCTTTAAAATCCATATCTTCTTCATGAGTCAGGCTCAAATTATTTCCAGTCGTTCCCAAGTCGGCAGATCCTATGCCATTTCTGGTAGGGTTGGGATACATGTAACAAAGCATTTTTAAGGATGGCCTTACAAAGATTTTTCAATAATGTGCTACTTAAGCCAAGATAAAAGGAATTATTTCGCAAGACAGATTTCAGGGAATGTTGCATTTTCATAGGCCGAAGGGTTAAGGATTTGTGTGAATTGTTAACGTGCATGTATCATAGGCTGGGCACTGAAGGGCTAATGAAAAACATCCCAAGGGTAAAGTCGAAATGTTGGTACATGCATATCATTATACTAATGAGCTGTGGAGGTAATCAAAGAAAACCCACGCCTACCCTGCATCTATCCATCATGTCCCTCCATGGACCTCCATCACCCCCTCCCCCCCCCCCCCACCCTGCCCTGCACACACACACATTTCGTCCTGAATTTTTGACTTATACTTCCACACAGGCCAACTTGTGTGGGTTATCTGAGGGAACCCATTAGTCTGGAGTAGAAAGACAGAAACCAGGGACATTTCTAACAAACAAACCCCTTGATGTATTCAAATGTAGGTACATTTTCTGGTAGTATGGTAGCTAAATGGCTATGACCTGGTTTGACTTTTGGTTTCTGTGCTAGACTGTTAACTCTCTCTGGCATTTCCTTCTGGACAAGTAAACTCTGTTAGACTTAATTTTGGACTCTGTATAGGTTAGTCCACGCTACTAGGGTAGGGTATCTTTGGAGGGGTGGTGTATCTGTGGTTTTGGATGGGGGCAGATAATGGCATCACGCTTCATGGGACAGTGTGTGAGTGTTCCTAACTAAGGAATCGTGAGGGCCCTGTTATACTGTAAATCTTTAAAACACAAATTCAGATCGTCATTTTAGAGGGAACTTGCATGATGTTTTTTTTTTTTTTTTTGTTTTTATTTTCTGGTCGAATCTCATAGATAAAAGTTACAGGATGTACCGGTGCATATATTCCTCACTTTTTTGGAAAAATTTTTTTTTCATGCTAATGTAAGAAGTTATATACATATCTTGGGAAAACTTATGTTTATTCTTCAAGAGCAAAAAAATATTATTATATATACGTATATATACTTTGATTTGAACTATAAGATGTCAATTCTACAAGACTATACTTGATTTCTTTTCCGTCCTTTTTTTTTTACATATTAAATGGTATGTACATACACATTTGATATCAGTAACTATGAAACAGAGATAAGATCTTGAAAAACTTCGGAAAAAATAGTTAACTGTGCTACCTACATGTATAAAATCTGCCTATATATATGCAGAGATGCGAATGTTTATGAAGTCTAGATGAAGTTTTTAACGTGGCTTTGAAATATAGTGCTGATACATGCACACATACACTCAGTCTTTTGAAGAGAATGATTATAGAGAGTTTGTAGAAGGAACTTTAGATGAAATGTCTGGCTTTTTTTAAAGTAAAAACTCATGTTGAAGGGATAAAATGACAAATTCCCACTGTATGTAAGTTCAAAGATAAGAAGGGTTTCTGAGCTGTTTTTTTTTAAAAAAAAAGAGCTGTATAAAGTTTCTTTGAACTGGCTCAACTATGCATCAACTGTTAAACCATGGCTGGGCTTTTCCTTTCACCTCAGTGTTTTTCTTGCCAACAAATTTGTGTCTGGAGTTTGCCCCTAGTCACAACCCTGAGGTTAGATGGTTAACAAGACGACAGGAAAAGCTTTTCACGCAGGAGAATACATCATGATAAATAGAAGTCCAGTAATGGTGGTTGTTGAGTGTGTCAATGTCAGGGGCAGACAGCAACAGCCGACCTTTTACAATGCATCGGTATTCTGTAGAGAAAATAAAAAAAACACGGATAAAATGACTCAAATATAATAGACAGCAAGTACAAGTGTCTGCCGTAAATCTTCACAAAAATTGTCACATTTAAAAAAAAAAAAAAAAAGAATTTATATCTCTCAGTTAACTTTTGTAACTATTTCAGACCACTTTTTGCTGTATACATGTGTGAGTTCACGTAGGCCAGCTTTGTAAATGGTGTGGCTTGAATGATGATCCAGTGATAGGATTGATATAAGAAGCAAGCACAGAATTTGATTTCTTATTTAATATTTTCTTTTATTTTATTTTTGAAAATATTAAACATGAATTCACAAATTAGACTGCAAATGCCCTGCTATCCTGAGGCTAACTTAGACAATTAATCTTTGAGGTCAGAGATGACAGACAAGTCCACTTTGATTGCACAGGTGGTAAGGCGATAGCCTCATATAGAATTCCAGCAAACAGTTGTGGCCTTTAATTTCCTGTTCAAGGGAGTCGGCTGTCCAGATGGAGGTCTGGTCAAATTAATGGGCCTCTTTCCCTTTCTACACCTTCTGTGGAGATGTTGATTTGAACTGTTTGGTCAGTTGGTCAAGGGATTGACAGAACTGACCCTGACTCTAAGTCTTGTCCATTTGCATGGAAAGCCTTATCTTTTGAATAAAAAAAACTGCTTCTTGAGACTTCTGTGGATAAATAGTTCAGAATGGCTGACTTTTCTTTGGTCAGGTCATCAGGTGAGGTCATCAGGTGCACAATTACGAGAATAAGTCTTCTTGGGAGTTGCTCAGTGCTTTAGGTTGGCACCATGTTTAGCCATGCTAAATGCACATTGTAACCTAAATGTACACTGTACCTATATGTATACTGTAATGGTTTTTAAAAAATCACACACACACACACACACAATCACACACACACACACACAGTCACACACACACACAATCACACACACAATCACACAATCACACACACACACACACAATCACACAATCACACACACACGAATAGGCTTAAACTACCCAAAGTCTAGATGCAAGAGTTTTGATAACAGACTGCTTTATTGACGTGATGCCATTGCTTTGTGGCATGGGAAATCTGCCAGTTTTAATGGAGAGACTGCAGCGGATATTGAAAACTAACTAAACAGGATTTAATCAACCGTGTAAATTACCTTCTTATGTTGTCAAATATTGCCAAAGTAATGCCTTTACCTGTAGTTTTAACTCCTAACCAAAGTCCATCACCTAGAAATATGCAACTTCCCTTTAGGTAGTCTCCATGGCACTGTACACTATTCTTTGATCTCAAACACCACCTTGTCTAGAATTACGAGAAAGGAAAGTTGGTAAAACAACAACAGTGTCTTTGATACTAATTGTTTTATAGTTGCTTGGAAATATAAAAATAGCCAATGGGTTATAAACTGCATAGCAACAATGATCAGCAAAATCATAGTTTTTAAGCTTGAGTTTCAGTTTCAAAGTGTGGCCACGTCTTGTAGCAGCCATTTACATTTAGATTTTCCAGGACTCCGTTCACAATTTCCACCCAAGAGGTTGGCATATTTCTCCACCAGGTGGCAAGAGTTTCTACAGATGACGTAACATGTGTACTGTGCTATATTTTCATATGTCATTTTCTAATGCTGGCTTCCTCTCTGGCTGTATCTGGGAAGGTCTTCCAGCACTTGTGGATAGTCGTGAGTTTGCCACCCTCTCTGCACGGTTCCCTCCCACAATAGTGCTGGCTATTGTGGTATAAGTGAAATATTCTTGAGTAGGGCATTTCTTAGTCACATATAACAGGACTACATAGCTTTAGTTTGGAGATTGAGGGATCTGTGGATAAGGTTATAAAAGGAGATTCAGATGGGACAAATATTTATGTGTTTTTGGTTGACAGATAATCAGGGAGTTTACATCATTAAGAGAGTGTGTAGTAAATGGCCTGAAAATTTTACCTGTGACCAGAAAAAAAGTTGCACCTTTTGTCTGATCCTGACAAATGTGTTGGTGTTTTTAGATTGGTTTGGAAGATAGGATCATATCCCATTGGGAAAATATCAATTGTTAGCAGCAGAATAAACACTTAATAACATTGTTTATTGCCCATAAAAAAATTTTGTGAAGAGATTTTAGGTCATTTACTGTATATCAATAACCCTGGACCACCAACATGGACAGTTTGAGATAACACACTCACAAGCTATAGGGCTGTAAAATAAAAACATGTGAGTGACCCAGATTTTGGTTTGACTGTCCATTAGACAATTACAAGAGATTAACACAATTGTTGGCATGATTTATTGAATGAAAATCCTAGGTTGTTGGCAAAGCCTGGGTGTCTGTTGGGGGAGGAGGGGGTGAGGATAACTGAGGGTCTGTTGGGGTTGGGGGTAGAGGAGTGATTCACCATGGCCTTTAATGCTGTTTTGTATTCTGTAAAATCAAATGGTGTGAAATATTTATTGTCATCATGAGGAAACATATTTATTGAACTTAATTTCAGGGTTCAGGAATAATATGTGCTATGTAATGAAACTTTGAAAAATCAAATTTTTTAACGTGTGAGGATGCAAATAGCCATTTACCACATCTCCCTGGAGATTATTTAACTGTGACAAATCCACACCGGTACAGACATTGAAGATGACATAAATAAAATGAAAGAGGAAAGAGAGACCAATTAAATGCCTACAAAATAGTACATGGTGACTAAATAATAACTTGGATTAAAAGTTGAATAGTTACATACACTATTCTGTTTTTACAACCACATTTATCAAAAAGAAAAATAAATAAATGAACACATTATATAAAATATGCAATGATACAAATTATGGACATGTTTATACTTTCATCAGAACTTTGTTGCATTATATAATCAAGAATGTTTACAAAAGTAACAAATTGTCACTAAATAATTCAGGGACAATTACTGTAAATGACCTACAATTTTGTCCATGAATGACTTGCTTGTTTGCTGATTCTGAGAGTTCTGTTGATCTTTATAAAATGATTTATTGTCCCATTCGTTTGGAAAGTAGCATTGTATCCTATTGGAAAAAGTAAGTTTCAGTAAAAAAGTATTATGTAAGTACATTAATATGGCTGTAAAATTGCATCGTTGGGGCGAATTTGAGATTGAATACTGTATGCTGACTGTTCTGAAAGCTGCACAACTGTGTGGTAGCCTATGTGCATAGGGATGGACCACATACTTGTATCCCAGTCGAGGGCTACCTTGTTGATTTCCATGTGCAGGACTTTGGGTGAAAGTTTGGGTCATGTACATCGTGTATTTAGCAGTGTATAAACAAAATGTTGTGAGCTATGAATATTTTTTTTGTTGTTGTTAAATTCCAACAGTAGTTACTTCAAGGGGTCTCATTCATCCCTGAAATCTGTCAAAGTTCGTAAATTTTGAAAATGAGTTGAAAGTTCTTGATAGTAGACTTAATTTGTCTGTAATTTTAAATATCACATTGCATAGTGTGCGAAATAGATTAATAAATAAAGTTACCAATATTTATTTATTTGATTGGTGTTTTACGCCATACTCAAGAATATTTCACTTATACAACGGCGGCCAGCATTATGGTGGGAGGAAACTGGGCAGAGCCCGGGGGAAACCCATGACCATCCGCAGGTTGTTGGCAGACCTTTCCACTTACAGCCGGAGAACCAATATGTAGCTGATGTATGTAATATCTATTAACAGGAGGGTTTGTCCTTATCTGGATGGTCCTAGAAAGTGCTTAAAGATATCGGATAGTAGGTCCTTATAAAGTCCTTGAAAATTAGGATCTCTGAACTTCGGTAGATGTTAATATTTTCAGGTCAGCTGATAAATGTAAGACTAAAATAAATATAGTGGTTTACTCTAATCCCTCAACCTTTTCACATATGAAATAGCAACTTCTATTGCAATTTATGCGCATTTTTAATTTGATTTTGGGGACAAAACTACGCTGGTTGGAAGGGCCAGGGCTTCACAAAATGTATAATAATCTCAGTCAACACAGAATTATTAGAATATCCTTGAATAAACACCTTGCAAACATCTGAAAAGGTTGAAGAATTACAGTAAAGGGAATCTGTCAGTACTTAAAGGCTTTCACTGAAAAGGTGTTTCCCGAAATTTCAATCAAATCTCAAGGTTATGCGACAAATCTAGGGGGTTTGAGGAAAGTCACACTCAGCTGGTTAGTGATTTACAAATCTACTCAAATGGAAATGGCTGACTGTGATGTGAGATGTGAAATCAAGATTCAAAGATGTCATGTGAGGCACATACAACATCAAAGTTTGCCACGAATCACTGGGTAGTATTGTGGGCTTTGATTGGTGGCATTATTGTGTGGTATTTCCAGACTCCCTGCTAAGCAGCCAATGAAAAGGGAGCTTACAGTCTTTTAGGGAACAAAAGAGTATCTTGTGATGTGATATGTGGCTGGATCAGCATAGTATACCAGTGAACAACATCTAATTACCCAAAATGACCTAAAAATTTGATCACAAGAAGAGCGTTTTTGGAGGCAAATAAATGTCATGAGATATTACTTCTGGTGCTAAAACTTACATTTTCCCAGTGGGATATCCTCCTACCTTCCAAACACCTCTCAAAACACATTTCTAAAATCAGAACTCCCAGAATATGGAAAAATGAGCCACTAAGTCATGGACGAAATTTGAGGTCATTTAGGGTAGGTGTGTATGATCATGAAGTGATGCAGTAAAATAGGACTAAAAGAAACTGTGACTCCTTTCTGTTTTATGTAAGATGTAGATCATTAGGAGGATTTCTGTATAGCACTCATGTAGCAGGTCATCATTATAGAAGTTTGCAATTCTGTATAGTACTCATGTAGCAGGTCATCATTATAGAAGTTTGCAATTCTGTGTAGTACTCATGTAGCAGGTCATCATTATAGAAGTTTGCAATTCTGTGTAGTACTCGTGTAGCAGGTCATCATTATAGAAGTTTGCAATTCTGTGTAGTACTCATGTAGCAGGTCATCCTTATAGAAGTTTGCAATTCTGTATAGCACTCATGTAGCAGGTCATCATTATAGAAGTTTGCAATTCTGTATAGCACTCATGTAGCAGGTCATCATTATAGAAGTTTGCAATTCTGTATAGTACTCATGTAGCAGGTCATCATTATAGAAGTTTGCAATTCTGTATAGTACTCATGTAGCAGGTCATCATTATGGAAGTTTGCAATTCTGTATAGTACTCATGTAGCAGATCATCATCATGGAAGTTTGCAATTCTGTATAGTACTCATGTAGCAGATCATCATTATGGAAGTTTGCAATTCTGTATAGTACTCATGTAGCAGGTCATCATTATGGAAGTTTGCAATTCTGTATAGTACTCATGTAGCAGGTCATCAATATAGAACTTTGCAATTCTGTATAGTACTCATGTAGCAGATCATCATTATGGAAGTTTGCAATTCTGTATAGTACTAATGTAGCAGGTCATCATTATAGAAGTTTTCAATTCTGTGTAGTACTCATGTAGCAGGTCATCGTAATAGAAGTTTGCAATTCTGTGTAGTACTCATGTAGCAGGTCATCATTATCGAAGTTTGCGATTCTGTATAGTACTCATGTAGCAGGCCATCGTTATAGAAGTTTGCAATTCCGTATAACACTCATGCAGCAGGCCACCATTATAAAAGTTTGCAATTCTGTGTAGTACTCATGTCGGAGGCCACGATTATAGAAGTTTGCAATTCTGTATAGTACTCATGTAGCAGGTCATCATTATAGAAGCTTGCAATTCTGTGTAGTACTCATGTAGCAGGCCATCGTTATAGAAGTTTGCAATTCCGTGTAACACTCATGTAGCAGGCCACTGTTATAGAAGCTTGCAATTCTGTGTAGTACTCATGTAGGAGGCCACCATTATAGAAGTTTGCAATTGTGTGTAGTACTCATGTAGGAGGCCACCATTATAGAAGTTTGCAACTCTGTGTAGTACTCATGTAGGAGGCCACCATTATAGAAGTTTGCAATTGTGTGTAGTACTCATGTAGGAGGCCACCATTATAGAAGTTTGCAACTCTGTGTAGTACTCATGTAGGAGGCCACCATTATAAAAGTTTGCAATTTTTGCTAATATATCCAGTGGTAAATGTACACAGTTGTTGTTTTAATGGTACATACACCCACACCATAGCCAAGGCCCTCATTGAGGAGGTGCTATATATAATCATCCACAAGCTGTACATGTACATTTCATTCTGCAACTCACCGCCTCTCCACCTCCCTCCCCCTCCCCCCCCCCCCACACTACTTTCTCAGTCTAAACAGAAATCACACACACACACACCCATAACGCCTGTAGCCAGGTGCTGAAAGGAAATCACAAAACTCGGAGGCGACTGTCAGCAGATGTTGTTTTGATGCCATTTTCATGCCATTTTGACAACACTTCATGCATCAGCATTTCTCTGACATCATTCCAAGACACCTCTTACGTGAGCAGATCTGGCAGTAATTCTGCCAACAAACATCATCAGCTCTGGCATTCACGATGAGATTGTTCTATCGTGTTACATAAACACAGACTTAACTCATCCGGAGCTTGATGGCTTGCCCTGAAGCTAGCCATTGGTTTTTCATTTGCACCAGCGAGGTACATATGTGCTTACAGTTATGAGAATTTTTGCACAAATATTTTAAACACTTGTGTACAACTTTGAATGGCCTTTTTTTTTCCGTTCATAGTGTTGAAATTCGATATTAAGGTCCTGCTTGTGGTTTACTGGAGAGAGTTACAAGAATTGGCCTGCAAAGTTTTGTGGAGGGAGTTAGAGGCCCAGTGTACCCATGCAATCTTTATCATAGAAAACTGGTATATGATACTGAAATGTCTTTTGAGAAGATGAGCTACCACTGTAGCTTTTCAACATTATGGTTGTACATTCAAAGCCAGCACAATGTGTGATTTTTTTTTGTCCATGACTTCCTGATTTCTCTTGATCTAGGGTAGACCTATGCCGTCCTTGGATCTGAAGTGTGCAATTGTAAACATGGACAAATCAATGAACTAATTTCTGTATGTGGCGAAGAATTTCTGTATGTGACCAAGAATTTCTGTATGTGAAAAAAGAATTTCTGTATGTGACCAAGAATTCCTCCCATGAACTTGTTTTGCCTAACTCTGAGTGTTCCATTGATCAAGAAAGATGTTTCCATTTTTGTTTTTTTTTCTTTGAAGTTTTACTGGAACAGTACATATACAGCTTAAGTGTCAGCATCAAAATTAATATTTGATTGCCTTTATTTTGTCTCTAAATTGTACTTTGTTGGGAGTGAATGTTTAAGACAAAAACAGAATGTGATTATGTATGTGATTCCTGCTTTTTCCCCAGGTTTGCTGATCGGGGCAGGCATCGCTATCTACCCCAATGGCTGGGACAGCATAGAGGTACAGCAAGCCTGTGGGCATGCCTCAGCATCATACAGGATGGGTGAGTTGTCCTCTTATATACAGCATCAGCCAGCTCATGTGGCTAAATCTTTGCTGTGGCCAGTGGTCCCTGACCAGTGGGATCACAGACGAATCCAGCAACCTGTACATGCCTGTTTTCTTCCAGGCCCTGTAAGGTTTCCCCCATGCTCTGTTACATATGGGTTTCTTCCAGGCTGTGTCCAGCTTCCTTCAGGCTCCATCATCTTTTTAGGCTCTGTCAGTTTCCCTCCAGGCTGTGTCAGGTTTTTTAACGTGTTATCAGGTTTCCTTAAGGTTGTGGAATATTGACCCTAGGCCCTGTTAGGCTCCCTTCAGGCTCTGTCCGGTTTCCTGCAGGCTCTGGCATATATCCTCTAGGCTCTGTCAGGTTTCCCTCCACTCTGTCAGGTGTACTTCAGATTTCCGTCACTCTGTGTTATGTTTTTTCCAGGCTTCATCAGGTGTCCCTCACTTTTTGTTAGTTTTCCTTCAGGCTCAATCAGGTTTCCCTCATTCTCTGTCAGGTTTCCTTCAGGCTTTGCCAGGTTTCAGTTGGTCAGGTTTTAATTGCGTGGGGTGTGCGAAGTTTCCTTTGCTTTTGGTACGCTTCTAGTCTGTCTGGTTTCCTCCAGACACTGTTAGTTCATCATTGCATGAGGGTCACTTGCATCAATCAAAGAATTAAATAGAACTAATAAAAATTCAGCCTGGATAAAACAGAGGTGAGAAAACAGTTTTAAGTCTGAATATCCCTTGTAAAAAAGGGTAAAACTGTTCAACCTGCGCCGGATGTCTGCGGCTTGTTGACTTCATGGAAACTTGTACAACAAAGAAAAATGTAGAAGAAGATAAATGTAGGACAAGTAATTCACATGTCATTCAACAAGAGCAAACAGAATTGTGGTAATTTAGCTTTTAATGGTCATCTTTAATGACATTATCGTGTTCAGGCAGTGGAGTTAAACTGATGTAGGCCCAGCTCTGTCTTCTTGTATAGCCTTGGGGCGAATGTAGCCCAGTTTGTGTGGGGTAGAAATGTGTTGTTTAAGTACCAATAAACTTGATTGTACCTGTGCCTTAAGTGTGATTGATTGTGATGTCTTAAGATCTGAAATAGTGAAGTAGTAAAAAACAAACATAAAAAATATTGTAATGAGAGAATTTCATCTCTTAATCTTAAAACAAAAGGAAAACATTCCTCCAAAATGCCACGAAGTTAATTACTAAGCTGGTGATAAATCAAATTCAACTGTTGTTATTTACCTCTTTTCTCTGTTTTTTTTTCTGTGTAACAACCATTTTATTGATACACTTCATTAACTAAAATTACTTTGGTCAAATCACAAATATGGCTTTTAGTGTTCTAGCTGTAAGACTAAAACTTTAACTGTAATGTGACAGTTTTTCAATTATATACATCTCTACTATACAGTACCACTGTAAATCTTCAAAATTTTCACATTTTTACAAGGTGTTAATTTTAAGCATATTCTGAAGGCACTATTCTGTGTAGACTGGTAAAATTATACTTTTTACAAAGCCCTGAAATTGATCTGTCCAACCACTGCAGTTTTGTCTCCAAGGAACTAGGGTATATGTTATGAAATGGTTTGTTCGTATATATTATTATGGTACCATGTTTTTGAGTAAAAAAAAAAACAAAAAACAAAAAAAACCAAAAAACAAAGAAACAAAACAAAAACATAAAATATAGTATTATTGGGTTAATTCCAAATTGTGAAATGAAAAGTTTAGAAGAACAAATTAAACAAATGACTGGTGGTTTTTGTGGCAAAAAAAAAAAAAAGTCAAAACCTAAATTAGTTGAACCATTACTTGTGCACAGTAATTAGCACTTCCATCTGGTGTTCATAGTTACACTATACTCTTTAAGACTCATGGGCTTTCCCATTATTTTCATCCAATCAGAATCAATTTGAAAGCCAACTAGAAAATTAAAAATGCATTTACTCATGTTGCCTTCTTTCTTTCTGTTTTTTTCTTCAGGTGGATGTCAGTTGTCGTGGGCCTTTTATCTGACAGCAGGGGGCGCTGCTGTGACGATGATCTGTGCGGCGCTCTCATGTGGTGCAAGTAAAGAGAAGACTTTTGCTTACCACGTTTAATTGCACGGAAAATTCATTTACTGGCTGTTGAGGACGTGTGCAATACAAAATGAAGGGAGGCAACTCTGTGGATGCTATTGTTGGCATCTTGGATTGGATTACCTCCCTTGAACATTCAGATAATGCAAAAGGATCATAAAATCCTGTATTCTTTTGGTGGAAAGAACAAACATTCATTGACTGAAACAAAGACAACATATAATTTAGTCTTTTATAGCATAGTTTTCATGTCTGCAACAGAAATGTTGATTATCATGATCACATGACCAGCTCTACAAGATTTATAATGGTTTCGTTAAGGGCAAAGATAGCAAAAAATGGACATCACCATTTGATAGACCAAAAGAAAACTATCTGATAATAATCACACTGTTGTTTTATAGGAAAATGTTCATGTAACTAAGTGCAGTGAAATAAATAAACAATTTGTAAGGTGGGCTTTATGGGCCACATTAATAATGAGACAACAGTCCAGCTGTCGCAAGATCAAATCTTTGCGCTGTAGTATTATTTGCCATCAAGGAAAACGGACGAAGGAGGCACTTATCAGAGTGATGTAAATTCTGCGCTAGCAGTGCAATGGGATTTTTGGTAAGGAATCTAAATACATCAATTTCATGTTAAAAAGTCCGCACATAACATGTAATCTACCATATGCCTACATAGGAGATGTTAGGAGTAGTCTTTTGAGACTTAAATTATGTCCTGTAGAAAGTGTAAATATAAAACATCATAAATTCACCGATGATTCTAAGATGGCGTCCATAGCATGAGCACGTGGCATATATGAGAGAAGGCAGTTGTAATTGACCCAAATTCTCAACATTTTGTTTTCTTTTCTTTTAAAGGATTTAAATGACTCATTAAAGTTGGATGAGGTAAGGTTACACGGTGGGTTGGTCTTGGGGGCCAAGTGAATTAGTTGTCAGTCAAGTGGACCAATTAACATGTAGTTGGTTTTTTGTCATTGAGAGTTGTTCAAGGTGAATCGTAGGTTTTATACATGTTTCACAAACAATTTTGAAATTGAATATTTCTTGGTATTTAACCCTACAAATTAATCCGGGCTAATTAAGGGGTTCCAATAAGGGGTTCGATCATATATGTATGCATGGGTTCCAACTCCTTGATTCCTTAGCTTGAATTTGAGGGATAGGCCTAATGATCAGACTGACTGCAACCTAATGAATTGGAAGAAATTCACTAAAAACTTTGAAATGGCCCTTTAAGGTTGATGATTCAAACAAAGTGTGTTACTTGGAAAATGCTAAACCCTAGGTGAAATACACTGTATGCATGTTTTACACATATATACACAAATGATTCACGCTGTGTCAGCAACCTGTGGATGGTCGTGGGTTTCCCCCCAGGCTCTGCCCGCTTTCCTCCCACCGTAATGGTGGCCGCCGTCGTATCAGTCAAATATTCTGGAGTACAGCGTAAAACATGAATCAATTAAATTAAATGTTTCACCTTCAAATAACTGTTGCTATGTTTTCCTGGCGGAAACTAGCCCTGTTTAAAGGGAGGTAATTCTGTATACATTGAAACAAAAAACTCTTTTCCTCCATGTTGCAATCTGAAGGAAAATAAAACAGGTCCATTATTCTGTGCAATATATGCAATGAAATAATTTCTTAGCACATAAAAACATTTTATATCAGTCTGTTTTTTTTTTGATGTATCAAAATACTGTCATACTGTCAGGCCTACATGTACAGGTATTGGCTTCGTGAAAAACGCTTTACAAATTCAATTTGTCTTGGGTTACATATATTGATTCTGAAAGCCATTTCTACTTCTGTGTGTCTTTGAAAATTGAGTGGAGCTGTTGGTTTTTGCTAGGAGCAGATTTTACTCCCTTTGTATTGTACAGTTGTACATATTGAGAACTTTTGAAAATTGGATTGTTCCCACTGGCTCCTTTTCCAGTTTCTTCAATGAAAACAAGGAGATTGTACGAAAATGTGTTTTGTGATCTATAAGATGTGGTGGGCAATAGTAAAGTGACAAGTGTACAGTACAGTCTATGTGTATATTTGAATGTTTTTAAAAGTGTATTAAAACTATAGGAAATACATGTAAGACCGCATGAATCTATACTGATAGACTCTTAATCCACGATTCTTAACAGCAACTATATTGTTGTCTGTAAAAATAATAATGTTGTTACCGTGTTTTAAAGTTTGTCTGGAAGGTTGGAAGATGTTCCTACATGAACAAATTTAAAGTTTCAACACCAAAAAAAAAATTTTTATGAGATTTATTACTCCCTGAAAATACACTTTTCTGAATGAAATTTTAGTTGATTGACAGTTAGTATGTCCCTATCTGGATGTGTGAAGTACACCTCCCCTATTGTAGGGACTAAGTGCGATGGAAGACTCATCTCAGCCCCTGGCTCTGACCAGTCAATGATACTCTGTGTACCTTGTGGCTGTGGCTTTTTCGGCCAATCATGCACAGATGGACTGCTTTGTAAAGAAAATTAATAACCCAAATACGATACCCATAGTAACTGAATCTTATTGACGGTATTAGTTATCATTTGATTGAATGACTGAATGATTATGGATTAACGCCACATTGGTCGTCCTCCTCTCAGAGCCAGAGTCATAGCTCAGTATATATGCTGAGCTGTGAGAGTATATCCTGGATGGTTGTTATCAGCATATCAGTTTACATTTACAGGCCAATTATAATTGACGGTCGCTGTGAGTTCAAGTCCAGCTCATGCTGGCCTCCTCTCCAGCCGTACGTAGGAAGGTCTGCCAGTAACCTGCGGATGGTCGTGGGTTTCCCCCGGGCTGTGCCCGGTTTCCTCCCACCATAATTCTGGCCGCTGTCATATAAGTGAAATCTTCTTGAGTACGGCGTAAAACACCAATCAAATAAATAAATAAATAAATAAGTTATAATTGAATGAAATAGTAATGGAAAGGAATATAGATGTATGATGTACTACGTAAATCTGGATGAAGTGAAGTTTTTGTAGTGGTGGGCTTGTTTATTAAAGATTGTGAACACTGATTGCAGAATTAGATCTGTAGAGGAATATGTAGATAGATGGCAAAATATGTCAGTCTTTGAACAATATGAAGTCAAAACAGTGAATTATAGATGTACATGTAGTGTATGCGGTTTCACATATTTACTATCAAGTCGGACCTTTTTGTGCAAATGAATGATACATGTATACAGGAAAAGAAAATCACAAAAATGAAGTCGTATCTTCACTGGTAATTGTATGGAGATAACAGAATTAGAACTTACTAATACAGCAGCATATGGTAAAATATAACAGCGCTTGTAAATTTCAAGCAGTAATTTTATTGTTTTTATGACTTTTCTACTTTTTATAGTTTTGTATTTTAATGTTTTGAAGCCTGGAAGTTTTTTTTTTTTTGAAAGAGGTACGTGCCGTTACTTGCTTTTGTTTGTCATTTTTAGTAAGAAAAGTTTTTTTTTTTATACTGGTACATGTATAGTAATTGTCTTAATTGATTTTCTGAAACAAAAAATGAAATTGTGTAGTTTTTATCAGTAAATAATATTCGCAGACCAGAACCACTTGTACTACCTTTTAGCTTAAATCTTTGTTTGATAGTACAATCTGTCCAACTGAGCGGGAGTTGACCAGTTCAAATGCTGAATACTGTAAGTTGGTGCAACAAACTGCATCCTGTTACCTTGGCTAAGGTCATTTAAGGAGATACAGAATTATTTCTGATTGGCTGGTGGAGAGATAAGCAAGTGCAGGCTATGTCAAGTCTAAGTTTAGTTTTTTCGTTATGGCAGATTCATTCAAGTGTGACCAGAACCGCGGAAAAGTCTCCACACTCAACCTATCAGTATTGATCCTGTATTTGATATGTACCTTAAAATTACCATAGTCAAAGGCAGCTTTGATCAAGTGTTTTCTGGCCCCATTTTATGTCACATTGTCATGCTTGAGTAAATGTGTTACTCACTGTAATATACAAAGTGCAAAAGATAATAACAATAGGCTCATTTTGTAACATTGTGAATGTGTGAATTTTTCAGTTTCTAATTTTATAGGAGCTTGTTCATTGCATAGTTTGATGATTTTTTTTTTACCATGTGGACTTACTGTACGTGTATGATCAGCATTTTTTTCACGTGATATTTTGTTGAAATAAAACTGTTGTATTCGTCAAACCAATATTACATCCGTCAAGGATTATAATATGATATATACAGAATATAGGTGCTTGGTGTTTGGGAGTGCGGCTAAATGTACACATAAGTACCAGGATCCCCATTGTCTTCAGAGGTAAAAACTACCATACCCTGTGAAAACTACCTTACCCTGTGAAAACGATACCCTGTGAAAACTACCATACCCTGTGAAAACTACCTTACCCTGTGAAAACGATACCCTGTGAAAATACCAATACCCTGTGAAAACTACGATACCCTGTGAAAACTACGATACCCTGTGAAAACACCCAAACTCTGTGAAAACTAGCATATCCTGTGAAAACACCCATACCCTGTGAAAACTACCATACCCTGTGAAAACTACCTTACTCTGTGAAAACACTCAACCAAATTTGTTCCCAGGGAAACTGCAAAAACTTAGATTTCGTAGCAAGACTACCAAAGAGCTGTAGGAGACGCATGAATGCAAAACTTCAGCTCGATACACGCTCGAACAACACAAAAAACAAACCCTCTTATTTTTCAACAGGTTTATTTTGTCTAAAATACGTAATTGACAACCTACATCCTGGTTTTAAATGGACAGGTAGAACTAGTCAAGATCATTTCACAAAGATGGCACATGTGAAAGGAAGTCTGTCAAAAACTGTCAGGAACAGGGTCCATTCACTTAGCCATGGCTTGAATGCAAGATCACATGTTACAGGTTTAATATTTAGTATTAGCAACTCAGTATGAGGTCACCTCACGTCAGGCACCAAAACTTTTAAAGTCGTTTTTGTAAGGCTTGGCAAATCCTGGTTGTGTACCATGTGTAAAATCTTTATATGTTTTACCACAGTTAACATTTCAGTGAAGAATTCAGTGTGATGTCATCTGACGTCAGACGCCAAAACTTTTGGACCCGTTTTGTAGGCTGTGTCAAGTAGTGTTTGTGTAGCAGGTATGAAATCTTGAGGTGTCTTGGTTAAGACGTAAACACCAGTTAACAGTTCTGTTGAGAGTTCAGTTTGACGTCACCTAAGTGCTAGTTAACAATTCAGTGTGACGTCAGGCGCCAAAACTTTTAGCGCTGTTTTGTAAGGCTTGGCAAGTACTGTTTGCAAACCAAGTGTGGAATCTCTTTGTGCTCTAGTTGAGGCATAAGTGCCAGTTAACCGTTCGGTTAACAATTCAGTGTGACGTCATCTGATGTCAGATGACAAAACTTTTGGACCCATTTTGTCGACTGTGCCAAGTAGTGTTTGTGTACCAAGAATGAAATCTTGAGGTGTTTTGGTTAAGGCTTTTTGGTTAACAATTCAGTATGACATCACCTAACGCCAGAACTTTTAGTGCACTTTTGTAACGCTTGCTAAGTCATGTTTGTGTACCAAGTATGAAATCTCTATGTGTTTTGCTTAAGGTCTAAGTGCCAGTCAACAGTGCAGATAACAGTTCAGTTTGACATCGCCTGACGTCGGACGCCAAAACTTTTAGCGCTGTTTTTAAGACTTGGCAAGTACTGTTTGTATACCAAGTGTGAAATCTCTATGTGCTTTGGTTGAGGTGTACGCATAAGTTAACAGTTCTGTTAAAACAGTTTGGTTAACAATGCCATAGGTCTACCCAAGATCAAGATCAGAAAGGAGTCATAGTTTCTTTCAGACTGATTTTACTGCATCACTTCATGATCATAAAAAAAATGGCATTTTCGAAAACATTAAACATTTTCACTTTACATCATAAAGCAACCGAGAGGCCAAAACTAAAGGTTGTTTGCTTAGGGTAACTTGCTCAATTTGTGAACTGCAGGTCTGTTTATTATTATTATATTATTATTATTTCCTAAAGCATGGATTCTATGGGAAGCTACTCTACATGTTATTTACTACAGAATTTCCCTCTGCAAACCTGATGTAGTCCTGCAGGTAATTTCCATGGTAACTCCTACAGCTTTAAAGGGAAAAATGGAAATTTTTCAAGACGTAAATTGCTTTCGGAAAATATACTCTGAGTAGGATAGTTTTTCAGAGGGTAGCCTGGGTTACCCCTAACAAACAACTTTTTAATTTATGCCTGACAATTCATCAGGGTACCCTATTGTCATAATACATGTATACATAAAAAGCAGGATGAAAGTCAGTTGTTAACAGTGTCATGGCTAAATCTGAACCTCAAGTTGCCTTATTGTCATACTTATAATGTTTATCTTTGATTTATTTATTTGATTGATATTTTATGCCGCTCTTAAGAATATTTCACTTATGCGACGGCGGTCAGCATTATGGTGGGAGGAAACCGGGCAGAGCCCGGGGGAAACCCACGATCATCCGTAGGTTGCTGGCAGACCTTCCCATGTACAGCTGGAGAGGAAGCCAGCATGGTGTTTATCTTTGATTACGACATATGAATGACTGCTAATACATATATCATTGTATGCCATAAAGTGGTTAGTGAGTAGCATGACAGCGAATGTGGGCAGACATGTTGTAAGTAGTGCTCAGTGTCATTAAATCGAAGTTTTTCTGACAAAAAGTGACGCCTCTTCAGATGGAGATCACAATACTAACAGCTGCATCCAGCCTTCAAATGTACAAATAGTGTGTGGCTATACAATACATGCTTTAGGATGAAACAGCAAAACTTCAATACACATCAAAGTTACCTCCCAAACGACTCATGAACTGTTCGTCAAGTTACCCTATTGCCATATTACAACTGCGTCCGGTCTTCACACCTGTACCGAGTGTGTGATTGATATAATATACAGTATGAAGCTTACATGTAGGTGACATTACTCTTCAGACAAAGTTAGCGGAGGGTTGAAAAACAATTCCTCTAAAATGTGAAGTTCAGTAACAAATCTTTGTCCAAAGGTGTGCCAATTGCAATTTTCTGGCTAGATGAGAGTGCCGATTCCAAATTCTAGATGTACACAAAGTCTTCTGGGAGAAAAAAAAAACAAAACAAAACAAAAAACAAGCATAATATCACAGTCAGAAAATTGTTTTGAGGTTTCTCCCACTGACCAGATCCTTCTTTTCGAGGTTTCCCCCACTGATCAGATCCTTCTTTTCGATGTTTCCCCCACTGATCAGATCCTTCATTTCGAGGTTTCCCCCACTGATCAGATCCTTCATTTCGAGGTTTCCCCCACTGATCAGATCCTTCTTTTCGATGTTTCCCCCACTGATCAGATCCTTCATTTCGAGGTTTCCCCCACTGATCAGATCCTTCATTTCGAGGTTTCCCCCACTGATCAGATCCTTCTTTTCATGGTTTCCCCCACTGATCAGATCCTTCTTTTCGAGGTTTCCCCCACTGATCAGATCCTTCTTTTCAAGGTTTCCCCCACTGATCAGATCCTTCTTTTCATGGTTTCCCCCACTGATCAGATCCTTCTTTTCAAGGTTTCCCCCCACTGATCAGATCCTTCTTTTCGAGGTTTCCCCCACTGATCAGATCCTTCTTTTCAAGGTTTCCCCCACTGATCAGATCCTTCTTTTCAATCTCTCGTTTTCAGCTCGTAACCGTTTGACTTCAGCGACTAATTCGGCATTGCCACAGTAGTGAGACATCATAGCGTTCATTTCCTCCTGTAAAATACACAAATGTACAATTCCTTAACATAACACGGGGTGGACTGCGCTTACAGGCATTTACCTTTCCATCTCTAAGGCACTAGAGATGTGAGTTCAAACCCGGCCCTGGACAGGTAATTTGAAGAATCTCCTGTTCTCAATGTCAGAAAGTTCATAAGTAACTTACCAAAACGGCTGCAGTGTATCCCCAGGACCATAGTATACAGTGTATCCCACGGACCATAATATACAGTGTATCCCCAGGACCACAGTATACAGTGTATCCCATGGACCACAGTATACAGTGTATCCCTAGGACCATAGTATACAGTGTATCCCACGGACCATAGTATACAGTGTATCCCACAGACCATAGTATACAGCGTATCCCAAGGACCATAGTACACAGTGTATCCCACGGACCATAATATACAGTGTATCCCAAGGACCACAATATACAGTGTATCCCACGGATCACAATATACAGTGTATCCCCAGGACCACAGTATGCAGTGTATCCCAAGGACCACAGTATACAGTGTATCCCACGGACCACAGTATGCAGTGTATCCCACGGACCATAGTATACAGTGTATCCCAAGGACCATGGTATACAGTGTATCCCAAGGACCATAGTATACAGTGTATCCCACGGACCACAGTATGCAGTGTATCCCAAGGACCATAGTATACAGTGTATCCCACGGACCACAATATACAGTGTATCCCACGGACCACAGTATGCAATGTATCCCAAGGACCACAGTATACAGTGTATCCCCAGGACCACAGTATACAGTGTATCCCAAGGATCACAGTATACAGTGTATCCCACGGACCACAGAATGCAGCGTATCCCAAGGACCACAGTATACAGTGTATCCCACGGACCACAGTATACAGTGTATCCCAAAGACCACAGTATACAGTGTATCCTAAGGACCACAGTATACAGTGTATCCCAAAGACCACAATATACAGTGTATCCCAAGGACCACAGTATACAGTGTATCCCAAGTACCACAGTATACAGTGTATCCCACGGACCACAGTATACAGTGTATCCCAAGGACCATGGTATACAGTGTATCCCAAGGACCACAGTATACAGTGTATCCCAAGGATCATAGTGTACAGTGTATCCCCAGGACCACAGTATACAGTGTATCCCAAGGACCATGGTATACAGTGTATCCCAAGGACCACAGTATACAGTGTATCCCACAGACCACAGTATACAGTGTATCCCCAGGACCACAGTATACAGTGTATCCCAAGGACCACAGTATACAGTGTATCCCACAGACCAAAGTATACAGTGTATCCCAAGGACCACAGTATACAGTGTATCCCACGGACCATAGTATACAGTGTATCCCAAGGACCACAGTATGCAGTGTATCCCAAGGACCACAGTATACAGTGTATCCCAAAGACCATAGTATACAGTGTATCCCACGGACCACAGTATACAGTGTATCCCAAGGACCATAGTATACAGTGTATCCCAAGGACCACAGTATACAGTGTATCCCAAGGACCATAGTATACAGTGTATCCCAAGGACCATAGTATACAGTGTATCCCACAGACCATAGTATACAGCGTATCCCAAGGACCATAGTATACAGTGTATCCCCAGGACCACAGTATACAGTGTATCCCACGAACCACAGTATACAGTGTATCCCACGGACCATAATATGCAGTGTATCCCACGGACCACAGTATGCAGTGTATCCCAAGGACCACAGTATACAGTGTATCCCAAGGACCACAGTATACAGTGTATCCCAAGGACCACAGTATACAGTGTATCCCACGGACCACAGTATACAGTGTATCCCAAAGACCACAGTATACAGTGTATCCCAAGGACCACAGTATAAAGTGTATCCCCAGGACCACAGTATACAGTGTATCCCACGGACCACAGTATACAGTGTATCCCATGGACCACAGTATACAGTGTATCCCACAGACCACAGTATACAGTGTATCCCAAAGACCACAGTATACAGTGTATCCCAAGGACCACAGTATACAGTGTATCCCAAGGACCACAGTATACAGTGTATCCCACGGACCACAGTATACAGTGTATCCCCAGGACCATAGTATAAAGTGAAAATTTATTGCTTATAGCATTAATCAAGTCAGATAAATTAATTTTATTTGTATTGTACTGTGTAACAACCTTACATATATGTGCCCCTCCCCACCTCCCTTGCTTACCAGTTGTATCTGGAACTGCCGAATCATCTCCACGTGTACAGAGAGCAGCTCTGCCCGCAGGCTATCATGTACATCCTCAACTGCCTCCTTCACCATGTTACGGAACATCTGCTCCTGGAATGTCTGTGCCTGCTGCAGCAATGGGGTATCAGAGTTATCTCCCCTGGCACTTTGATGCCACTGGCTGGTATGGCCATGGTTATGAGTCTGGGAGAAAGAAGCTCCGCCCTCAACAGCTGGGTGTGACCGCACACCGTTCACCTGGGAGGGAGCTGTAGGATGTTTCTCGTCAAAGTCGATGTTTCTGGGGAGAAGGGCATCACTCGTTTGTCTCTGGTACTCGTCTTCTTTGTCTATCTGCATGCGCTCTGTGATAGGGAGACTTGGAGAGGCTGATATGTCAGGGCCACGAGGGCTAACAAAGGCAGAACTTGATTTGCTTCCTACAAAATGTTTAGAATACAGAGATCATGTACCGTAATTTCTCAATTTTGTTTCTGTTTACATTTAGGAAAAGAATTTTACTGGGGTTTTCTGTTGTAGTCTTCACGAAGTTGCCATCATAATGAAAAAGTCTTCAGAGACTTCTGAATCAATGCAACAAAGAATGTAATATATTTATTTATTTGACTGCTTCTTTTACGCTATACCCAAGAATATTTCTCTTATATGACAGCTGCCAGCATTATGGTACGAGAAAAACCATCTGCTGGTTGCTGACAGACCTTCCCACTGCCAAAAACACTAATTGCTTAAGCTATTGATACAGAGCCATAAAAATAAATGGTGAAAAAAAAATTTTGGAAGAGAAAAAACAAACTGAAAAACAAAATCACATAAATAAGATCAAAAATCATTGAAAAGTCAATCAGGCTATCGCAAACATTTACCATCAAATAGCAAATATTGCAGACAAAGACAAACCTCTCACTATATTTTGAAGAGGGTCATATCATAAGAGGCTGATTGATTGATTGATTGATGGGTGTTCAATGTCATGCTCACATTTTTTCACTTATATGATGATGGTCAGTTTTAGGAACAAAGGAAACAAAGATGGAGTAAACCAACCACCTGTGCCAGTCACCTGTTGACCTTAAGCTGCAGTCAAAACAGTGACGGATGAATCCAAACATGATTGGTCAAGAGCTTTTTCTTTCTCTCCCCATTTTTTTCTTTCTTGTCATGTCATTTTTACAGCACTAAAAAATGCAGACAGAGGTCTGCAGGCAAAGAACAAATATACATACCTAGGCCTGACCTCTGAGGGCCATGAGAGTGGAGAGATGAGGGGTGGGAGATGAGAGAGGAGGGGTGGGAAATGAGAGGGGAGGCTTCAAGCATAACACTGCCTCGCTCAGCATCAAGGGTCACAGGCTGAAAGTGGAGACCATTACGCATGAGTTTACACCTGAGCCTGATTTCACACACCCAGGTTTGCATGGACACAAGGACAAGATTTCATCCTTACCTAGGATATCAATCTGTTTTCCATGCTACTTAAGGTAGCTCGCTACGTTTACCTCTTAACACAGGCTGGTTCATCCACCTTAGAGGGCTAATTAAATGCTTTATGTGACATTTGATTAATTTCTTCTCAGAAAATCTTGAGTAACAGTTTATGATCTTAATGTGCTTTCGAAAGTTCATGTTTACATACCACAATTTAGGTGAAATATCGGTACTTAAAGTAGTGGTGAGTACTGAGGTGACATGTAAGCACACATCAATAAGCAATCGAAAGCAAGGTCCTGTCAAACAGCACACATGCCCAAAATTACCAGGCAGTACAAAAAAAAGTTTGAAAATAAATGTGATAAAAATGAATAAATCTCTTAATGGCTGACTGATGTGCTAGCCTATACATATATGTAAGTCCTTCAGCTACCTCCACGAGAGGCTGACCGAGGCTGTTTCCATTCTGATTATCTAAGGCAGTCAGTTACCTCTCTTGAATGACTAAGTCACTCAAGAATCACCTCTCATCTGTGGCTAAGTGAGTCAGTTACTTCTCTGATTGGCTAAGTGGGTTAGTTACCTCTCTTGAGTGACTAAGTCTGAGTCACCTTTCTTCTGTGGCTAAGTGAGTCAGTTACCTCTCTGATCGGCTAAGTGGGTCAGTTACCTCTCTTGAGTCTGAGTCACCTGTCTTCTGTGGCAAGGTGAGTCAGTTACCTCTCTGATCGACTAAGTGAGTCAGTCACGCTTCTTGAGTGACTAAGTCTGAGTTACCTCCCTTCTGTGACTGAGTGAGTCACTTACCTCTCTTGAGTGACTAAGTCTCAGTTACCTCTCTTCTGTGGCTAAGTGAGTCAGTGACCTAAGTGAGTCAGTTACCTCTCTTCTGTGGCTAAGTGAGTGAATCTCTTGAGTGGCTGAGTAAGTCAGTTACCTATCGGAGTGACTAATTGAATCGGTTACCTATCCGCTGACTTAGTTAGTCTGTTACTACTCAGACTGGCTATAAAGCGACCAGTTACCTCTCTGGCTGTAGCTTGGTACTCAGGTAGAGTAAAGCTGCCTCCCCTGGAGGTGTTCACAGATGTGTGCATGTTGCCCACTAAGGGGGAGGTGGTGTAAGTCGTCTCTGCCCCACGTCTTCCAACCTTCAGGGAGTTGTTGTCATTCAGCGGTGAAAACAACCCAACTGCAACGACAACAAAACAATCAAATGCAAAATAGGGAAACCTTCCTACCTCAAGCAATGAACAGAAAAAGGAAACAAAGACCATCTGGTGTCAGAAGGAAACCCTGGACACTTCATTGGCTGAGGTTGTCCATAAATTATAATGTGCTACGACATGACGACAAGCCGCCTGATTATAAGACAACATAAATCATGAGCTTACATGGTTTGAACGAACAAAGTTTAATATTAAAAAAATATTCTTTTACGAAAAGACAAAAAATATTGTATGTTTCAGTTCCAAACTGTTCTCATAAAATACCCCCACACATGCAAACAAAGTTTTATAAAAATTGGACATCATTATTATTATTTATTTATACTGCCCAGAAATCAACAGCCAATTAGCATCACAGAAATCATTTAATATGCAAATTTGCACAGATCTTCAATACATCATGTAGCCTCTGAGTTTCATCATTCTCCCCCACTTAAGATTTGGTACGGTATATGACCAGCCAGACGACCAACCAAATACATAGGTATGTAAATTTGAGGGTGGCACAATAACCCATATAATCAACAGACTGTATTATCATGATCATCTTCACATCATCACAACCATCACATCATCACAACCATCATATCATTAACATCACATCATTACCAGCATCACATTATTATCTACATCACAACATTACAAACATCACATCATTACCAAAACCACATCATTACCAACATCACATCATTACCAACATCACATCATTACCGACATCACATAATTACCAACATCACATCATCACCAACACCATACCATTACCAACATCCCATCATTACCAACGTGGGGTCTATGTGGCTCGGTTAGCACGCTAGCGCAGCGTAATGACCCAGGAGTCTCTCACCAATGCAGTCGCAGTGAGTTCAAGTCCAGCTCATGCTGGCTTCCTCTCCGGCCGTACATGGGAAGGTCTGCCAGCAACCTGTGGATGGTCGTGGGTTTCCCACGGGCTCTGCCCGGTTTCCACATACCATAATGCTGGCTGCCGTCATATAAGTGAAATATTCTTGAGTACGGCATAAATCACCAATCAAATAAATAAATAAATGAACAAACATTACCAACGTCACATTATTACTCACATCACATTATTATTAAAATCACATTTTATAATCATCGCACTGTAATGTAATAATCATCAACTTACCATTACCAACATTATATTATTATCCACATCACAACGTTACCAACATCCCATAATTATCTGCATCACAGCATTACAAACATCACATCATTACCAACATCACATTATTACCAATGTCGTATTATTACCAACATCACATTATTATCAGCATCACATTCTTATTAAAATCACATCATATAATCATCACACTGTAACATAATAACAACATATCACATAATCATCACATTATTATCCATATGACACCACTACCAACATCACATTATTATCCGCATCATAACACTGCCAACATCACATTATTATCCGCATCACAACACTGCCAACATCACATTATTGTCCACATGACATCATTACCAACATTCCAGCAAGGATAGCACAGGGGGTAGAGCTTCTGCTTCAGAAGCGGTAGATCCAGGATCAATCCTGGGTCGAGTCACCCCTAAGACTATAAAAGAGGAAGTTGTAACTTCCTCGCTTGGCGTTCAGCATGAAGGGGATAGTGAAACAACTGGTTGACCCATATCAGTATAATGGCTCTGGTGGGGCGGCTTACTTGCCTTCGATAAGTCGTCTCTGTGAAGCAGCACTAGATAAAAGAGCGGTGGAAATCCGTTTTGCGACAAGGAACCACATTACATACACCCCCATAAGGATTCCTTTGTCGTCATATGACTGAAAACTTGTTGAGTACGATGTTAAACCCCAAGCACTCACTCACTCACTCATTACCAACACCTCATTACAACATTACATCATATGATAATTTCATCATCAACATTACATTATTACCACCTTCACAACACCACCAACATCACATCATACAACAGCTTCATCATCATCATTACATCACTGGCAGGCCGTTCACATACCTCCCACTCCTTCCAGACCAGAAGAAATGTTGCCACTTGCATTGTCTAGACCAGACTCTTCTTTACTACTGTGACCTGAAGAAAATAATATGTATATTCCTTAATAAGACCAGCATGTATATTTATTTATTTGATTGATGTTTTACGCTGCACTCAAAAATATTTCACTTATACGACGGCGGCCAGCATTATGGGGGGAGGAAACCCACAACCATCTGTAGGTTGCTGGCAGACCTTCTGATGTATGGCTGGAGAGGAAGTCAGCATGACCTGGACTTGAACTCGCAGCGACCGCATTGGTGAGACGCTACTTGGTAACTTTGTATGGGTGAGCCCAATGTACAGCTTTTTGTAGTGCAGGGCAATTGACCAACATCAAACTGATTCTCAATGTGAATTTCCTTCAAAACAATAAGGACTGGATTTTAACTGAAAATGTTACACGTGCATTCCCCATCTTGTCTCATTGATAAATCTTCAAACAGCAGAGTGTTACCTTAACCTAGCTGATCCACTGATCAGATTAGCATAACTAGAAATAAGCAAAATAACTGAAGAAAAGAAGAACATCAGCTAAAACGTCTCTTACTCGGCACAATTCTCCTGAAGATGACATAAGTCTTCAACCTTTTCAACAATTGCGAGAGAACTATGGGGTGTAGAAAAATAATTTGCAGGGTATTTTGAAGTTTGCATCCTTATTGACATTGACGTTTTTAACATCATTTTCATAATAATTGATTGCATAAAAAAGGCTTTAGTGGTTGAAAAGGCTTACAAAAAAATTACAGTGACTGAAGTTGAAAAATTGAGGTTGTCGAAATGAGTTTCTTCAGTGTTTAATAATTTGCTTATTTATAAGTGTTACCTTCTCGAACATGTAAAGGTGAGAAGACGCCTTCCATGGCCTCACCATCTATGGTATCACTCCTCCTGGAAGGACCTGGGAACATCAATGATCAGAGCATATTGGACCACACAATGTCGGACACCTGTAAGGCTACAGGAACATGTATGACTATTTGTTGACGACTGGTGTTTACTCTTGTTCTTAACACTTTTTCTTTGAAATGAGGGCTTTAAAGTTTAGAGTGGGCACTAGACCAACCTATATACAAAATTTCATGTAAATCTCTACATAACATTAACTTTAACAATGTTGACAGACAGGCAAATAAACCTCAGTGTCACTTGCGACTCACCTGCTGAGTGAGTGTGGTCATTACACAGAGCAGGGTACGCAGGTCAGTACATTGAGACTCACCTGGTGAGTGGGTATGATCACTATGTGGAGCGGGGGACACAGGTAGGTGGCGGCGCTGGCTAGACTGGCTGGGAGAGAAGCATTGCTTTTTCTCTGTCATCTTCACAGTGAGCTGTGATCAAATTGAGACCGAGAAAAATCAGCTGCCTCATCGTTTGAAATTTTATAGACCGCGTTACATGTAGAAACAATTCCCCATTGGTTTATCTTAGGTTATTTCGGCCTTGAACACTATTCTGAAAAAGACGTACCTGTAACACCAGCCTTTAACATCATAAATCCTATATCTTAAGTATTAAACCATAAGCTTCTATTATCCTGACTACCAAAGTCTACAAAGGTTAGTCTGCCTGCACGATGTGATGACCCAGGAGCCTGTCACTAATTTGGTTGCTGTGAGTTAATGTCCAGTTCTTACTGGCTTCCTCTCCAACCATATGTGGGAAGGTTTGACCGCAATCTGCAGATGGTCGAGGGTTTGTCCCAGGTTTTGCTCGGTTACCTCCCACCACAACGCTGGCCGCAGTCGTCAGTGTGAAATATTCTTGAGTAAGGCGTAAAACACCAATCAAATACATAAATAAACAAGAAATACCTGTGAATTACATTTATCATTATTATCAGAATATCTGACACACAAACTTACTAAAGGACACAGTTCAGAAGATCAATCTAATCCTGTGTATTTAGTCCTGTACATTCTATATTGTATACCACCTTAAGCTAAATTGTCAGACTCATCCCATAAGGACGACGTCAGGTCTCAAATGTGCGAATTGATCAAAGACTCACTGTACACGTTACCTGAGAGGTGGTTGAATCTTCTGGTATGTTCCTAAACTTGATAGCCTGCACAGACGATCGGTGAGCACTTAGAAGTTTGACGGGGGTTTTACCCTGACGGATGTCGTAAACATAGATCTTCCCTCGTGTTGACCCCACCGCCACTGTGGAGCCATCATTCTTCATGTCAATGGACGTCAACGGGCTCTCCGTCGTGATTGTGTTCATGATTCTGTGAAAACAAAAACGGGGTAAATACAGTTGCTGGCCCAGGACATCTTTTGTAATGTTTGGAATTCCCCAGCTCTCAGCATGTGTGATAGTTGCGGAGTGGGGTAAAACTCACTGAGCTATACAGTTGGGAGAGTTACAGAGAGAAACAGCCCCAGAAGTGACGGACTGATGAAATGAAACATTTATCGCTGTTCACATGCATGTTAAATCTTCCCAAACAAAAATCGATGTCAACTACGTTTTGGACAAATTAACTAACCTCTTCTTAGTTTGGCCTAACCAGAAATGGCCCATTGCAATGTCACAAATTTACTAGAAAGGGCATTGTTAGTGTGTACTCTACCACTCTGCTTCACCTGACATCTTGATCAGGTCACTAACTGCTATGGGATAGGTTTGGAAAATGTGATTATCTTACTAATTGAGACGTAATTGCCATGGACCCTCTTGGTTGGTTGAGTCTCACAAGTCAGTTAATTACAGAGACCTCACAGCTGATATCAATTTCTGCTGGGGAAGATTTAATGCCCGTGAGAACAGCAGTTTTTTAATGTCAGTCCAACACATTTGGGTGTGTGTCTCTCTGTAACTCTCACAGCTGCATTGCTCGATAATAGTTACCTCACTCCTTCAGCGGCCAGCATTATGATGGGAGAAAAATGAGCAGAGCCCAGGGGAATCACACGCAGGTTGCTGGCAGACCTTCCCACGGCCAGCTGAGGAGGAAGCCAGCGTGAGCTGGACTTGAACTCACAGACAGTAGGTAATGAAGGCTCCTCGATCATAAAGCTGTCTTAGACTTTTTGTAGCACAGCAGTTCCAATGAACTGAAGGCCCTTCGCTACTCACTTTCTGCCCCTGGTGTCACACAGTAGTATCCTCTTGTCCAGCCCTACACTGCACAGTAGCAGGGCGTTCAGGGGTGAGAACGCCACTCCAGAGGCAGGTGCGTGGTGACCTTGGTTGAAGGAGTGCAGGAGACGTCGCGCACTGGCGTCCCACAGTGAGATGGAGCCATCGTCTGATGCAGACGCCAGGATGGACTTCTCATAGTAACTGTACTGTACCTGACGCACTGCCTGGAAGAGGGAGGGAAGAAGAGAATTCAAATGGTTATTGTGAAACCGATTGTTCTCTAGCTCCAAATTTTCAGAAACTTTGACGTTTGTATAGCGATTATACAAAAAAATGTCCTTAATTCTTAAACTGTTGGATAATTAACGCATAAATTAATCTGATGAATTGAATTTTTTCACTTTTGATCAACGTAATTTTAATCTTACCTGACTATTGGGGGCCACTAAAGGGCTACAACTCTGTCCTGTGACTACACTGTGTAAGATTATCTCCCCTGAATCCGACCCCGATGCAATGTATGTATCATTCCAGTTGAACTGTACGCTGGTCACTGGTCCTTTGTGGTCCTGTAAAACAAAAAACAGAATTAATTGACTTATTTCTTTGTGGAATGTTATGCTTTGTTGAAGAGTATTTAACATTTATGAGGTCAGTGGAGTTCATGTTTGGATGAGACAGGCTGCAGACTGAAGGAAAACCTACCACACTATGCCAGGTGTTTTAAATGTACCTTTGGTCTGGCAAATCTTGTCTTGTCCCACAAGTCTTTTTATCATATAGTCTGGTAGGAAAAATTGTTTATAAAATGTTTGGAATACAAGAGCTAATATGTGATGTTAGTGAGGTCTCACTGAATTTTCTTTTTATGACTTGTGCACAAATCTATTTTTCTATAATTCCAACTTTCTCCAGGACAAAGATCTCTCCACCCAAGTCAGGTGAGGTAGAGACAACAGTTTTCAACTTGGCGAATGTGTATACATACAAATACATGTGTATAAACATGCAGTATACTTTTTCTGTGTACATGATAGGTACTAGACAAGGACAGCCACACAGAAAAAAAAAACAAAAACAAGAAAAACCCCCAATAAACAATGTGCCTTTATTTTCACTACCATTTGGACCTCACAGTATCATAAACCATGAACTTTGCAGTTTAGCTTTTACAGTCCCCGTTTTTCCGCATTTAATTGAAGGGGTGAGAAAACATAAAAACTGCATCAATTTTAGATGAAAGAGTGTGAAAAGTTAGGTGTAAATATGGTCTTCTTTAACGGGAAAGTTTTGTGTGGGACGGCCCCTTGGTATGTACTGTCTTTGTGTGGTGGGTATTTGGGACGGCCCCTTGGTATGCACTGTCTTTGTGTGGTGGGTATTTGGGACGGCCCCTTGGTATGTACTGTCTGTGTGGTGGGTATTTGGGACCACCCGTTGGTATATATTGCCTTTGTGTAATAATGCACATTGAGGATGAAACATATGTTTGATAAATATATTTGCACCAGAAATTGTAATATATTCACAAATATCATCAAAATTTGGATTAAATGTATGTGTTTGGATATAAACATCAAATCAATATTCAAATAAATTCATTAGACATGCATAACATCCTCATTTAGAACATTATTATGTAGTGAGGATATATACCAAGATGTGGTCCCAATTACCCACCATACAAAAATACTTTCAAATACCCTTTTCTCCTGAAAGAAAAAATATTAAAGACCATATTTACAAATAAGTTTTCATCTGATTTTGGCATCATTTTTATGTTTTCTTCTCCTGTAAGCACTTTTCTGAAGACAGTAGTACTTACCATGTAAGTTTTCTTGTATAGTTTCTTCTTGCAGTCGTAGATAGCTATGGCATGGTCTGACCTGCCCACCAGTAAGTACCGCGAGTTGGTATTGAAAGCTACACATAACCCTCCAGCCTGTCAGATTTCATGAAATAGCGTAATTGAACAAATTATGTGATTAAAATTAATAATGCTACTGTCATGATATTAAAAGTGTTAAAAGGCATACATTTGTAAATTAAGAATAATAAAACACTGCCACTTTGTGTTGAGGACTTAGCAGTGATCACGGCCTGGAAACAATGATTTTATATCTGTATTTAAAAATAATAAATTATTTCTAAAAGGATGCATGAAAAGGTACTATAAAACAAACATTATGGTTTAAGGAAAACAAAAAATGATATGGAAAAAAAAAGGGAAAAGAATGTTTGAAGCATACATTATATCTCTTTCAATGATTCGAAACAATACCATAAACGAGATCCCCAGGAATGCAGGGCCAGCTTAAAGGCACGCATTCTGACAATTCCCCAATAAAGGGGGACTAAAGCTTGGAACTGTTCATCAGACCACAGGAGTTTATCGTTTGGACTGAGAGCTAAGGAAAGCTATTTTTATAGCTAAGAAGCTTTTTGGGCAATTTTATAGGTTATGCCACATCCTACACAAGGCATCCTTTAGTAACAGTCTCAATAATTTTATCAGAATAATGAATAATGATTATAAAATAATTTTCACATCTCACAATCATTTTTTTCAGGTTTTTCTGCAGCACTGATTATATTAAAAACACCTGACAAAGGCTGTATACTGATTCTACCACTGTCTATTAGACCACAAATACTATACCTTATTCTCAATGGGGATCTGAGGGGGGTTCACAGATAGGTTGTTCACAAACATCAGAGCAATCTTGTCATTATTCTGGGAGGTGCTCGCTAAAATGCTGCCTGAAGACTCGTCAAGGTACATGTAACAAGCTGCAATCTTAAACATCTTTACAAACATCTTTATACCAGTATTTGGCCTTAAATCTCAACCATGACCAACTTATTCATTCTGCCTGATTATGAGAGTTCTATTGACCTTAAAAAGACTTGCCAACCAGGGAATTTATTTATATTCCTTAGGTGATTAAAAATTACTCCCTACCAAGTTCTGAACTACCCTGTTTTTTCTAAAAGGGTTGGGTCAACCTTAACATGCCCAACACAGAGCTTTTTACAATGGCCTAACTCTGAAGCAGAGACTTATATACATGTATAAATGTTTTTTTTCAATGGCCAGATTTGTTTTGCACCTGATAGTGTTATTTGTAGAGGTCAACATTAAAAGTCAGAAGCAGCACCCAATCCGTCATTTTACTAAGATATTTATCCATATAGAAAAAATCTGTTCTATCTTACTCAAATAAATAACTGACTATCTATTTGACTGCCATGTCCCACGTGCTTAAAGAGGCTATACCAGACAAAAAAATCCAAATTCGCTAATCAAATCATATTATCTGAATTTAGGAAAAAAAACCCTCAAATTATCACCTTTTAGTAAACATTAGACTCATACCTGTACTTTCTACAGTGTTTAAATTACTATGAAGTTTGAAAAAGTTATAATGCAACTCTTTTTTTCAATTTTAGAAATTTTATTAACAATTCTGAATGTTAACACTAGCACAGCTGTGGCTGGTACTTTATGAAAGGTAAATTTTTAGGCTGTTCAAATGTAACAGTAAAAATCTGATTGTATTTGTGCTGATTGATTTTTTACCCAAAAACCTCCTTATAACCTTTTTGATGAGACACAAACAAAGGATACGATCATGGTTCCAGGCAATGGATGAGACATTATGGGCATGAGGGTTGGTTTGTTTGTACAAAACATAACCAGTGTCCCACAGTTTGATGTCGTCCCCAACGGAGACCAGTCTGACCTCTGCCATGTCTACTGCGGATGTAGACTGTCACAAGATACACACACGGTAAACTGTCACTCTGAAACAGACACAAAATGTCAGTAACCTCGCGTCAACATATTATGACATTACAGCTAGACAGACTTCCTATTTTCAGTACTTTCAACACGTGAGAGATAGATTTATATTATATTTATTTATCTGATTGGTCTTTTACTTACTAGTACCTGACGGCGATAAGCATTATGTTAAGAGGAAACAAACAAAATTGAGGCACTTCATTCACATAAAATGGATTTAAGGTCTGTTTGGACAACCTTCTTCACATATCTGATTGATAGTGTCAACTTGATAGATATTCAATATAGCGGATATTTGCTTCTTGTCAGTATGTGTTGAGAGGCCTTAAGTTTGGGATACACAAGAGCTTAAGAATCAACTTAACTCGACTGGTCATGCAGAGTTGAGTTGAGTTGAGTTGGGTTGGGTTTTAAGCTCCCTTGTATGTCAAGCTTCAGAGGAGCACAACTCAGTACAAGTAAATGTAGGTAAGAGGTCCTGTGTCAGATGATACTGACAACAAACCATGTCTAAACGTATGTCCTCCACTCAACACTGACAGACTGTAGACCATTTAACATATTTATGGAGGTTTTCCAAGGTAAACCTAACAGTATTAACAACTTTGCTAAAAAAATAAGACGAAATAAAAAGTAACTCAGGCCGGACTTGGTCAGTGAATCACATCAGAGAATAAGATCAGCTGCTCATAAAGCAAAATTCACTACTTGCACAATCTTTACGGAATTACAGTTGACTTTCCATAACTGGATAGCAAGTCACGAGAAAATTATGAAAGAAACCCACGAAAACTGGCGAGCGAGTAACACCAACCCGCAAGTTTGGACAATTACTTCGATTGGAACGACACGAAATGGGTGCCGGCCTTAGAATGGATTTTACCCACTTGATAAAAGGCTTCCTGTGCCATATGACCTGCTAAAGATCTAAAAATCTATTAAAATAAGACTACTGTGCTCTGTCAATGGCACAAGACACTTACATCTCCCGCTCTTTGTAAAAATATGAGTAATCATCGTACAAAACGTGGATCTAAAACAGATGACCATAAAAAAGTGGAAAACGGAGTGATAGGCGAATGAATACATGAATGTTTGCGGTTTAACGTCATACTTGGAATCGTAATAACGAGGCATCAATAGATCATTAAGCCTATTTCATATCTATTTCATGTAGATTTCATGAGTTCTATCCCGCTGTGCATTATTTTTCTCTCCGTTTCATTCCGACATACTTTAATACTCATAAATTCATTGAATTTTAAAAACAGAAATAAAGGCATACAGTTCAAATACATTTATAGTAGGGTTTGTGGGTCATATATTACCAGTACCGGTAGCAGGGTATGCATGTATGTAGGCCTTCTTTGACGTGCCGGTACCGGTAACAAAAAATTCTTTTTCTTTGTCCAGACAAAAGTTTATGGATACTTTAAAGTAAACTTTTACGAGCTCATGTGTAATAAAGCCATTCTAGGTTTAAAAGCTGTGTTCATTTAGAGTTTGAAAAGCTTCTTGTGACGTCATCTAGAGGCGATATGATTCATAAAGTCCATAATATAATTTAAACATTTAAACGATTTTTCAAAAAAGTCCATACCGGTATATATTAGCTACATGTACTTGGAAAATCGAATCAAACTTTTTATTATTTTGCTAAGATTATAACTCAAAATAGTGCCTTTCAGAAAATCCCAGGCTCGTACTTGTAATGTTTAGACCTACAGAGTTAAAATCCTTCTAAATTTGGAAAAAAATTATACAGCTACATACCCGCGCATTATAACTGTAGGAACTTTATTAGCAATATTATTAGCCTCCGTGGCTCAGTTGGGTTAGCGCGCTAGCGCAGCGTAATGACCCAGGAGTCTCTCACCAATGCGGTCGCTGTGAGTTCAAGTCCAGCTCATGTTGGCTTCCTCTCCGGCCGTGTGTAGGAAGGTCTGCAGCAACCCGCGGATGGTCGTGTTTTCCCCCTGGGCTCTGCCCGGTTTCCGCCCATTCTAATGCTTGCCGCCGTCGCATAAGCGAAATATTCTTGACGGCGTAAAACACACACACACACACACACACACACACACACACAAAATTAGCAATATTCTAAAATATTAGGCATAATTCGATTGAATTTGTGTCGATCGATTTTTTCTAATTATTTAAAAAATACAGTCTCTTTAAAATGAATCTAAAAATACAGCACAAACATGTGCTGAACCTCAATACATTTATTTGGTGGGTGGGTGGTTGGGGGGGGGGGGAGCTTATGTTGACTTGCCATTTTATTTCTACGGTATGATTTATTAGGTCACATGGTATACCTTACTTATAACCAACGACTGACGGAAAAGTCCGCCTATAGGATGTGTTTAGCAGCCACTAGCTGCAAATGTAGCCAGTGTATTTGGTCCCTGCGAACTTTCCCCCACCAATTTGACAAATTTTAAACCAACGTTAAAAGAGATATATGGAGATAAAATAGAATATAAACCATCTGCTTATTTCGCGCAGTACCGGTATTGGCAATACTTCTTTCATGATTTACCGCCTTATACACTTCACATTGAATTCCCTCAGCAAAAGTGCCGATATGACCCCCGAAAAATGACTATAGCACATGCATTAGTTTCTCTTGTATAGGCCTAGTCAAACTGATAATAAAAACAGTTTTCACATTGCCTTATGTTTGAGGCTGAAAAACAATCACGATTTTATCACAAAGTGCAGCTTGCCAGGCCATCCTCGGCCCCAGAAGCCATGACTGCGATGTTGAACATTAAGCCTACCTAAGGTGTCCACTCCAACATGGTCCGAGATTAAAAAAAAAAACCAGGATCATATTTGAAGATTGGTAAGACAACGAGCTAATATGTTATTCTCGTTTACTCTGCGTGATAAAATGGCGGTGAAGAAACAAGGCCATAGCACAGAATTACACCAACAGCAGCATGTTTCCTGCGACTGGTCGCCATCGAGAAAAATCTTGAGTATAGTGCTAAAGAATAACTAAAATCAACCAGATTGTATAGTTTCGGGGACCTACAGTTTACATTAGTATCATTTTTCACTTTTCTTTCTTTACTCTGATTATATTCCCCTAGGCTACTGGGGAAATTTTCGTGAACATTATTTAAGTACCGGTACTGTAATCTTTTACTCGCGTGAATAATAAGGACCTTTCCGACATTAAAAGTAGTGTTTAGAGTTGAAAATTGCCGGTGACATCAGAGTGCCCAGATGAAGCCCAGAATTCAAAATTTTAATGAGTGTAGCCTAACTGTCTTTGTTGTGTCCTACGCACATGGTATTGTGTTAACTACGTAACATGACGTCATTGTACACGGCACTGTATAAGTCATTCTATGACGTACCACGTGTAGCGGAAAAAATCCTTGTCTAGGGCTGGAAGGTAGATGTAACAGTACAGTACATGTTTTGGGAACAAATATATACCGCTGGGTTGAGTTACTCTTCTAAAAGCTGCTATAATTTGGCGACGAGGATTTCCGATTACCTTTTGGGACAGTTTTTCAAGGTGGATGACTACCAAATCGTCTGTTACATAATCGATTGCATCTCCTCAGATGGCTTTACAGATTACTGCACTTATGCCATTTTTTCTACACCGGGCCAGCCTTGATTACCATAGTCTCAGTGGAGGAGACATTTTGAGAACTACTTACTTGTTGCTGGGACAGATCAAATGTATGCTGCTCGGAAGCTCAGTGCATTTTCTTCACTTTACCGGAGGTTGGTAATGATGATGAAGACGTGTACGTTAAAGTTATGAAAACGTTGAAGGGTTGTTTCAAGCCTGCTTTCAACATACCAGGCGAGGGTCACCGATTCCGTGCTTGCGCCCAGTTACCAGGTGAGGTTGTTGATATGTAGATTGCTGTGTTACGTGATTTTGACGCCACATGTTCTTTCGGTGATTCTCATGGTGAAATGCTGCGTGATCAGGAGATTGAGAAAACCAATTAAACTCGTATTCGAGAGTGGTTCTTGCTGGAAAGCGACTTAAAACTTCCCAAGGCTATTTAGACCGCCCGTCATGTAGAAAGTGTGGTGAAGGAAGCCAAATTCATCACCAGGCAGAAGTAATCAACGACCAGTAGAAAAGAATCTACATGTGCCAAGGTTAACTTCAAACCTAAACGTCAGTTCAAACAGAAACAGTCCACGACAGATGCCAAATCTATGGATTCAAGGAAACCCGATGTTTCCAAGAGAAAACGCTACAGATGTGGCTCACCCAAACACCATGCCAATTTCTCCAAATGTCCAGCTTTTCATAAAAAAAAATGGACAGCTTGTGGACCTAAAGGCCATTTTGCTTTGGTTTGTCAGCGTTCTAAGAAGGAAGTCCAGAAAGTGCGTTATGTCTCAGAGTCTGAAGACTCTAGTCATGCTCACGTACAGTGTACAGACTTCAGAAGAAAAAGGTTGTACAATGTGGGGTAAAAGTGAACTGCATGCAGATTTGAACTTAGAGGTTGATACAACCTTTGATGTTTCTTTGCTTAGTTTGAAAGCGTTTGATAAATATTTTGTCAGAGAAGCATTTGAACTACGCAATTCAAATGCACCAAGCATCACCAGTTATACTACTCGAACCATTGAAGTAATAGGTTGTTTCCATACTACTGTCTTATAAAGGTAAATTTACCAATGCAACATTCTGTGTAGCACATAAAGGCACCAGTCTGATTGGTAAAGATGTAATTCAAGGTCTTGGGATAAACATAGAGGGTACTATCTTTACATGTAACACAGTTGATGTGTATACTAGCTGTTATAAGAGATGTTTGAATTGTAAAACGCAGGACACGGTGTCCAATTTGCCTAGTAATGTACCTCCCAACAGTAGTTCTCATGTATCTGTTTTAAGAGTGAGTTTCCAGAGTTGTTTAGCTCAAAGTTTAGCTTTAAGATTAAAGGGTTCAAACATAGGATTAAGGTTAACGCTGATGTCACTCCAGTAAAACAGAAGTTATAGCAAGACCCCCTCTTGCGATACGCGACGTTGTTTCTAAAGAACTCAAACGTCTTGAGGAGGCCGATATTATTGAGAAAATTGACGCATCTGAGTGGGTTTCACTAATTGTTGTGTGGAAAAAAGACGGCGGCATGCGCATATGCGTTGATTTGAGAAAGCCAAACGAATCCATTGTTGCGGATAAGTACCCGTTACCTAACATAGACGAAATGTTAAGGTAAATGCACGGTGCTACTTGCTTTTCTCGCCTGGATTTGAAATCCGCCCATCATCAGATTGAGTTAGCCAGTGAAAGTCGTGATTTGACAGCCTTTATCACTCATGACGACTTGTCTCGTTTCAAGACAGTTTGTTTTGGTCTTTCGTCTGCACCGTCTTGCTTTCAGAAAATGATGAGCAGTCTGTCAGAAGGTTTGCCGGGAGTGAAGCTGTTCAGCGACGACATCATAGTATACGGTAAAACACAAGGCCGATCTTGGCTAGGTATGGCTGCGTATTAAGAGAAATTTGTGCCGAATTTTTCGTCTCACAATTTCATCCAATTTGCGATTTACTGGAACGCGACCGGTTTGTCTGGTTAGATTCCGCTGATCATGCATTCCGCTGATCATGCATTCCTATAGTGGACAATCTTGTTCTATCTCTCTTCACCCCGAATTGTGAGACCATAGCCACGACTGAAGCAAGTGGCTACGGTCTAGGTGCCACTCTTACGCAAATCATGAATGGTTCTGAACATCTGATCACTTGTGCATGCCATTCATTAACGGGACAGGAGAGAAAATATTCCGCACTTGCTTGTGTGTGTGCCATGGAAAAGTGGCATACTTATTTATGGGGTCCCAAGTTCAAATTGCGAACAGATCACCAAACTCGGACTACGCTGTTGTCGTCAAGAGGTCAAGGTCACAGATCCATGCGTCTCCCAGATGGAATGCCCGTTTGAAGCATTATAATTATTCAGTCTCGTACAAGGAGGGCACGCAGAATAAGGTGGCTGACGCGTTATCGCGCCTACCCCTAAATACCTTTACCCATGCCAATGAGGAAGATTGTGACGCTGTTTGTCAAATTGTTTTAAATGACAAAAATGCTGTCAGTTCCGCTTCTTAACTCCGCGATCTACGATATCGACAAGACATGTGGCCAACTCATTTCCCACATCCATGACGGTTGGCCTCAGACAAAGAAACAAGCTGATGCAAATCTACAGTCGTACTTCCCGATACACGACGATCGATTTGTCACCTTACAACAATGTAATTTTCCGAGATAGTCGAGTTGTCGTTCCTACCCAAGTACAAGCCGAAGTCCTGGAACTGACACATGCCAATCACCAAGGCATTGTCAAAACTAAACAGAGACTCTGTGATTTGTATTGGTGGCCAAATGTGGATATTCATGTGGGAGAAGCTGTAAAGCACTGTCTAACTTGTCAATTGAATGACAAATCCGCATCTGTACGAGTTGCTCCAATGTTCCTTTACCGGCGCAAGATTGGCATAAGCTTGGCCTTGATTTTGTCGGCCCTGACGGCCCTGCGCCTGCTGGTTTGTTTGATTGACTGCAGAAGCACGTGGCCAGAAGTGACTTTCGTTCGTGATATTACTACTGCGACTATGAAAGATTCTTTGATTAAAGTTTTTAGTAGAGAGAGTTATCCGGCTGAGATTGTAACCGATAATCAGTTACAAAAACCGAGGCCCTCAGTTGATTTCACATGAAGAATGAAAAGATATTAAACATGGACTTTCGTCCATATATCACCCGGAGGGAAACAGCGAAGTTGAGAGTTTCAGTAGGATTTTGAAAGAAGGTATTCAGTCAGCATTTAAGAACTGAATATTAAAACTGCCTTCACGGAGTTTTTAGGTTCATACAGAGCTATTCGCCATACTACCATCCATCATATTATACACATGCGCAGAGCGTTTAACATTACTACATCGCCAACTCCACACTGCGCAGAAGTCATTAACACGCGCGCGAAATCGTGTCAGTCCAAAAGCAAGAAGTACTATGATGCGGTCAAGCTAAGTAGGGTCGAGACTTTGTAATATAATGTTAACAATGACCGTTGACCCACCAGTGGCCAAGAAATCCAGGCAAGCCTATTCGTCTTATATCTTTTTTTCCCTAGACAAGGGAATGCTGAGAACAGCTACGTCTCTTGTGTTAGGGACATAGAATATAGTCCGTGACATAAGGCCAAATTTGAACAGTATTGTTACCGAGTGGAATAAAACACGAAATCTGGAGCACAGACAAAAATATAAGAAGGGGTGTCCTCTATTTCGAGGTCTAGGGGTCACTTTGTGGCCTAATAAAGGCCACGGGAAGCGTGGGGTGGGAGGGGTGTGTGTGTGTGTGGGGGGGGGGGGGGGGTGGACTGGGGTCTGGAGCGGCGAGCTATTTTTATTCCAGACTGCGCACACTCGGGTACATGACTCGCATGTGGCCGTAACAAGCAGACGACAGTGTGAAAAAAAATGCATGGGAAGATATAAGAAAATGAACAACACTGCACCATATTCTGGGAACAAAAGCCAGCAATAACTGAAAATGGGGGGAAAAATGCAGAATTAAATTGGCGCCCATCATGAAAAAAAATGGCAGACATTCTGGATTTTTATGTAGCCATTGTTTCTTTTTTTTCAACTAATGATTATTAAAATAGCCACATTTGCTGCTTGTATCACTAAGTGGATTGCATGTATTGATGTTGTTGTCTGATGGACTACTATACACATAACACATATGAACAAACGAGTGACCTTAATTGACCTTCGAAAAATTAAATGACTGCTTTTTTGGTAGTTTATGAACGACTAGGACTGCCTCAGTAATCTACTGCAATGCTGGGAAGGCTGGGGGAGGGGGGGTAGTATATGTGTGTCTGTTGTTTGGGGGGGGGATATATGTGTTTGTTGGGGGGGGGGGGTATTAGAACCAGGTTTTACCACTTCACACTCTCCATTCTTCACGTTACGTCACAATGGCCTCTAATATTCTTTCTTTATATACTGACAGGTGTTTCAAATACTATTTCAGGACTGAATGCATTTATTAAATAACCAATTGTATTATTTTTCTCTTGGTATTCCTTTCTTATTTTCTCACTTCCACATAATTTTAACTAAAACCCAGGTGAATGTAAATGGCATATTTTAACAGTATAGGTATACTTGAATCTGCAGTGTTATCAACATAAACGAATATTTGTTTGTTTCAGATAATCAGGTGTGTTGATGGAACACAAATTACAATTTAGGCCCCGACAGATCACGAGAATCACTATAAAATCATGAAGATAGCTTTGAAGATATCAGTACCATATATATATATATATATATATATATATATATATATATATATATATATATATATATATATATATATATATATATATATATATATATATATATATATGTGTATAGGTAGTACACCCACATAAGACTACTATTCTTTCTAGAACATAAGCTTTCAGCTGAATGTAACAGCCTTCGTCAGATGTGTGAACTGGAAGTAGTTGAAATCAAGTTAAGATATTGACTTAAAACTTCTACCTGTTTAGGAATGGCTTCAAAACTTCTAAAACAGACCAAGACAGAGTAATTAATAGGCTACATTCGTTCACAGATACTTTCCATTCTCTTTTTGCTTCGGATGGTGTGTGTGACCCAATTATAGAGACCTGGGTCAGCAAACGACTCGGGGATCTTCGCGGGAGTTCGTTTGGTCCGCTGATGGTTCAAGGTGTGGATTTTCCTCATAAAGTGTTACATTTAAAACTATAAAAGTAAACTTTGTTGTAAAATCCAGTTGATTTTCCAAACAAAAATTTCCTAAACTATTCCTAAGCTAGACCGCCGGTGGGGGACCGTCTTTTCTACGAGAACTAGGCTTTAATGTCTTTAAGGTACATGGGAAGGTCTGTGGGATGGTCGTGGGGTTTTCCCCGGGCTCTGCCCGGTTTCCTCCCACCATGATGGCTGGCTACCGTCGTATAAGTGAAACATTCTTGAGTTCGGCGTAAAACACCAATCAAATGAAAGAAGAAATATATAAATTCAGAGTGTTTAACGAAAACAAAGTTATTATACTATAGATCTGCTTGCCTACAACTGTCTATGTCTGTACTCATCTGTTATCGTTTGCAGGGAGTTCCGGATCAGGGATGTCGTCCTGTTATTCGGCAGGTTACTTTTCAGATGTGCGCAAGCGCAAAGCCAAACTGCCCAATACCCCCCCCCCCCTCCCCCCCGTTCACGGAAATGATCAGGATGATAGGCGAGACAGAGTGCAACAGCAGACAACATCAACCGAAGAGCTGGTGTAAAGTTCGTGCAAAATAATGTCTCCAGTTGTCTATGCCTAGAAAGTCCACGCCGATAATGATACCCGAGATGCACCGAGTAAGTTCGGAAAGCGCCAATTCCCGAACATAGAACGTGGCACCAGGGAGAGTGTGGACAGATTCATCACTGAATCTTGTAAGCCAGGAAAGACTCAGCTCTGCGCAGTGTTCAGAGAGTCATGACATCCCCAGATTCAATTTTGAATGAGAGACTGCTCAGTATAGCCACGGAGACACTGTCTGGTCAGCAAGTACCCGCCAACAAGGTAGGGAATTCCAGCAGTTCGCCCAACGCTTGTAGTAACAGGGAAGTCATATTCTCATGACGGATTCTCCGGGGTCATTAGTTGAACTTCCAGGTTAAATGTCCTATCCCCCCACCGGGTCATTGTAGACGAGGCATCATAGAAAACTCCCCGAAATCTCCAGTTTGTACACCGACAGCCAAGGCTACAGGATCCCCAATGTGAGGTTGCCAGTTGTTTATATAAAGCACGCGGAATGGGAGATTGGGAACGACGGGATCTACAGAGTCCTGTGGGCCTGGAGTTTCGGATACGTGGATGCGGCTTTTTTCCATTCAGAGTTTCCCGAGGGGCCCTTCCTGGAAGTGGCCATGAAGAAATATCTACAGGAATCTGGGTCTGGATGCCTTCATCCGGGAGGCGAAGATGATGGCCTACCTCTCAGACAGTGGGGTCTTCACCATGTTTTATTGGAGTGTCGATTCTTAACACGACCATTCCCAGGCTTGCCTTGTGTCTGAGGCCTTCACCTCCCGCCAGACCTTTTGGGACGCCATCCACAGCTCATGCATTGAGTTGACCCGGGATTGACTGGCACGACGTCGCAGTTCAGGCAGCACGGACTCTGAGGAAGACCCACGTCCTCTATAACGACCTTAAGAACAATAACCTGCTGCTAAACACCTCATCCTCAAGGCAGCACGTACTTAGATTCATCAAGGTCGGGCTGTCCCCATTCCAGCGAGGAATGAGGAAGGGTTTCACCTCTAAAGACATGGGCAGTCTTAAACAGCCGATTATCTGATGTCTGGAGCAATTTTTCTGTTAAATGTAATACTTTTTATGCTCATGTAACTGTTCATTGTGATACTTTTTGTGTCGGTAGCTTTTAAATATGTTGATATTTTTGCGAATATAACTTAAATGCAATGATATTTTCCCCACGTAACTGTTAAATGTGATGATGTTTTTCCAAATGTAACTGTTAAATGTGATGATATTTTTTCACATGTAACTGTTAAATGTGATGATATTTCCCACTTGTAACTGTTAGATGCGATGAAATTTTTCCACACGTGACTGTTAATTGTGATAATATTTTTCCACGCGTAACTGTTAATTGCGATAATATTTCTCCACATGTGCGATGATATTTTCCACATGTAATTGTTAAATGTGATGATATTTTTCCACATGTAACTGTTAATTGTGGTAATATTTTCCACACTTAACTGTTAAATGTGATGATGTTTTCCCACATGTAAATGTTAAAGTGAAGATATTTTTCCACAGTTATCTGTTAAATGCGATGATATTTTTCCACATGTAACTGTTAATTGTGGTAATATTTTTCCACACTTAACTGTTAAATGTGATGTTATTTCCCATATGTAACTGTTAAAGTGATGTTATTTTCCCATATGTAACTGTTAAAGTGATGTTATTTTTTCACAGTTATCTGTTAAATGTGATGATATTTTTCCACATGTAACTGTTAATTGTTGTCATATTTTTCCACACTTAACTGTTAAATGTGATGTTATTTTCCCATATGTGACTGTTAAAGTGATGATTATTTTCCCACAGTTATCTGTTAAATGCGATGATATTTTTCCACAAGTAACTGTTAAATGCGATGATATTTTTCCACATGTAACTGTTAAATGTGATAATATTTTTCCACATGTAACTGTTAAATGTGATGATATTTTTCCACACGTAACCTTTAGATGCGATTATTTTTTTCCTACACGTAACTGTTAGATTCGATGATATTTTTCCGCGCGTAACTGTTAGATGCGATGATATTTTTCCAAGCTTCTCATGAAAGCAGACTCTACGATATAAGAGGAAACGCACCGTGGTCTTGTGGTCAAAGGTGCTTTCAATTGCTAGAACATAATTGGCGCAGGTTCAAACCCTACATCGGACATGGAATTTCAAAACCGGACGGGGTCATACCAATGACTTTAAAAATAGTACTTGTTGCTACCTCGCTTGGCGCTCAGCACTGAGAGGCGAGAGCAAGGAAGCATGACTGGTTGGGCCGGTATCAGTATAATATGACTGTGTGGGGTGCCGTGTCTGGTGTCTTCGGCATGATACTTCAGTGGGGGCAGCCTTAGGCGGCATCGAATTGCCCTGCCACAAGAAGATGTACATATCTATGACTTCTCCTCGCCATATGAATGAAAAATTGTTAAGTACGACGTTAAACCCCAAGCATACCCACATACGTTACATACATGGAATTTCCCCGCTATCATCGTTTTTGGGACCGCTGGAAGAAAAAGCGTTCGACAACGCTCGTGTGCCGCTTGCCACAGACTAACGTTCGTTAATGGTTACCTGTCTTTTCACCAATATGGAGCGCATATCTGTACGTCACATGTGGGAGAGCTGTTGATTCCACTGATTAGCTTATATAAGTGTAAGTAAGTCTAAGTCAGAAGACAGTCAAGACTCATTTTGCTGAATCTATGTTTCGGCATACGTTTATACCATCGTCAGCAAATGACACAAATAAAAGTCTTGACTTTCTTCGGACGTATGCATATACTTTATGTGGGAAATTTTGTCGTTAGCTTTCTAATTGGCAGTAGTTTGCCTCGGGCACTCTGGTTCCCTTTACCCAGAAAACTGACCGCCATCATATAAGTTAAAAATTCTGGAATGTGACGTAAAATAACAACAAACAGGAAGAGATGGAGCACTTTAAATAAAGTACGCATCATCTTTGTGGCCATTTCATGCAGCTTCAGACATGCTCTTCATGAACTTTTTACATTTTTACAGTGTATGAGAGGCATCCCTCACCCCACTACCCCCCACACCCCACAAGAAACGGGGAAAAAAAGGGAAAAGAAAAACAACCCAGTCGGGCTCTGCATGGTGAGCTCTATGGGCCATATTGATAAGTTTTAACACAATTGCGTCACAGATTCTTTTTTTTTTTTTGCTGCTATATGCAGTTTAAGTGTTTAATTTTAATTTTCACATTAAATACATACATAGATGTCGTAACGGTACCAAATGTATTTATATTGAAAGTAGAAAGGGGTCTTTGACTCCACTGTGCTTCCGCTGGTTCTTGTAAAAATTATTTCTCTTGTTAAACATTGATCAGCTAAATTCTGTAAGACGGATCAGAAGACAGAGACCACGTGATCTCCTTAGTAACAAATGGCGTGGGTGAAGAAAACGGTCTTCCCAACACTACTGCACAGGAAAATGCTTATTTTTTAATCGCTGTCAACGGTCTTGTATCCGTTGTACTTGTATAGTTTCCTGATTTCCAGATAATCTGAGTATTTCTGCAGAGCTTTCGTGATGTTATTTTGTACGACTAGGCCTAAATGGTCGCTAGCAAAGTGACAAAAATGGCCTTTTCCCCAATACTTTAACATTGGCCGGCCATTTTATTTTCGACTGGAAAGGGTGGTCATGGGACCTCCAACGTCTTACAGAATACCTAGGTGTGCATGTTTTGGAAAACAAAGTCTTAGTGATAATCTCATTTGGCTACATATTTGACAAACAACCTCACGTTAACGTGTAGTAAAATTAGTATCTTTGATGGATTCGACCTTTTTAAAACAATATTTTATCCAAAGAAATGAAAAGTTCGACAAACAGGTGGAGCATATATGGATGTCTCTCCACATGGATTCGAACTCATGCATGTTTCGTTCCACGTTTATAGTTGCTGGTTTTTGTTTACTAGATCAGCTGGAATGCGTCCCGATTATTGGCCTCTCTACTTAAACCGTCTGATGTCTGTGTGGTTGAACATCATAAAAAAACACAAAATGACCCCCCTATACATAGAGTATGTGCATGTTTTCAAAACGCGCACTTCACAGCAGTTACTCTGACCTAGTTCCTTCTCAACCAGTTCAATGTAAAATTACCTTACTTCTGGTCTATATATGTATATAATGTTGTACTATAGCGTTCTTGATACAGAAAGTAAGCCAATATTTTAGTAAACAAATGGAGAGGAAAGTGCCATAGCGAAGGAAGATATAAAGTACATGTAGTTAGTGAAATTCAAGACAGGCCTATGACATACGTGTATAACAGCTTAATGGATTCAGACGAGAACTTTTTGATTTCTTCATTTGATTTAATTTATTGAAAGGTTTTCTCAAGGTTTCTTTCACGACGATAGCGATGCGAGTGAAGCAAACTGGGGAAAATCACCGCCCTTTGCCACAACTTTGCCATACCTTCTGATTTAAAGCCCTTACTAAAACCAGCGACAGCTGGATTCGATCACGCGACTTCACTAGTCTGGAGCCCATTGTAATGACTGCGACGAGAACAGATGAACAGAGAAATCCATTTATCATCTATTACCTATATGATTTGTATAGTATTCTTTATGTATACTTGAAATAAAAAAAAAACAGTATACAAGAGGAAAAATTCAAGTTAAAGATACCAGAAACTAAGAAGAATCATATACTAAGTAGTATACCAGAAACTTTATGTTCTATCCAAGTTTGATTGTTTGCAGACATCAATTCAGATGTTACTACAAATATTAGTTGTTTTTTTTTTTCAGTTTATGCTGTTCGTATATCAAAGAGTATAAACGCTTTATCCGAAACAGGTAGTTAGTAACTCGCAAAATATACCTTGGAACACGAATACAACTTTTCACTGGTCCAATTCAAATGAATGAATGGACGATTAACGTCGGATTAACGTCGTACTTAACATTTTTTTAAGTCATACGATGGCAGGGAGAAATTGCATGTGTGTACATTTACTGTGTCTTCTTGTGGCAGAGCGGGTCCTTGCCTTCAAATTGCTGCCACCATAGAAGTATGGCGCCAAACACACCAGACATGACATCCCGCCCAACGCCAGCATCAAGTGTACCATTTTTAAAGTCTTTGGTGGGACCCGACCTAGTTTTGATCCCGGGTCTCCCGACTTCGAGGCAGGGCCCAATTCAACGTGTGTGTTCATTAACAGTCACCTAAATGGCGTCACCCATCGCCCACAAATGAACCATAAGTAGTCTCCATACATAAAACCTCTTTTCCATGAACGAATTTGGTCAAATCTGTCCACTGTTCCCATTTCCGCTTCGTTCAGCCTTTAGTGATCTTTACAACATGTTATGGCTTACGATGGAACGGTCGTTTTCATTGGTTATTCTATAGATTATGTTAATTAGCCATCTGTTTCGAGATATTTCATCAGAGCTAGTAGACGAAAAATTACAAACCTCTAAGGGAAAGAATAACAATGCGGAGAATAACAATGAGGACAATAACACTGAGGAGAATAACAATGCAGAGAATAACTGTAGAGAATAACAATACGGAGAATAACAGTGAGGACAATAACAATAAGGAGAATAACAATGAGGAGAATAAAAAAGAGGAGCATAAGAATGAGGACAAAAATAATTAGGACAAGAACAATGAGGAAAATAACAAAGAGAACAATAACAATGTGGAGAATAACAATGAGAACAATGACAATGCGGAAAATAACAATGAGGACAATAAGAATGAGGAAAATAATAATGATAACAATGAGGAGAATAAAAATGAGCAGCATAACAATGAGGAGAATACAAATGGGGAGAATAACAAACACAGCGTGAGGACAGGTATTACGTCGTGTTAACAAGCTACCAAATGATCATCTAATGACAAACCCACAGGGACTCTTGAAATGGTCATTCGGACCCCAACAAAAATAAATAAAAATAATCCGTTACTTTAAAAAAAGTCTGTTGTGTGAATGTTAAAACTTGTTCTGTTCTTGTCTCCAGGTTGAATGATGCTAAAATGTGTTCTGTTCTTGTAATATGATAGAATCTTCAGGTTTAAATCAACGGCATAGAACACACTAGCATGAAGTACATCATGTCAGATGAAAGACAAGCCATTTCAAGGACAAATATTGCCCTCTGGGTCCTATCTCAACAGATCATCATAGAATCCTATGTTTTAAATGCATTTTAGTCAGTTAGAAAAATTCTAAAATAAACCGGAAAAAATAAATAAATAAAGAACTGTTTTCCTAGGCAGTGTTCAACGGTCTTTCATCTGATAACGACTTTATTTAGTGTTTTCTTTGCCTTAACAGAATAATCGGCTGCAATAACAGAATACATCCTAACATCACTCAGACAACAGCTGTTTTTGTTGAGTATATACTGTGGCCTAGCGAGACAGGTAGCCTCAGGTGCAAATAGAATACACCTTGAACAAGGCCAAAGGAGGCAACTGTTTTTCCATAGGTATAGGCGGCGGATATTTTTAACGTCTTGTGCAGAAATGTAAATTACACCACAGTCAGCTTGTGTGGCAGACAAGTCCAAAGTGGAGAGACTGACTACAGAGTACCAGACAGGAAACACACAGGATGACCTGTATCACCATATCCCCATGACCCGGTCAGGAATGTTTACCACATCCTACATCCTGTATATTGACAGGGTTATTTTCGTGGTGATTAAGCAACCTGGGTCAACATATGGCATGGTTTGAAGTACTTTTGACTGTTTGGGGTATGTCTATAATCACAATACAACCGTATCGGGTGATGGTGTATCCACTTCAAACATATAAGTCCAGTCAATATTAAACAATGATTGAGGGGCACTTGACATGCGCAGTGACACCGTGTTGGAACAACAGCACGTGTATCATATGGACAGGTCACTGTGTAGTCACGTGGAAATGGGAATTGTCAGTAATTATCAATATATACTGAAGGCTACAGCCGCAAAGTGTCCAAAAGATGTGGGGTGGGTGGGGTGTGTTTCTCCCTTGTTCAATTGGTTAGAGCGCTCGCGCAGCGTAATGACCCAGGGGCCTCTCACCAATGCCGTCGCTGTCAGTTCAAGTCCAGCTCATGCTGCCTTCCTCTCCGGCCGTACGTGGGAAGGTCTTCCAGCAGCCTGCGGATAGTCGTGGGTTTACCCCCGGCTCTGCCGGGTTTCCACCCACGATAATGCTGGCCGCCGTCGTAAGTGACACATTCTTGAGTACGGCGTTAAAACACCAATCAAATAAAAAAAATAAATAAATAAATCAGAAAGAGGCGAGGAATGTATAAGGCGAGCTGCCCCTAACCTATGGCACACGACGTACAGGTTCAATCCCGGATGTGAACAAGAAATTTGAAGACTCCACCGCCCTCATTGTTCACGAGGTGTACTTGGTGACAGCGGGTGGTTCACGACACTCATGAAGCCGTTTTGGTTTCCACCAATACAGACATATATGGCGTTCAAGCATCTTCTCACATGTAGTTGTTCAGTAAGTTGCCAAAGGTTGGTGTTTTACTACAGGCACTTGTAAAAACTGGCCATCGCTATACATGTGAAAAATATTTGAGTTTGGCGTTAAAAAAGGTAAAACATTATTCCCGGGACAACTGCGTCCTTTTCGACCGTTTAGAGATGATAGCCCATTGGTTCAGGTGGACATTTGCTGTATGAATAATCATTGGTAAGGCCAATCTCACAGAGATGTCGCGTTGCATGTCATGGGAATTTTGATTTTGTAATTGTAGAGCGGACACCTGGCAGCAGATTACAAAACAATCAATTAATCAGGCAACTGATCTCTTAATCCATCAAGTCGTATAAATAAAATAATGAAACAACAAAAAACTAATATACCGGAATGGAATTACTGAACAAAGACTCGATGCATGACAAAACGCAGTTGTGATCTCATTAACTTCCACATATAGGAGCGAATTTATGTACAACAGTACCTTATTATAACACTTAGACAACAAAACAAACTCCAACACAACGGGGCTTCCGTTGGCTCAGTTGGTTAGCGCGCACGCGCAGCGTAATGATCCAGGAGCCTCTCAGCAATGCGATCGCTGTGAGTTCTAGTCCATCTCATGCTTCCTCTCTCGTCGTACGTGAGAGCAACCTGTCTTAGGTTTCCCACGGGTTGTGCCAGGTTTCCTCCCACCATAATGGTGAAATATTCCTCAGTACGGCGTAAAACACCAATCAAATAAATAAATAAAAAACAGTAACGATCAGTAATAGACATCGGAAAGCCTTTGCCTTTTGATTAATAACATTCTAGAAAACGCACATGTAAGCAACTGACGTCCATTGGAGAGCGTGAACATCCGGGAACTTTATCGCCTGCAGCAGATTTATGTTGTTAACAAAGCGTGGTCCGCGGTTTATATCGCCACTACATAGAGGTGGCATTATGTATCAATTTCCATCTTATTTACACAATATTTTGATGTTGCGTAAGGAACGACTGACTTCGCGTCGCCCGGATGTGGGCGATCTCGTGTACGACATACTATAAAAAGTTACCGTAATAAACTATCGTAATAGGGAGCTTTGCTTTATATTCATACTAAGTAAACCTAAAACGTATAACCGATCAAAAATACATTGATAAACAAAATATTCTTCAATATATATATGCATATGTTTTGCTATACATGTATGTTGTAGATGGTATATATATACTGCCAATCAAAATGCATTACTCATAATTCCTGGTCGAGTGGTTGGCCTGCCAGTGCAGCCGCTGTGAGTTCAAGTCCAGCTTACGCTGGATTCGTCTCCGGTCGTACGTGGGAAGGTTTTCCAGCAACCTGCGGATGGTCGTGGGATATGGCTGAAATATTGCCGTGGTAGGGTTGAGCCACACTCATTCACTCATTCCGTAAATAGAAATAATATTCTATCATACACATATATTCTATTTCATACATACACAAAATACACGTCTAAGTACACGTCTAAATACACGTGACACTGAAGAAGAATCTGCATAATTATGTACGAATATTAATTCACGGATTTTTATTCTGGCTTCTCATATAGATGTTTATAGTATAGACTAGCAAATTACCCCCCCCCCCCCCCCCCCCTCCTTCTTCCCGCACAATGATTGCCATCACAAAGCCTCAAAATCTCTAGACAACATCACATCCCCATGCCAACCTGACTGAAGCTTTCTGGCATATCACATGCTCTGCACCACCACCAACATGGGATAGATAAATACATGGGTGGGGTATAATTTTTAATTTACTTGATTTATTCGAATAGTGTTTCACACTGGACTTATATTTCACTTATTCGACGGTGGCCAGCGCTGTTTTGGGAGGAAATCGGAAACGCATGACCAACCGCGAGTTGTTGGCATGACCTTCCCACAAACGATAGTTCTTAATTCCCTCTATATATCATCTTCCAGATTTATCTTTGTAGTTTCTGTTTTCTCTTCACCTCGTCCTCCCTCCTCTTCCGCTCACGTCTATCCTCCAGCCGCCTCACAAACGGGTAGAAGACTAACAGCACACCAGATAGAATGCCCGTGATCCCAAGTAGAATCAGCACGGCATCAAAACCACCTGTCTGGTCTTTCAACAATCCTAAAAAAAAAAAAAAAGAATCCATGCACGCTTCTGTGACTAAGCAAGGTTGGTCAGTTTAATGTTGGAGGGAACACAGAACATTGTGCGAAAAGGTACGCCATTCCTATATGTTCCTTAATGCGGGTGCGTCACTGCCTACGTTCGCTTTACATCACTAGGCTGGTTTGACCTTTGAAGGCCGCGCGACGCGCATGGGCTTGTTGAAGCTTAGCCTCACCACTGGTACCGACGCGCGGAACTATTTAATCAATGTTCATTAATAAAATAGTTTCAGGTGTTGGTTAGAATCACGCTGAGTATATTTTTGATAGAGAGAATGAATGTGAGCAAAGTATTGCTAGAAACAAAGATTCAGAAAAAGGTTTTGTGTTCCGTGACATCACTTCCTGCCTCATCACCGTGACCCCAATGACCTCGGCGTTGTTCAAGATTTCTTTACAAAATGGGTTAGTTATGGCATTGATGTGAAGCAAATGAGAGCGGCGCATGCGCTGTATGTTCCTTGTTATGGTTCTTGGTTTTCGTGGAACCTTTTTCGGACACTGGTGTTCTTTGAAGACCTTGACCTGCAATATGACGTGTAAGTAGTGTTCGCTAGAAACTTTACAGAAGTGGGTAGTTTTCCCCGAGCTCCAGTCTCATGGAATTGGCAGGCATGATATAAGTGAAACATTCCTGAGTTATGACGTCAAGCGCCAATGGGATAAATATATAAATAAATAAAGCACCTGCAAAAGAGATATTACCATCTGTTTTAAATGATGTTAGAAAGAGTGGGGTACCTTTTCCTGTGAAATGACAAATCGGGTCTGAGTTGACTGGGTAATTGTTCTCTGGCAATGTGTTTAGCAATACCATGAATACGTTACCAGTTTGCCGAGAAGAAGGTAAGAACAACAGACTACGCAGCCTTGACCTAAATTACGTTTTGCGAGTAAAGTTCCCCATTCACAAACACTGACTTACCTAACACGGCTTGTCCGAAAGACGGACCTAATCCTGCTGAGAACAAGATTAACCCAAGCACCTTGGGTAGGAGTTCAAGTCCCAGGGATTCTATCACCACCAGAGGTAGCAAAGCCACATTGGCACCTAAGGTTGCGTTGCTAATTGCATACTGAATGGCCATTTGCCAATACGCATTAGCAGTCAGGAAAACCAAGACATTTATACCCATTGTTACTGCACAGCCCGCAACGATTTTGTAGCGCGCGCAAAGTCCGTAGTTAGCGACGATGCCGCACGTAAGGCGGCCTATCAGATCCGCAACGCCACCTATCGACAGTAGCAGGCCTGCCCGGTAATCATCTATCCCTCTATCGGCTACGATGGATGGCAAAAACAAGGCAAAGTCAAGCGCGGTGAATTGCAGTCCGAAGTAAAACACACAGAAGAATAAAACTTTGAAGTTTTTCAAAACGGAAAAGTCGATGACTTTTGGTATATTCCATCGGCAGCAACATCCACAGTATCTTGTACATTCCCTCTCCTCGTCAATGGACTCGATGGATATTATTTGGCTCATAGCAATTTCTACTTTATGGTTGATGCGTTGTAGATTGGCAAGCGACGCAGACATTATGTTATGTCCACTTGCGTACGGGAAAAATATTTTACTCGTCGTGCTTCCGCCAAAGCTTGCAATTTTATTGATCATTCCTTCTTCTCGATGAACTTTATTTTTCAGGATGTCGACAAACCTTTGTTGGCTCTCATCGCTTAGTACCGAGGACGCGTCATCAGGAGAAATACTGAGTTCTCTCCTTTCTGGATCGTACTCTCCTTTGTCTAACGAGCGGATGCTCAGCAACACATCAAGGGACGTTTCCGGTGTGATGATAACAGAGATTGGGCGAAAAAGAGCGCCAACAATGACGATTTGCAGGTACACGCCACCCAGAATCAGAAGAGCTCCCTTCACGGAGTATTCCTCAACGATGACGCCGATGAATGGAGGAATCGCCATTTGACCTAGGCTAGCCCCGGACAACGCCATACTGTTGGCCAAAGCTCTCTTCTTTTGGAAATACGCTCCAACCATAGCTAGACAGTTCCCGTACATCAGCCCGTTACCGGTGCCTGCAGCAATGATGAAATGGAAAAAAAAATATCTTAAGTTTGTCATCTAAAGGGTGATATACGCCTCAAGGCACGTTTTCCAACGCAAAGGCAATTTTGTTCCAAGCTGATAAATTGATTTCATTTGTTTATTTGATTGGTGTTTTATATCGTGCTCAAGAATATTTCACTTCACGACGGCAGCCAGCATTATGGTGGGAGGAAACCGGGAAGAGCCCTGGGGAAACACGCGACCGTCCGCTGGTTCTGATGAATTGAACACTGTCTTGTTGCTGTCCATGAGAAAGACGCTAAAGGCAGCCTGGAACAATCGACTACACATTTACGCTCGAATTAATTTAGTTGGCAAAGTTTCCTCAATTTATGAAGTATTCTGCTGCGCTAACATGCCAAACACTCGGCCACGGAGGTTCCCCTGTAATTATTTATTTATTTGATTGATGTTTTATGACGCACTTAAGAATATTTCACTTATAAGGCGGCGGCCAGTATTGTGATGGGAGCAAACCGGGGAAAATCCATGACCATCCGCAGGTTGCTGCAGACCTTTCCACGTATGCCCCCCCCCCACCCCCCACCCCCCTCCTGGAGTGATAAAAGAAGTGTTCAAGATGCCACATCACAAATGTGGCCCTACATAATCCTGCTCAAAACAAAATGGATCTTACACGATACTTTGTCAACACCGAACAAAACAACAAAGGACAATAGGGGAATTTCCACTTCGAACTCTTCTTGTTGAAAATAGAAATAGTCCTACTTAATCATGTGACTTTTAAAAATACTAGACAAGTTTTGCAGGTGTTAATTAACTGATCATCTGTCTCGCCCTTTGTCTGGAGACACAAATGACACACCTTTCCATGAGGAAGTTCACAAGAGCTCAGTTCCTCAATTTTCTCCATCGTTCGTCTGCGCTAAACAACTTGACAGGTCACGTGGTGCATTATGACTATTTTTACCTTCAACCTTAAAAGAGTTCAAAATCAAAATTCCCCTTGTTTAATTTGAAAGAGCTGCAAAATAATTATGCGTACATGACCTGATTACAGAACGAAACGACTGACCTAATTATTCATGTTTCTTTATCCTACACGTCTTCGGAGAGGCTAGAAAAGAAAGGAGACATAATATATAACTCACCCAGACCGACGCCAAACGTAACGGCAATGTACGGGACGCTGAATCCGAGGCTGGCCAGTGACATCCCTGTACAAGCGATGACACCGGCTGCCATGACAACCACGCGAGCTGTGTACAGCTCCCCGAGCATGGTGCCGAACAGACCTGTTACATAGGAATCATACGATATGCATCGACGTGTTTTTGTTACATTAATTACTCTAATTCTTGAACACTTTCGCATGTTTGCAAGGTGTTTATTTGAGCATATTCTGAAAGCATTTTTCTGTGTTGACTGATAAAATTATACTTTTTGTGAAGTCCAGAAATTGGTCAATCCAAGAAATGTAATTTTGTGTCCGCAATCAAAGTAATAATGTGCATAAATTACATTGAAAGTTGGTTTTTCAAATGCGAAAAGGTTGAGGAAATAGGGTAATTATAAAACGTGACAGTGGAATGAGTGCACATTTTGAATTCCTAAAGTAAGAATTAAAAAAAAATAAAAAACAACAACAGATATTTCACAACAGAATTCCTTATTTTTTTAAAGGAATCTAATTCAGGAAAATTTCAGGAAAATTTAGCTTACAAGAGATAATTAAAAATGACAAATTATAAAATGTGACAAGGAGTTTCCCTTTTACATCCCGGTGTCTGTCTCATCAGTATATATACATGCATTTCGATAACAGATCGAAAACATCTGTCCACTTCAGAGACTAGAATAAAACTTACTGAATATTGTGAGACAGAGCATGGACACTGTGGTCAGCATGGTAGCCTGTGACGTAGTGGCACCATAGTACTTGACCAGAGCCTCTAGGATGATCCCCTGAGATCTCGTGATCCCCGAGAACGTGAAACAGCTGAGAAATGTTCCTGAAAATCGACAAATCAGGGTTGGTTTCTAGAAATTGTAAAGAAATGAAAAAAAAACAAAAAAAAAACAAAAAAAAAAAACAAAAAAAACCCCCAAAAAAACCCAACAACAACAAACAAACAAGAAAACGGAGATGACAGAAGTAATCAGCAAACTGCTGCATGGTTAGTATACAGGAGGTTACTGAAGTTCATAAAATGTGATTCACCCATACAGGAGAGACACTTTTCCGTAAAATAAAGTACGCGCAACTTTTTGCCAGATTTAAGTATTTATCTTTTTAGATGATTTTTATTTAAGGATATACTCACCCATATTCATTTGTAGGTAACGTAATTGTTTCTTTTTTCAATAAAATAAATAGTGTGTTATTGAAAGGGTACAGTTCTTTTTAAACAGGTCAGTATGCACTAATGTTGATCTTCGCAGGAAGTTCGAATAACATTCGTGTTTGACATACATTTATCTTGCGTTTGAATATTTTGATTGTAATTATGGATCGATGAATTCACTTGCTTTTATAACTTGCAAAACTGTATTAACTAATTTCTCGAGAGGTTGACGTAAACGTTGTACATCTTTCCTGTATCGGCCAACATGACAGTCAGCATTGCTCATACACTCAAATAATCTGTAAAATTTAACTGAAAGTCTGAGTGATGCTAGAATGTATTCTGTTATTATAACAAAGTAATGTGTAAAATTCAACATACTATTCTGTTAGTCTAGTAGAATCGTTATGTTGTATCAATTGAATATTTTATCACTCAGATAAAAGACTTTCTGTTAACTTCAACAGATTATTTTTTTTGAAAGTATCAGCTTGCTCATAGTGTGAGGTATGACGTGCTGAAAGTTCAGCTTAAACTTAAGCCACAAAGTTTCCAGGATGACATGCGAAATATATATATATATATATATAGGTAGTTATTCCTCCGTTTTGTTTTGCCCATCATTCGTGGACGGCATTAAAACATTGATTATAACATAAACTCTGTGAATACCACACCGAGCATGCAGTAGGGAATCTCCGCACCGCAATCGTCTCCCGCCTCTCCCTTGTAAGACAGAAAATAAACGACAACTTATTAATGTGATGCGCGCAAGGCTCATTTGTTACTATAAGTGGTCCGCCCACTAGAAAATACAATAAATATAAAGAAATATATAATAAATAACTTGAGATAATATAATCACAATACGTCAGCATAATTATTTATTAATGTATATATTGGACTGTTTTTGTTTTAAACTATACCCAAGGATTTTTTAGTTATACGTTTACGTGGCTGGTTAATGGGTGAAGCAAGCTGTAGTGCTCCGAGTACACCTTCGACGTTTTGCAAATTACAATGGGGACGAGGCATATTGTTTAATCCCATGAGGTGGCGCAAGCGTAAAGCAGAATCTTGAGCCATGGTTATTTTAAAAATGGGTTGTAGCGTAAGGTCTTCAGTGTAAACACCGTTTTTCATGTATTTCCACCAACTCCCCGACAACAAACTCCGGCTGTGAAACTGAGAGTGCCCAATCACGATAATGTGTCTTTTTGTAGAATTGAAGAAAGCATAACACTGAAGGGTTTCGACTGATTTATTTGTTTGATTGGTGTTTTACGCTGCACTCAAGAATATTTCTTGTATATGGGCGACTTATGGGAATAGAGAATGGGCGATTTAAGGTAATAGAAAATGGGCGACTTAAGGGAATAGAAAATGGGCGACTTAAGGGAATAGAGAATGAGCGACTTAAGGGAATAGAGAATGGGCGACTTAAGGGAATAGAAAATGGGCGCCTTAAGGGAATAGAGAATGGGCGACTTAAGGGAATAGAGAATGGGCGCCTTAAGGGAATAGAGAATGGGCGCCTTAAGGGAATAGAGAATGGGCGACTTAAGGTAATAGAGAATGGACGACTTAAGGGAATAGAAAATGGGCGCCTTAAGGGAATAGAGAATGAGCGACTTAAGGGAATAGAGAATGGGCGCCTTAAGGGAATAGAGAATGGGCGACTTAAGGTAATAGAAAATGGGCGACTTAAGATAATAGAGAACAGGCGACTTAAGGGACTAGAGAATGGGCGACTTAAGGGACTAGAGAATGGGCGACAAGGGAATAGAGAATGGGCGATTTAAGGGACTAGAGAATGGGCGACTTAAGTAATAGAGAATGGGCAACTTAAGGGAATAGAGAATGTGCGATTTGAGGTAATAGAGAATGGGCGACTTAAGGGAATAGAGAATGGGCGACTTAAGATAATAGAGAATGGGCGACTTAAGATAATAGAGAATGGGCGACTTAAGGGAATAGAGAATCAGACCTGAAAAACAATTCTTAACTCAAATAAATCCATTCAAAAACCCATCTTAGCCATCGCAAGCGTCGTTTGTGGAAAACGATCGTAGGCTAAGTCTGTTGTAACTATATATTATGGTAACTTATGCAGGTCTTTGCCACGCATAGTAATGGAAGCTACAATCAAATTAGCCTACAATCGCTTCGATTAACACAGCACTGCTAATGTAGGCGAAAACGATGGCTGTAAAAAGCAAACATTCTAGTATCAGCCATGTATATGTATGACGTACCGCTGATTATTTACACATTTGTGGCATTATATATCGAGGCTAAGATTTACATTTTATGTATAGTGCCATGGTAAAGTATCATACGGACGCTTTTCAGGTGTAGAAAACAGGAGTACCCGGGGTAAACCACCGCTCTACGCCACTTTCCTGATAATTCTGCTGCGTGTAAGACACGTGAACTACCAAGAGCTGGGTTCGAACCTGTGACCATATGGGTCAAAAGCCAATCAGCTGCGGCTGGACGAACGTTTTCGACGAATGAGCCAGCGAGGGATTCTGATGGCGATTAGGGACAGATATTACTAATATAAGTAAAAATAACCTCTAGATACGTCACATACCACACACGATCATCCAAGCCCAACCACTGTCAACTTCATGTTCGGAGTTTCTCCCCTTGCCCGTTGAATTCATTCTGATCTTAGCTAAACGTTTTTTACTTAGTCATGTCAGAAATTTCTCATCCGACGGTCAATTTCTGGAGGACGACTTGATTGAATTTAAATCAAGTCAGGCGATTCCCAGTCTTTTATTACCAAACAAGGCTCAACTGGTCAAATCCAGTCGTGCCCCGCCGCACATGCGCGTTGAATATGCCTTTCTGAATGTACTGAAAAAAGCAAGAAACAAACTCAATATTGACTTAGGAAACGAGAAGAGGGAATACCGCTGGGATCGGCAGGACAATTAAAAGTAGAGCAAAATTCCTGTTACTTTACATTGCGTTATAATATTTAGCGCATCGGGTGTGCGTGTGTATATATATACCTGTTTGCTATTGTACGGATGTAGAACAGTTCTTGAAGAGAAAAGGAAACCGTCCCGCCCACCCACTGAACTCAAGTCAAACGCACGCATACAGAGTATATTATGGGAAAACACGAAAACTGTAAAGGATGAACGGTCATAACATACGTATTATTTTTATCCGGTTGTAATTTTACGACATACGTGGTACTCTACAATAATTTTCCACTGGCAGTCAGGTTCATTAGTGGAAAAAAAACCGGCGAAAGCAAATGCTCCGCACCTGGAATAATTCGCGTAGATCTTTAGTAGAAACAGCAACATGGAGATTTGAACACAATTTTGACCTCGTTTCGCGTGTCTCTTAGCGCTTGCTTATATTTCTGTATGCTACCTATACACGCCTATATCAGTTGAAAAATTCTATCCTGTTTTAATCTTTGTCCATATATACAGAGGATAATTTCATCATAATATTTTGTTTATTACGTATCATGCTTTTATTGGCGTTTTGCCACATAATATATAAATATATTTTTAAAACCATAGGAATAGATCGTGTCTCAGTACTGAAGATGTTTGTTTTTCAGTCCTTGCGTGGGATTGGCGAGATGCGAGTTCAATCCCGCATCGCAATCCAACATCGGTATCAACCACTATCAATATGGTCCACAAAACACATCTGCACTCTAAGGACTCTTTCGTCGTCATATGATTTAAGAATTGTTAAGTACTACGTTAAAACTCAAGCACTCACCCAGTCAAAAATTAATCTGTTAAAATCAAAGAATACACTAAAATAAAGTATTTATCAGATGAAAGACCATTTAACACTGTCCAGGAAAATAGTTTGATATTTTTTTTTAGAATTTTTCTCACCGACTAAAATGGAATAAATACATAGGATTCTATGGGGGTCTGTTGGTGCGCAGCAGCTCAAAAATTACTGGTCCCAAAATGGTCAGAAAACACCACGGTAAAATTCACAGTTTTAAATGTATTTTATTAGGCCAAAAAATATTCTAAAAAAATAAATCAAACTATTTTCCCAGACAACATTTAATGGTTTTTCATCTGACATGTACTTCATACTAGTCTGTTCTTTGCCTTTAAATCTAACGGAAAGTCTATTATCTGAGTGTTGCATGAATGCGCTCTATTATTGCAGTAGATTATTCTGTTGAATATAACACATATTCTATTAATTCAACATAGAGATTCTATTAGACGAAAAGGATATTATGCTGAACATGACACAATAGTGCGTTATAATAGCAGAGTATATTCTAGCATATCTCAGACAACAGACTTTCTGTTAAATAGAACAGATTAATGTTTTTAAGTGTAATTCTGCTAAAATACTTTTTCTAGATCCGGTCACAGAATTCTTAAATGACGTAAATCTTACCACAAATTCTGACTGAAGCATTTCTTAAAATTAAGAAGTCCTGTATAATGATTCAGTTTCATGTGTTAAATCAAAAGTGACGACGACTATAACAAGTCATTTTGGAATAAGTATCGTTGTGCTGTAACAAAAAATTCAGGTGTCAACTGCATGTGGATTCTTAACAACTCCAGACGTCTTACAGAAGAACTTGATGCTCATGTGCATATACCGTACAAAGACGTATCCACATGGGATTTCTCTACTCTCTATACTACGATTCCTCACAAAGATCTTATTGAAAGAATATTGTCGTTAATTGTCTCGGTATTTACTAAAACAGGTCACGGTTACATTAACGTCAGAAGCAATAAGGCTTTCTTTAGTTCTACTATTTATAAAGGTTACCACTCATGGGATGTTACATTATTAATTGAATTACTTGAATTTCTCATTAACAATATCTATGTGAAATTCGGGGTTACCATGTCTCAACATTGCACAGGTATTCCAATGGGTACCAATTGTGCGCCTCTTTTGGCAGACCTTTACCTGTTTTTCATATGAATACGACTATATGCAGAAATCACTTAATAGTAATATCTTTAAAGCTCGATCCTTTTCATTTATCAAACGGTAAATTGATGATCTACTGGCGTTAAATAACCCCCATATTGCTAAAGCGGTGAAGGAAATCGATCCGCCTTCATTGGATTTAAAGGAGACAACAGATAGTCCTGATGGTACATCTTATTTGGATCTATATCCGTACAAAGACGAATAAGGTTTCCTTTCACGCCGCCTTTACGACAAAAGGGATAATTTCTATTTTGATATTGTAAATTATCCTTATCTGGATAGCAATATACCAAAGGGTCCTGCATATGGCGTATACATATCTCGCTTTGTAGCATTTGTCATATCTTGCGTAAATTGTGATGATTTTAATCTGCGTCACAAGTTGTTAATTCAAAAACTAGTTAGTCAAGGATACCCCATCAAACGCCTTCGTTCTAAGTTTCTCAAATTTATCAAATACCGTTTAACCTGGGGCTACGGGCCGTAAAGGCAGCCACGCTCATAGAGATCTGCATGATGCCTTTATGAATAGTTGCAAAATGAAAGCGCGACGGAGAAGCCTTGTTTAATTGTTATTTGACCTGGAACTCATTCATGGCCTACTAATTTTAACTTTGATATGGAATTTATGCCTGGAATATCCACTGTCTGCCCGGCATCAATGAAAACTGATGACCGCTTCTCTCTTGTGTGTTACCGGCGTTTTTTTTTTGCTTTGTATAATTTCTCACATACCTTTGTCTTTGGGATCTAGTGGTAAACGTTGTTTTGGAAATGGATCTTGCGATTATTGACTTGGAACGCCCTTTACGGTCTACGCATGGTGTACGAATGTCGGACATGACGCTTATATTGATACCCACCCAGCACGGTTTCAGGTGGACTTTGAAAAAGCCGTCCACAATGTCCTCCGATCCAGAGGTCAAAGGCTGCTTTTTCCATTTTACTCAGTGTGTTGGGAGACAGGTGCAGAAATAAGGACTCCAAGGCATCTACCAGACAGACACAGAGCTACACAAGTTCGCACGGCGAATCAGCGTGCTACCACTCGTACCAGAGAATCTTCTTGACGAAGTCTGGATTGAGATTGCCAATCAACCAACACAGAACCAGCGACCAATCTGGCCGACAATGTCACAGAAACCCGGTGGGAATCATCATGACAACGACGGTGCAAAGATCAACAACTATTTGGAAGAACGGCATTCGAAGCTCGCCAGTAATTTGAAATCATTCACCTATGGAAAACACAGATTCTGTTTCTTTTTTGTTACATTTGTAATTTTCATAGAGCTATTAAATAAAGTTTGAGATCTCAATATGTCCGTGTACTCTTATTTTCTCTACATGTTTATCGAGACTCCTATAGAATAATCCTCTTAAGTCACCCAGGGGGTAACTTAGGCATTCGCTTTACCAATTTTGTTAAGGTGAAACACTACTAGGGCGAACCTAGAAGACACCGCTTAGGTAGGGAAGCGAGGTAACGAGATAGCGCAGCGAGGTAACGAGGCAGCCAGGTGAGTTATCTCACTTGGTTACCTCACTGCCTCGTTATCTCGCCTTGCAGTAGAACGGTCGAGGTAGCAAGACGTCCTCTATTGGCTTCCATAGACAAGAGATTCACGTTTGAAACTTTCTATATTAGTTTTTCGTTGTTTACTTACATTATATCAGCTAAAGCTGAATGTATGTTCGTTAGTGTATATCAGATGGGAGGGGTTTAATATTTTCGGGTCATTTTTTTGGTCAAAGGGAAGGGTCAACTTTCTTTGTTAACTTCGGTCGGGAAGATGCAACGAAACTGTCTTCTCATATCCATGCTCCCAATATGAATCACAACGACAATTTTACATTTCGGGTATCTGTTTACACCTCCACTTATGCTTGCCTGTTTACATTTCGGGTAAATATTTTACATTTTCCGGCCACAAGCCTTTCATATATTCGGGTATTAATAAAAATTTCTACAAATTCAGGCGATTTTACAAATCCTGACTATTATTTTACATTTGCAGATATATGTTGGATGAGCAGGGCCCCTATTTATCAAGCAACTAAAAACTAAACTATTGCAAGTCCTTAAAATGCCTAACTCAAAACTCAAATTGTGGTTAGTACATGTACATCGTTAAACGGTAAAGAATCTGTGCACAAATTTTTAACTTTCTAGCGCAAAGCATTTTATTTGTACCTATTCTTGAATTTCTGACTTACGTCTTAAGGCGTTTGACAAATACAGGCCTCTCTAAGCCCACGCCTTGAAAGAGTATATTATCCGAAGTCACAATTTGGTTCAATGGCGGTCAATTCCACACGAGTCTATTCTCCCGTTTACAGTTAGATCTCTCCGGAGAAGACTGTATATATACATTAAGTAATTTGTCCTATATAATGTGAATCCATGCAAAGGTTTCGGCAGCTTCACGCTGGGAATAGTTGATCGAGGAATAATGGCCCTGACACAGATTTTCTGCGTTGAATAAGCTCTGCGCAGTTATCCTCGGCATTTACCACTGACAAGTATTTCAGTGCGTGAGTACAACAGACAGTGTTAAATCCGGCTCTGTTCCTCGCGCTACACTTTAACTACGGAAGCCGGATAGCGTCCACTCGACATATATCTCGAACTCGGCCTTGTCAAAATTACACACACGCGCAAACACGTGCAGGCGCGACTGTTATCATACGCGCGCAAACAGTGAAAAATAGCACGCGAACATTGTTAGAACAGGTAAAAGTTATTGAATCTTTATACTAATATCACCTCAGAGTTTAACACTCGATTCTACATTATTATTTGGTTGGTGTTTTACGCCGTACTCAAGAATATTCGATTCTACTTAAAAAAGCGAAAGTTCAAAATTAAGCAATTAAAGATGCATTTCATAAAATCCGTGAACCAATACAAACAGTAACTGTAACCCGTCAGCCGTGAAGCAAACCATACAGAGAAGTAGGACTGCAGGTTGTTGAACACAGTTTCAAGTTTTCACAGTTACAAAGTACGAGTATAGTATAGTATTACGCAGGTCATCGACTGAAATCTGTCAGCACATAACTTCAGTCATGTTCCTGCAGAAATCCAAGTTGTGTGATCATGTGACGTCATGTCTGCGGTGCCCACTTAAGACGGATGACCTGATTGGTCACAGCGGTTCCTTCACTCTATTTCACTTAGGCGACGGCGGCCAGTGTTGTGGTGGAAAACCGGACAGAGCCCGGGGAAACCCTCGACCATCCGCAGGTTACTGAAGGACCTTCCCACGTACAGGAAACCAGCCATCAATGGTGAGAGGCTCCCGGATGTGCGAACGGCCACGGAGTCCCCTAGGTGGTTACCAAAGTTGTAACCAAATACAGAGTATAACGGTTAAACACGCGTACCATACAGTTACGTGTACATGCAATACAAGGTTGCCCCTAACATCTATACCCAGCTTCTCAAAATGCAACATAAGACAACTTTGCCCCTTTAAATGAGAAGCATAAATACTGCCATTTGACCGGGTGAAACACAATACAAAACACAAAATATGATAAAAAACACAACAAACAAATTAAAACACAACTGTGACGTAGCAGTATTAATTAATTTATTTATTTGTTTGATTGGTGTTTTACGCCGTGAATGTTTCACTTTTACGACAGCGGTCAGCATTATGGTGGGAGGAAACCAGGCAGAGCCCGAGGGACACCCATCCGCAGGTTGGTGCAGACCTTCCCACTTACGGCGGGAAAGGAATCCAGCATGAGCGGGACTGAGACCAGTATTAATAACAGCAGTAGTAATAATGGTAATACAGAGCCATGAAAAAAGCAGTATAAAAATAAAACATACCATATCTGCTCAGCAAAAATCCTATATTTATAACTAGAATTGATTGAAAATAAATCCTACATGTATTCAAATTAAGCAAGAGCAAGTACACGTAGCAACTGGTAACTCTCCTATCTGGCACTGAACACTTACAGGAATAGGAAAGATTCAACAGTTGTGGCCCATGACCAAGATTAGCATAGCGCCTTCTAACTGTTGTCTGAAGGGGGGGGTAACTCAGTGGCATAATTCACTGGGCTATGTAACCTTACATACAAGACTTTAATGGTCAGTTCAGATATGACTGCAACTAATTTCTTGGGAATTCCATCGGGTAAATCGGCCATGATTAACCATGATAAAAAAAATCGACACAAATCGCTAAGGTCGTAGTTAGCCGTAGCTCTGCTGTGACTGGGGAAAGTCAGTATAAGGCGCAGCTACTAGACATGACTAGTGAGATTGGTGTTACCAAATATTCAGTGAGTGACAAGTAGGTACAGGGAGCGGCTACTAGGCAGATACGGCTGGAATGAGATCAGATTTACCTCAGATCTAGATAGCGACAAGTCAGTACCCAGAGCAGCTATACTAGATCCGACTTCATTGCATGAGATTTTGGTGTTACCTCACGTACTACATCTAACTTTAGTGAGATTCGCGTTACCTCAGATCTAGTAAGACACAAGTCAGTATAAGACACAATTCAGTATAAGGAACAAGTCAGTATAAGACACAATTCAGTATAAGGAACAAGTCAGTATAAGGAACAAGTCAGTATAAGGAACAAGTCAGTATAAGGAACAAGCCTGTGTATAGAACAAGCCAGTGTAAGGAACAAGTCAGTGTAAGGAACAAGCCAGTGTAAGGAACAAGTCAGTGTAAGGAACAAGTCAGCATAAGGAACAAGTCAGTGTAAGGAACAAGTCAGTGTAAGGAACAAGTCAGTACTTACTCTGTAACCTTGATCCGTCATGATCTGACATCTTAGTTCACCTATACCACCCACAACACAAAACAGATCTTGTCTTGTCCTATATCCTTATAGGCCCATGGTAAAATTGTCAAGCATTTGAAATGGCTTTGGTAACTAAAACACGCTGATATGTAATGTAAACTTGATTCAGTGCAATGATTCGTAACGAGCATGAAATTTCGATGAACTAGATATGATGTCGACAAATAAAATACCATTTTACGACTAGATTTTTGTAGGTCAAATGTTATACAATCTCTGTTCAAAGATCATGACTAAATGCATGTGGAACGAAAAAAAAAACATGACTTATACAGCAAAATACAACAACGGATAACAGTAGATAACAAGACAACACTAAAAAAATCCCATAAAGCACAGCACTCACTAAAATTTGTGCTAAAAAAACTAAAATATTTGTCTGAATTCATTACTTCAGAATATACCACAAAGGATTATCGTTAAGCAAAAAGAAAGATAAAAACCAAGTACAGTATACAAATACAACACACACAAGCCATGGATTTCAGCCTAGCAAAGTTTCAAACGCTCAACAAAAATAATAATAATAATAATAATAATAATAATAATAAAAAAACTCACATTTTAATCTACGTGGAATATGACGATAGGTATCAAGAAGCTGTCTTAGCTTCAGTAATCGACATTACCATTTTCCCCATATAAACATGTAATAATTTTGATTCATTTCTGGCACAATGGGACTTAAGACTGGAATACATTCACATACAAGTGCACCTGACAAGCCGTGAACAGTACAAGTGTTTGCATCCCCCAAAAATCACCAAATCGCCCCAAAAGTTATTGTGGATTGTTCCACCACTGAAAACATATGCCTGTCTATCTGCTTTAATTAAAAAAGCAATATCTCCAATTAACAGTCGTTTCATGTTTGCTCTTCTGTTTATCATTCTTTCTTAAAAAACGTTTTTCAACAAAATGAATACAGCCCAGAGTTACAGTATCATTTATTGATTTATTATTATTATTTACAAGTGCCTTGGCTGAAAAAGGAGATTATAACACTCGAGGCACATTGCGCGACAAACACAGATTGCTACATGCATTTGTAAGGCAGCCAAAAGAAACCAAAATCATACTGAAATGTTCTACGTATTATATAACAAAATTACGATATCACATTACTATAAAGTATTTACACCTTGTATCATTTCATCCCACTGAAATGAATCAAAATATTATTTCACAGGTGTAACGCGGTACTCATTTATACATGTATGCCAGCTGCCAGGTTTGTGGTAGGAATAAACGACCACTCTTCGCAAACTACCGCCAGGCTTAATGCCTGTACCTTGCCGGCTGGGGTAAAATTCTAGTACATGACGTCATTGGTCTCTCGAAAGTCATTCCTAAAATACTGGCAAACCTCTTCCTATACTCACTCACGAAACAATCTGATTCGTCGATGTCGCTTCTTTGTCAGAAGGTGGATGGTTGGCCAAATCTTTATTCTTTTCGCTGATTCTTTCCTCTTCCCATTTCTTGACCAGTGGGTAGAGCAGGATTGAAAGCCCACCAATCAGATTACAGATACCACAAACCATAAGAACTGCTGTGAAGTCACCAGTGATGTCACGGATCCAGCCTGGAAGGGAAAATCAGAAGACAGTTTTATTTTTACCGAGAGGCAAGTGTGGAGCTAATACGCGATTCTGACGCTTAAAGCAGCCAGTCAGGGATTATTTTGATTGCCATCATGTTATTGAATGTTTATTTCTTGTTTTACATGTGTAAATAATGAGAGTGTTGTCTTTTTGCAGACTGGTCCCAGTGATGACAAACACAGGGTGGTGCCTCACTGGAATGCTATTCTGAAGACATCAGATCACAGTATTCTGACATTTGACCCATCACAGATTGGGGCTGAACAGGTCTCCAGTAGCGAGTGCACAGATGCGTATTTGACATGGCCTGGCTAATGGCTGATTTCATATCGCCCTCGTTCAATCTTAAAACAATCTCTCGAAGAATACGGAAGGTCAATGCCAATTCTCATAATGTCGTCCATGCTCTCGTTTTACTCTCTGTGCTTTAAGTGTTTTGTTACATTACAATCAAAATATACGTCTTGCTAATATTCAAAAACGACTGACCGTTCAGTATCAATGCAGTTGTAAAGTTAAGCCTTGCTCTATAACCTTGATCAACTTTATAAAATATCAGGTCAGGCCTAGCATAACGTATGGGATTATACCCAAAGCACACAGGGTCGCCTTATACGGTCAAGTAAGTAGCTCTTTGGACCGTAAACTCTTTGCATGCTGAAAAGAGCTAGAATTGGATAAGCCAATGCCACTGCAAACTTTGCTTATTGAAATTATTATCGAATCGTCAAGCAGTCCACCGGGTTTTATTTACGTTCCAAAACGCGACACTATGAACTCGTCGCATTGAGATGATTTATATGTACATTTACCTTCAGATGGAATTAGGACAGGCTGTAAGGTCAGAGTTCAAACTGTTCTGAGAAATATAGCCTTTTAGATGTCATGCTTAAGGTAACACGTTTATCGGAGCAGTCATTATTTCGTACATAAGAATTAAAAGACTTACCTAAAAAAACCTGCCCAACGGCTGCCCCAGAACCTTGCAGGAAGAGAACTGGCGCTAGAGCTCGAGGCAGTAAGTCCAGCCCCACGAAGTCAATAAGGACAAGCGGAACCAGCATGATGTAACCCCCTCCAAAGAAGCCGTAGGCACCGCTTTGTACGGCCATCTGCCAGAATGTCTGAGACCAAGCGAAGAGGAGAATGTTGACACCGACCAGCACACTACAGACGCTCATGATTTTGTACCGTTGGACAATGTTCAGGTCTGAGACGAATCCACACAAGATCCTGGCGACCAAGTCCGACACGCCACCGACGGACACCAGAGCCGCCTTCTGGTACTCAACGATACCGCGTGTGAAGGCAATGCTCGGCAAGAATATAATGAAGTTGAAATAGCCGAAAAACATGAAAAACATAACAAAAGAATACAGAAGACATTTTCTGTTTTTCAGCACTGAAAAGTCTAGGAATTTCGGAATGGTACAACCGGAAGTGCAGCAAGGTTTTGACAGGCCGTTTGGAGTGTCAGCGTCATTAATGGGCAATTCTAAAAGGGATGTTGACTGTAGTTTTTCGCAGTCACTATTATCAGCGCTGTTCTCCTTTTCAACTGACTTTACCTCGCCACAACAAAGATCCTCTCGATTAACGCCCTTGGCACAAGCGCTCGGCTCGATGGTTACCGTCAAATCCAACGTCCTATTTTCTCCTACTTCCCCATTGGCTAATTCAACGTCTTTGGCGTTCTTCTGGGGTCTGTATGATGACAGCGGTCTTAAAAGCGCGCCAAAGAATGTCACGTGGAAATATATTCCTCCCAACAAGAGCAATGCTCCTTTCACAGTGTAAGTGTTGATGAAGTACTGTATCAAGGGTGGCAGTGCGAACTGTCCGACACTGCTCCCAGCTAGGGTCAGACCACTTGCCAAAGACCGTCGCTTCTTGAAGTACTTTCCTACCATTACAAGAGTGTTGCCATAAAGAAATCCATTGCCAATACCTGAAAAACAAAAATTACATACGCATAGTGATAACTTAAGGATTAAGGTAAAAAAAAAACAGTGGCAAACCACTGAACTGAATAACAATTTCATACTATTAAGCTTTTTTGTCTTTTGACTGCTTTTTTTTTTTTTGTTTTGATTGTTTGGTTGATGGGTGTTAGCCTTGCTCAATAACCTTGATGCCCTTCACTAAATATCTGGTAATGCTTTGTATATCGCACTTTATGACCATTCATACAAAGTTCTACTGATTTGATTGGTTGAAATGCAAAACAATCCCGACCGAATATGACGAAACTTCGGGGATACATCAGTTTACACATACCCCTGGAGTGAACCCATCAGGCGTGGAAAGATTCCCACAGTCAAGGCGTGACGCCCAGATGGACAATGTAAACAAAAAGGGAGACAACTTTGCTTGAACAAAAATCATTTTACGCCTGCTTTGATCATGACAGATGTCTGGAAAAAAAATTTGTTTGTTCTTGTTTCGCACGCATAAAAAGCATGTGGCCAAATGGGTAAGTGTCATAGTGGAAATACGAAAACAATCTAATGAACATGCTGCGATAATCTTTGTTCCTACTGTGATGAAAAGCTGAAATCTTTTGAAGAAATCTTTCCCTCCCGTGTCCTAGGACACTTTTGCCTTGGTTTGAAGCCTGAAATCAGGATGTGACTGACCCTTTATCCTTTGAATGTCTTCGTCATTCCTACATGTAGCTAAATCACCGTTTTGAAGCCCCTGTATCACAACACAAAGCAATCAGTTTCATCCCTACTTGCTGATCACAACATCACTCTGTTGGTCGTGAACAACAGAAATTTGTCATGGACAAAGACTGATGTTGGGTCTTGAAATTTCCCTCCAGTGAGAACTATACCATCTACACTGCTATCTAAATGAACATCTTCTCTTCCGAAATCAAAATCGCCAAAATCCTATCAATCACAGAATTCTGTCGTTCCATTTTCTAGGCATGTTTCATTTGATTAGAACTAATCCTGGCCCATGACTGACCTAAATCAGTGATTAATGACTCTGATGACGTAGCCCTCGTCACTGACAGAAACATATGACAGCTCCAACGTTTAATAACTGTACAATACCATCAGTGAACAATAATATTAACAGAAAATGACATCGATTACAACCTTCTTTCGACGTCGGAAAGCTCTGAACTTCAATACCGACACGGACTGTAAAGATTTAGAGATTTTATTTTATTGCCCACCAAAAAAAAAAACAAAAAAATTGCAAAGGGAGACAACTCCGGGTAAGCAGTCGGCCTTGCATTGTTAGCGCCAGTTTTCCTCAGTTTTACATCTCAAGAATGCTCATTTTAGTGATAAATTTGTTATATGATGACCTTACGAGGGTATACTTGGCTTTGTCGGTTAATATTTTTCCCAGGCAAAGCTAAAAGAAAAATATTAATTGGCGAAGCCAATATTTCGACCTCAGTCATATACCTACCTGTTTACCCCTGGAGTGAGTGAGTGTTGGGAGGCTTAACATCATACTTCACAATTTTTCAGGCACATGATGAGTGAGTGAGTGCTTGGGGTTTAACATCCTACTCAACAATTTTTCAGTCATATGATGACAAAGGAATCCTTAGTGTGCATGTAATGCGTCTCCTTGTTGCAGGATGGATTTCCACCGCTCTTTTATCTAGTGCTGCTTCACTGAGACGCCTTACCGAAGACAAGTAAGCCGTCCCATTATACTGATATGAGTCAACCAGTCGTTGCACTATCCCCTTCATCCTGAACGTGATGCAAGGAAGTTACAAGTACCTCTTTCAAGGCCTTAGGTGTGACGCGACCCAGGAATGACCCTGGATCTACTGCTCCCGAAGTGGTCACTCTACCAACTGTGCTATCGGTGCCGATATATTTACTCTTGAAAGGTCGTCATATAACTAATATTACAGTGTCGCCCAATACGGTCTAACACTGGCACGTTAACAAACTCTCATCATGCTGAAAAGAGGTCCATGGAGATTAAAATCTGGCAGGAGATGGGAAAACTCATGAAAACTGCTAATATTTAATTGAAACATTACCTGCATTCATGTTTAGTTAGTCCAAACAAATTATGCTGAGGGAGTGACGGAAAACCCTTTGAGCAGTGAGTGAAGTGAGTAAGTGAGCAGTGGTGCAGCCAAGACTGATAAATGCACATGTAGCGGGGACAAGTGGTCAAAGCCCCTCATGGTAATTTACAATTACAATTACATTCTAGATGTAATCAGATCAGCAAGCACAACACAAGTGTTATCACTCACCAAAACATATTCCAAAAGTGCAGATAACGTAGATGATGTCAACACAGAGGCTGCTGAGCGCCATTCCCAGGCAGCCTATCACTCCTGCAAACATCACAGTCTTGCGCTGTGTAAAACGCTCACCCAGTATCATAGAGATTGGTGCTGAAATAGACACAAGGAGAATGGGTATTACACTTTATCTCCATTGTCAGTGGCTCTGGAAAAGTTGGAATATTCATGTGATTTAAAAACAGAAATAAATGTTCTGGATTTATGCAAAAGGGATAAAATTTAAAAATTGACTGGTGACTTTACATTAATGTTAACTTTTTTGTATTTATTGTTATAAATAAGACAATAACAAATAACACTTAGATTGTCTGTTATGTTATTTCTATGGGTTAGCGATATTTTTCAAAATTTTTCCAAATGCTATAATTTATTTACAAGGCCAACATTACCTGCGAAGGTGTAAAGAATTGCTGACACTGCGAATACCATGGCAACCATATACTGAGGGACACCGAAGTACACCTTGAGTTCATCAGCTATAATGCCAAAGGACTTTGCTATTCCTACCATACAGAATCCCGAAAGGCCTGAGGCTGTCAGTATGAGGGGGAGAAATACTCATTAATGTTCATTAAGGGTTTAACCAACTGTAAAGTTCCACACATTTGAGCTTTTACATGTAAATAAAGATTGTGAATGTTAAAATTACTGGAATCATTATCAGTAATACCCTGTCTGGAGTTTCATAATGTTCATGGTTTAAGACTTCCTCACAGAAGTATGTATCTAAAAAATACATATTATTAAAACCAGGAAACCGGGCTGAACATGAGGGAAACCCATGAACATCCACATGTAGCTAACACACCTTTCTAATTCCCAGAGGCAGAAAGCGTGCTTCAGGCCTGGTTCAAGAAATGCAATACATGTACTTACCTATAACAACTATCCATCCCCACCCCCCATCAATGGGTGGACCATCTCTTGCCCTCGCCATGGTTGTGCTTTCAGATAAACGGTCTCTCCTCCAAGTCATGTCATTTTCATAGAACTGTGGGCAAGATTTAATCAGCCACGTGGGGACGGGATTAAAATCATTATGACAACAATATATACCTAAATGATGAATTCACACTAACTACATCTTGGACATAACACATGGTAGGGAACATTCTCACATCCAGCACAATATATTTTGAGTTCGAAGTGGGAACATGTTACTTTTTTTTCTCTCTCTCTTTCAGACAACTCTCCCGGATGAGTCTACAAAAATAGTACACTGAATCCTTAATCCAAGTCTTCTTAGAAATAATATGATCAGAAAGAGTTTTATGGATGTTTTTTGTCAACCCACGTGACGATACAACAACAACAAAATAACGTGACTGCTATCATCAACTGAAGTAAACAGCGAACAAATGTGCTTCCGTAATAAATGGCGTTAACCACGAGGTTCCATGGTTCATGTTTTTTCTTGTAATTAACTCCTCATGTGCTTAACAACCACAATTGTACCGTAAGTCAACTGTGATTGAACAGACCACGTATAATGTAACACTTTCCCTAGAGAGGGTTATCCGAAGGGGGATAACTGTCGAGCACACAATAGTCTCTAGTGCCTGTACGTTACACGAGAGCATTGATTTTTCTTGAATATTTTACACTGACATCAACTCAAAAATATAGATGTCCTCAATATTCCGCCGGCATTATGCCATATCAGTATGTGCAGTCTGCGCTGTTCTCTACGGCATATTTAATATTCAACGTATCACGAACACTTACCAAGTTTTACTGTAACTGTTGTGCGAGTTGGAAGATGATGGGTAGTCATTCGGCTTTATTTTTTACTTCCAATGAAAGAAGATTTAGAAAGCAACGAACAATATGACGGGTGTCAGTGCTGCCCCGTTGTTAAGAGATACCTTCGTGATAAGTCCAAATATAAAACAGAACTTCCAAGCCACGTGTTTGTATATGTATATAATGCAAGAGGCAAGTACATGTGAACAAGTTTTTTGTTTATTTATTTGATTGGTGTTTTACGCCCTACTCATACATATTTCACCTATACGACGGCGGCCAACATTATGGCGGAAGGAATCGTTGTAGAGCCATGTGAAGAAGGAAAGTATTGTTTGGTCAACTACATATTAGTGTAGTCAGAATAATGTGCCCGGGTAAGGTGTCACGTATGATCATTTCTACGTGGTATTTCGGTGAGGCAGCACTAATAAATTCGGTTTATTTCTTTATTTCTTCATCTATTTATTTGATATGATGTTTTACAACGTGTTCAAGAATGTTTTACTTAAACGACGATGGTCTTTTAACGTCTGTATGAGAAAAACAAAAGACAAACAAAGAAACAGACAAAACAAAACAGCCACACGACCAAAATCTGTAAAATCTGCCTAAGTTTGATACATGCACGAACACAATCATTATTTATTTGATTTATTTATTTGGTGTACTTATTTATTTGGTGTTTTACACAGTACTCAAGAATATTTCACTTATACGCAGGCGGCCTGTTTTATAGTGGGAGGAAACCGGGCAGTGTTTGGGGAAACCCACGATATAAACAGCAAGACACTGACAGAAATGTTTACATGCCTCGGGGTTGTTGACAGATCTTCCAATGTACGGCCGGAGGAGAAGCCAGCATGAGTTGGACTTGAACTCCTAGCGACCGTATTGGTGACAGGCTCCTGAGTCATTGCTCCTCGCTGGCGTGCTAAGCACCCCGACCACGGGGGCCTCTGCCAAGATTATTCGCGCGGGTTGTTGCTAACGTGTATGTTAAAATCAAATGTTATGTTATGTACAGATTAAGTTTTAACTCAGCCAGGCTCTACCCATATAACAATAACAACGACACAACACCTATCCACGTGATTAATACGCAGTATACTCCAGTTTACCTTATATGCTGACGTCTACCTATGTATGGCAATAACAACGACACAACACCTATCCGCGTGATTAATATGCAGTATACTCCAGTTTACCGTATAAGCTTACGTCTACCTATGTAATAGCAATAACAACGACACAACAACCATCCACGTTAACATGCGGTGTACTACAAATCTCCTTACATGCGGGGTATTTTGTAGCCTATCGAGAGTTACATATTAACATACCATACGTGCTCAGCAGCTGAACCCGAGGTTATGGGGACGGGGTGCTGGTGGTTAAATCTGTAAGGTCTGGCACAGCAGGTGAACCAAAATAAATTTTGGCCAGGAGTGCATATTCTATAGACTTATGCACGAGTGCCTATACTAGGTCTATTGATTTGCGCTTGCACTGTGTCATTATTAAATGGCTGAGCGTGTTATTGCATAACCGCGGTCACAGACGCACGTTATATTACATACTCAAGCAGGCTCTCCGTATTGGGATATAGACCCAGGTACATGTAATAAGTATAACTAGCGATGAACTGGTATACATTATGCCAGAGGATAATAGTACCCTAGTTTAAACGATACGAGATAATGAACTCTGAGAATGAAGATTATGATTCAAAGTTTTAAGGGCAAGGAAATCAATTATGCCAAAAGTCAATTTTAGGCATATTTTAAATCTTTTAATATCCCAGTCTTTTATTCTTATGTTTATCTGCAGTCAGTGGTGGGGAACTTTTTATATGACGTCATCAATGAACTTACTGGGAACGCGAGGTCAGCTTAATACTGACGTCACCACTGCAGGCCACTTAATTTCAGGACTAACCGCTGAAGCCTTAGGAAAACTGATATTATTACGCTCCTTGAGGAAAGCTGTGTAGCTTTATTGTACTTTTACATGTTGCCGACACCCTAATCTGCATACTGAGAAATAAAAATCCACCGTGATATGCATCATGAGTACACAATCGGAACGGGAGGAAAGTATTCTATGAAATAGAAATGTTTATAACGAATACCAGGAAAACTCAGAATTTTGTTTTGTAATTTTAGTTAAATGATTGTAAGGTCTAGTTGTTAACCTGTTTGGAATGATCTTAGATTTTATTTTCATCTCTAACTGGGTTTGGAAGTCGTCCGTCAGTCACTTAAGCTCTCTATCTCTGTAGCCGTAATTGTGGTCGGAGCTCCGTAATTGCCACAAACGATCCCTACCTAAACAAACAACATATATTTACTCTCCTGCTAAACCCAGGAAAATGTCGCTCATGACAATTTGACTAATTCTGACAATTCTGTAGTTTTTAGAAACCTGTTTTCAGATTGTTTGGAAGGTTTCTATGGAAACTATGGAAACACATGTAAGTTTCAGCAGTAAAGTATCGTCTTAAGTATCATCTTATGGGGTTTATTTGCCTCTAAAACTTCACCTTTAAGGCGAAAGCTGTGGTCATTTACCGTAGTTAGTCAAGTATTTGAAATTATAATTTGATAATCCGTTCTTAATTGATTCTAATCGTCAGAAAGATTACGGACAAAACATTATAACTCGGTTTCTTCAAACAGTAATCTCTGGCTGTCCTATCGATCTAACTTCCTGTCTATCAGGTGTCCATCGTTTACCTTGTGGTTTGAAGTCGAGCACCAGTTATCTGTGGTTGGCATCTATAGTTTATGCGTTGATGAAGTGTCCTAGGGATGATCCGACGTATAGGTGAAATATTCTCGAGAACGGCGTACAACACCAATCAAATAAATAAAATAAACGAATAAACAAACAAAGAAAACAAAACTAAAAATAAAATAAATAACTAAATAAATGAATAAAACGGGATGGGTCCTATTCGCAGGTGTTAACACATTACATTTACAGTGTACATAACCATCTTGCCTGGCTCCTCATATAAAATGTTCATGTAAGAAGTTGTATGTCATTTGCTCAATTGTTTCAGATTTGAATCTCACAATCTAGCATTTGAATGGTCAGCACAATGTTTTCCTTTAGTGTCTATTATATTCTACCTGGGCTACCTATTAACATGCCTATTGCTATATGCATGAGCATGACTTATAATCCTATTACAATACCGATAATAGGCCTATGTACGTGTAGTGATGACCCGAATGTAAAGGTGAGTTGTCCGGGTACATCTAAACTCTTGGATTCTATGCCTGTTTATCTTATACTATGGTTTTGTCTTTTAAGCAGTGTAATTGGTTACCAAACTACTAGTATGTTCTTGGTCGATTTGGAATAGCGGTATACATATACATGTAGCACCTAAGCTGTTTGGCAGGACAATTTCTTTATTTTTGCGCATTGTCTGAGCAAGTGTAGGCATCTGACTATTATCTGTCGGCCTGTCCGTCTGCATGTCTGTCCTTCCATTTTCTCCGTAACACTTTATCAGATTGAATTCATATTAACTGGGTGCATTGCTGACGAGGAAAGAGCAGTGTCAAGTATCAAAGTATTCCATAGGCAGGTTATGCTTTATATTCAAAATGTACACCTTATGCTCGCTCCCCACAATGATGACGTCACACATGTTTTCAACACACTCTGGTCACGTGCTGCCTTTGAACATAAACTCTACATCCATTAGATCTTCAAAAGGGTTTAGTTACAGTACACAAAACCGGTGCCCATCAAATCCTCAAATGAGAGTAAAACAATTTCTGACACAAATCTTTTAAGTGGCCATGGAAGTAGTATAATATACATGATGTCCAGGCCTCGGTATACAATGTCGAGAAATAGGCTTACAATCAACTGCTCTGGACATGTGATAAGCAATGACCCACAGAGATCAGGAAAATAGTCAAGCTCCCGCGCGGAAATAGCTGACTGATAGTCACTACGTGACTGAATAACGCTACTTTAGTGTTTTTCTAAGTTTTGTGAATTTTAATTGGTTTTCATCTGAGTAGAAACGTTTTTACCTGGATAAAAACAATTACCTCTCACTCGGATTAATCTTTCCATCCAAGTCAGAACCGTTTCCGGCCACATAGTAGTACTGAAAGCAAAACATTGCATTTCTGTATAGGTCTACTTTTGTTTTGGAAAAGTAAAGGCATGTATATATTGTTCATGAGATGGACTAACCATGTGAGAAAAGAGAAACTGTTATACGCATGATTGGCTAATCGGAGCAGACAGGAAGTCCAAGACTTAGAAGAATTAAGGTACTTCTGGTTACCAAATTTTTTTTACCGAATTTTACATGGCATAGGACTTGGTAGCAATGCAGTTGCATTTTCTCATGTTAACGATCATACTGTAAATGTATTTCACATTTCACGTTTTCCATATTATTATGCTGTGTGATTATTGCTTATTCCAAATCATTGTCCTACGAATGATATAAGTGGTGAGGTTATATTCGTCCTCTCAGTAAAGCTTTAATGTGGATACTGGGTATCCTGACCCATACATTTTGTAAGTTTAAAGTAAATTTGGTTTCAGAATACTTTCCTTGACTATTTGAAACCAACACATGCGTGTGAAAAAAACACAGCATCATATATACCAAAGGACGTGACGTGACACGGACATTGATACCTCCTCAGCCAAGAGTTCATTTTCACAGGTTTGTAACAATGTTATAATCATGGAAATGAGCAAATCTCTTAAAGGAGAAGAAAATTTAAATATCAATCAAATACCACTGAAAAGGGTATGCATTTCCTCGCAGGGGCATGCCATACAAAAATTCTAATATGTACCTCAAGTTGATAAATCATAAATAAAGTCAACGTCAAAATTCTCTGTGGGCGACTCCACCGAAGTACAGGTCGTACATTTCCGGTAGAACTCTTCTTCCCAGAAGGTAGAGAACAGTACAGTTCGTTTTTCGCTTGACGATCGGGAAACCGGAATGTTGGACGTAGGTACCGAATTTACACGAACAAGCCGGCAGTTTTAGCGACCCTCAGGCAACACACCCCTAGCATAAATTACAAGGTGTTAAAGATGGAGGACGCCATGGACGCAGCGATTTATGCCAGCTTTGCCGTTTTCAGGCTTTACGTGTATGGCGAGAAAAAATCGCAAAATTAGGCACCACCAGATAGAAAAATGTGCTCTTTTCAGCCTATATAGTGATTTTTTAAACTTTTCTTCTCCTTTAAATAGCCTCAAAAATTGGTGATAAGTCTGCCATCAGTATTCCCGCAATTTTTGCAGCGACAATTATAACAGAATTAATGGGATCGAAAGTATTTTAACTGAATATATCGTGGTAACAGCTACACAAATTTATGAATAACTAAATGATTAGGGTTTAAGCCACATCCGCAGGGGTTCGCGCCCATATTGTGGCAACAGTTTGAAAAAACGATAAATGTATGTTTAGGAATTTATTCCACCTCGAATGTATTTAAGCCATATAAGGGGAGAATCTAAAAAAAAGAATGATAGTAAATGATTATTTAAGGCATTACGCATCGTCAACAGTATTTATCGAACAATATCTCGACAATTATATAAATGAGATTTATTGACATATCCAAGATTATGTAGTCATAGAAACAAACCGACATTGCTCTGAAGTGTTTAAAAAAAGAAGGCCTCTCCTCTGCTTATATTGTAAAACGGGCGTTTCGAGTGCGAACTCTTTTATCGTTAAAATTAAAAAATGTCCTGCTGTATCATGTGAGCTGTCAGAGTTACTGTAACCTCAGGACGTCTGAAAAAAAATCGCCAAACCTTATTTAGAGTAGACAAACGATGGGGAAAATTGAGAAGCTGAACTTATATGAACTAAAAAGATTCTAAAGGTTAGAGGTGTAATTTGTGCCTCTAGAACACGGTAAACCAAGAGATCGGTAAATTAATGCCTACAAAAGCTGTCTCGAAACTGTCCTGTTGAGACTGCGTCCTTGTTGGCGCGATAGAAAAATAATTTACAAATGCGAATGTGTTAGTGAAATGAACAATCTAGGGATATATGCTATAAAAGGCTTTATCTGACCTATAAAACCTAGCCTATTGGGGACAGTGTATACATGTGAGTAAACATTACAATACTAATGTAAATATTTAAATAGGAGAGAAATCCAACACAGCAAACTTTAATCACACTTTACGAGCCAATGTGCACGTAGCTTATACAATGCTGCTATAAATACGTTTATATACTATGTAGACTTCTTTACTTTCTTACATGCTTTGTGTTTTTATCAAACTGATGGAAAATAATAAAAGGTGTTGAAGAATCGCTTTATTTACGTTCATCTTGTAGCATTATGGTTTCACTATATGCAGATCTGTGGGTACGAGTCCAAGGTCTTTTATGATTGCACGGAATGTAAACAGATCTACGCTCATATTTGGATTTGCCACTTCACAACTTTGTACCAAGGACATAGAGGGGATATATAAAGCATTATGTGGCATGTATGTATAGTATGCTTCTCACGGCATATGTGTAACCTTGCGTAGAAACATATGGTAAATGTACCGGCCTTATACTGGGTGACTAAGTTTAATGATGATTATGATGGTGATGATGGTGACGACGACGACGGCGATGACAGTAATGATGATGATGATGATGATGGTGATAATGATGATGATAATAGCAATGGCAACAAGAAAAAGAACAATAATACTAATGATAATGATGATAACTATGATGATGAAACATTATTATTATTATTGTTAAGATAAAAGGTATTTTATTCATGAAAATGGCTTTATATCAAGAGGTTTGTGTTACTTATCTCATAAAGGGCGGGGCAGGATTTATTCTGGGTCCCCCCACCAATAAACACTACCGTCTGCATATTAATGCAATGTTCCTAATACATCAATCATCAGTGGATTACATCTGCTTCTTGTGTCAAATTAAATTGAATAGCATTGAGAATGCCTGTATCTCACTTTAATATTACATAAGCGTGTGTTAGTGTATACAGATATGAATAACTAAATATGTTTGTATACAAGCATATATAAAATAAAATCATTTGTAAAGAATAAAAGAATTAGCGAAAAGAATTTATCGAAAACTTTAAACTGTCTAAACTGGTGTGAGCGAAGATAGCTGTTTTAAAGAGGTTACATCTGATATTTTTGGCCCAAATCCATATTTGTTAATTATATCCAGTTTTCTGAATTATCAGGCTCGTACATTTAGTATTCACAGTGTTAAAACTATTCTACAGTTTCGAAAAACTTATAATGATATGTAGTGATACCCGTTTTTTAATTTTAGTAACTTTATTGCCTATTTTGAAAGGTAAAGTGTGCACAAACAAAGCTGATATTTTGTGAAAGGTAATTATTAGGACAATTCTAAAATAATTTGCACTCATGTTTTTTTTTTGCTTAACGGCAAACAAACACTAACGTTAAGTATATCTCAGACGAACGACCGTTAAACGTTGTCATGAAAAGTACATCTAGTCATATAACTTCCACAGCCTATAGAAAAAGGCAGTAGAAACTCTGGATTCTACGGTGGTCTTTCCTGGCCACATCATTTGTGGCCATTTAATACACAGACTGCAAATTTCATCATTCGAAATGTATAAATATACACCTAAGAATGCATTCACCGAATGAACCGTGAAACAAACTGTTTCAAGCAAAAATAAAACTTGTTTATTGTTTAATTATTTCATTGGTGTGTTACGGCGTACTCAAGAATATTTCACTTATACAACGGTGGCCAGCATTATGGTGGGAGAGAAACGGCGTACTCAAGAATATTTCACTTATACGACGGCGGCCAGCATTATGGTGGGAGGAAACCGGGCAGAGCCCTTGGGAGACCCACGACCATTCACAGGTTGCTGCCAGACCTTTCCACGTACGGCCGGAGAGAAAGCTATCATAAGCCAAAACATGAATGTGACCTTATTGATAACCAACAGGCCACCATAAAATCCAATGTCCTGAATGCGTTTAACTCGTTTGGAAACATTCTAAAAATTAAATCGTGTTGAATGGTCTTTCATCTGAGACATACTTCGTTTTAGTATTTCCTTTGCCTTTAAACTCTACAATACAGTGAGCAGCATCTTTAAGGGTATTTATGAGGGATGGGAGATCAACCTGTTGTTTGGTTTTTGCCACCTCCATCAATATCAAGTTTTATCTCTGTTTAATTCTATCCTGTGCCAAAGATTTATGTCGAAGTTCTTGATCTTGCAGATAGTTTAACTGATACAATGTGTCAAAGTTCTTGATCTTGCTGATAGTTTAACTGATAAAATGTGTCAACGTGATCGCCTCAAATCTTTTACCTTCAACTGACATTTCAACCTCTGGAAGTTCAACCAAAATACTCTTTCTAGCAAAAACTCTAATAATCTAATAATCCATCAAACAACCATGCGAACAGTCAGATGAAGTCAATCAATTAAGTTCATTCCTTGCTCTTATCTTTCCTTAGGCTCATCCATCCATCCATTTATGCATACCTCCAGCAAGTGCTGCAACCCAGCATTCTTAAAGGCCAGAAGGATTTAAAGGCAATGCTACACCAACCGGACAGATTCATTGCAATGACATGGACGATTGTGTACGTGTGAAATACACTTTGTTCATGCTGGCTTCCCCTCCCGGGCTGTGCCCGGTTTCCTCCCACAATAATGCTGGCCGCCGTCGTATAAGTGAATTATTATTGAATACGGCGTAAAACACCATTCAGATAGATAAATAATAAATAAATAAATAAATAAATAAATCTGATACATCTTTAAAATCGCTAGCTACACAATCACATTTGTGATGATTCGTTGCTCTAGGGCTGAATGTTTAACATACATGATATGAGAGAATGAGAAAGTATTAAACTTTCACACATGACCATTTCTTACAGATTGTATTTGTTATGGAATATACAGTGATTGGACATGCAGAATTGGCAGTATACGTGTTTGCAGACATGGTGTGAGTCGTCGATGGTCGCATGACGTGAGTCATTTGATCGTAGCATGGTACTGTCGTTTGACAGTCGCATAGTGTGAGTCGTATGATCGTCGCATGATCTGAGTCGTTTGATCGTCGCATGATCTGAGTCGTTTGGTCGTCCAATGATGTGAGTCGTTTGATCGTCGCATGGTCTGAGTCGTTTGATAGTTGTATGATGTGTCGTTTGATCGTCCCATGATGTGACTCGTGTGATCGTTGCATGGTATGAGTCGTTTGATCGTCTCAGTATATATTTTGTGAGGAGTAGAAACAAAGTTTCTGCCTTCTTCAGATTATTAAATTTAACGAGAAGAAGCATCGGATCGGTTTTGAGCTCATAATAACATTATAGATAAACAACATTTTCAAATCTGTTTATACTTCCAAGCTCGCACTGATTGTAAACTTTTTGGTGAAATTTATTACGATGTAAACTGAACCGTCGATTATGATTCTCGCCGCTGCGCGATTTTAATTGTTATTATAAGGCGGAGGTAGGCTACGGTGACCCGTTAATGCCAACTGAATTTACTGAATTGTCCTTATTACAAAGCGCATTAAAGATTCTCTCCCCTTTATACACATTTTCGTAGCGGCGTGAACAGCTTCTTCTTTTTCGCTGTGATCGTTTTCGTCGCCTATAGTTATGATAGTAAATAAGTTCCTCCACGGTGTAAATAGTTTCTTCACGATGGATCGAACGGTTTTCTTCCCGGTGCGAATTGTTTGCTTCGCAGAGAAAACTTTTCACCACGGATTAAACCGCTACATCTCTGAGAAACCGTATAATTCTGTTTTGTTTTGTTTTTTGCTTTTTTTTTAGGTATATATAAAAGTTGTATTTTTTATTATAAGCAAAATAATAATATTATAATTTTAATAAGATTATAAGTGAATTATCAATTCTTTCTAATTTGTTTTCGCTTGGAAACACTGCCAAACTTGTTCCAAAGGATGAAAAGTTTCAAATTATAACAGCCTATGAATGTGTGGAAACTATGAGAAAATTAGAAAATAATTCGAATGCCCCTAACGGACCATCGTAGAACGAGTACATGTCCCATGTTTTTAAAGTGACGGACTCAAATTACAGTTCCGAGTGCAGAGTAGCGACGACACTGAATAAAGCGTATCGATCCACGAGCTGTGTGAAGGCTGTGCGCCGCTCGGCTCAGTCTTTCCGCCTTGCGCAGGGCGAAGCAGCGACGACAAAACCTCCATGCTCTTTGTCCGAAGGAAAGGCTAACAATCCGTTGAAATAGGCAAATATATTCTGTGGCTAAAGTGAGGTAAGTTACTATTTATTGAAGCCTATATTTCTTCACGTTTATAAGGGCTATCTTACCAAACGAACAGATGTTAAATACGGATGTGTGCGGGCATAGTCATGGAATAACACTCCGTGGATGTAAATACAGCACCGTAAAGCTGTGGTTTTGATGTCCGCTCAGAATATGGTCACGCATACAAGACGTGCGTGCGCATTTCACTATGCCTCGCTCCACCACTAATCTGCGGAAGACCTCTGCGGTGCAAGGACATCACGACAATGACCGATTGCACTAGTGTCGTAATTATAGCGAATAATTTACACTCATATCAAGTTAAATACATATACTAACGTGTATCTGATACAGAGTTGGATTTTATCACATGCATTTTTAGCTCCATGTCCCAAATCCCAGCGTACTAATGGGAAGGTCTTCCAGCAACCTGCGGATGATCGTGGGTTTCCCCCGGGTTCTGCCTGGTTTTCTCCCACCATAATGCTGTCGTATAAGTGAAATATTCTTGAGTGCGACGTAAAACACCAAACAAGTAAATCAATAGATCAAATCTCAATTCTCCAACTCTTCATTAAATCTTGATTAACAACTTAACACTAGCCACCGGCTACTTATGGCCAGTCCTTCTAAAATAAGAATATACTTATGTTTTCATTATTGCTTTTTACTGTATTATAAACTAATTGAAATTTCAAACATGCACCGTAAATTGCATAACGGTACCTCTCATGTACTCGTACGCCGTGTTAGGAAACACAAACATCCCCACGTCATATTCTTGTGGAAAGTGACACTGATACCAAAAATCTGATTAGTACTTAGTACAAATAATTAATTACTTAATAATTCTTAAGAATTTTTTTATGATGTGACTGTCAGGTTTATTGCCGCAGGAAATGTGACATAGTCCAGAGAAAGGCTAGCTAACAAGAAGCCAAGGTATAACACAAATGTGAGCTGAATTTGAACCTGTGATCTCACCGGTCGATAGGCAAGAATCTTGACGTCCATGCAGACATCCGTGTACCAGACGCCAACCATAGTAAATGTTCCGGGTCAGTAATCGCAAGACCAATTCCAAACCAACGTTCAACACAAACAAACCGTTAAACAACGTAAAAAAAAAAAAATTTTTTTGCGTTCACAAGCAAGTAAACTTCGCTGTTACATTCGTAATTCGCAGAAGCATTTGCAGAATTTAATCAGTTGTGTTTTAATCAAAATTTTGAGTCAAATTGTTACTAAATTTTGAAAATATTAAAACTGCGACTTTTGAGCCTTTTTCTTTTGAGTATCTATACTTTTGCTCCATTTATTATCAATTCCTGATGTAATCTGGGACTTTAGGCAGCCGTAGCATATCACATTTTTCCCATCTTACTTTACATTAAGACTGTCATTGATACTCGACGCCCCGCTAGCACAACTGATAGAGCGTCCGCTAGTAGACGCAGGGTCAATCCTAAACCGTGTCACACCTTAAAAAATGAAGTTGTAACTTCCTCGCTTGGCGTTCAGCATGAAGGGGATAGTGCAACGACAAGTTGACCCGTATCAGTATAATGTCTCAGGTGAGGCCACTTACCAGCCTTCGGTAAGTCGTCTCAGTGAAGTAGCACTAGATAAAGGAGCGGTGAAAATCCATCCCTGCAACAAGGAGCCCCATTACACGTACATGCACTCTAAGGATTCCTTCGTCGTAAAATGACTGAAATATTGTTAAGTACGACGTTAAAGCACTCACTCACTCACTGATACTCGTCAACTCACGGAGTATTCGAGGCTCACATGAGATAGACGCGACCACAGTGTCCATCACGTTTTTGTCGACTGATTTCGAGGATAGATGTCAAAATGCAGGATAATAGGAGAATATAATACGTGTAAAAGACTCAAGCATATACAGAGTAAAACCAGAGTAGCGACGACAGTGGGCTAGCGGGCAAAACTGTTCTAACTTAAATAAATATCAGCAAATTACACCATGCCTTAAGCAGAATTAGATAAATGTTAACCGCAATTTGTTAGGCGTCACCGTTTAATAACATTAAACATTATACAATAACATTAAAATAATGCAATGGGAACAGCCCTCGGGGTTGCCCAGGACACCAGCAGAATTCTGGTTTCCTCAAGCCAGCGCATAGATTAAAATCAAAGCAGCGACGACAGTGTGACAACTGGCAAATTGTCACATATGGTATGGTTGATCGCTCAACGAGCGGTTGTAGACCTCTGGGAGACTATTGAAAATCGCCACAAAACACAGTGAACCCGTAAATGAATGAGTGGTTCACAGCCTACTATCGTATTGATCCGTGTGATCTTGTGGGCTTCACGATCACCTGCCCAGGTACTACATAGCCTGGCATATTCCCGCTCTCCGTAAACAAGAAATGTTCTCGGTAACTCAATAAATCTTGCTGTCCTATGGAGACTATATCTTCCGATGCAATAGTCCTCTCGCTGTGATTCAAATTCCCACTGAGACGCACTGGTATGGGGTTACTACCCCTTTGTAGTGCGCAGAGTTTGTAGTTAACGTTGCCCTATGAGGAGGGTGGCTCCATCGTCATGGACGGTAGCGCGGTATATTCTGGCAAATTTGTAAAACACCAAGCAAGTTTGAGGCCTCGTTTGTCCTTGACACTGAATTGGAAGCGTCATTAACCACTGAATCACGACTCGCTCTCTCATGAAATATCACGCTACACGTGATAGGATACAGCTGATCACGTGGCGCGCCTCACACGCCACGTACTCAAAATGTTCTGAGCCTAGATAAAAATAGAAGCCAAATTCTTACAGAACATTGAAAAACTAAGTAATTCATGAGTGCAAAAGTTAACCACTGCATCTCTACAGATTCACACCATTACATGGAAACTTAAACATTGACATTTATGAAAACAAAAGCATTATTTCGGGAGTCAGTGGATTTGAGAATTTGTATTAAATTCGGCAGTGTCACTAAAGCAGGTAAAGCCTCCTATGACTGAAAATTTTGCATTTTGTAATAGTTTATTTTCGTTTGTCCCTGACATACTGCACATATGGCAAAATCTTGTCTTTAGGCTGTGTGTAGGCTGTTTAAGTTACACACAAAAGAAGGATGGTTTAAATGTTGAGACCCCGACATCCGGTTATTTGTGCCAGATGCAGTTCTCACAGAAAATAACTATAGATTTTCGCGGCCTGATTGACATATCACTCTGCAGGCGTTTAGGTGCAGAAAGCGGTATTCATTTCTCAGTATGTATGAATGCGGTTCCTTGAGGCTTGTAAATCGGCTCGCTGGCCTAAAATTAGTGGACCAGCACGCCGTATATACGTTTGTACATACACGTGCATTCACTGTGTGAGACCAAGGAAGTGTGGAACTACATCCTCAGGTGAGAGTGAGTTGGTACCGTCAGCGTTAACTCTATGGTTAGGCCCACATAACAAAAGGCGAACACGGACGTAAGTAGCAGTGATCTGTCGTTGTCATAAACAAAGCTTGTATAAAAAAAAAGACAAAAAAAAACCAAACAAACAAAAAACGAATGAACAGTAAGTGGTGAGTCGTGGTGAGTTATATCCAGGCTTGTATAGCACTGAACATTTGGGCGGAGTCGTCACCGCTGTTGTATCTCGGGTGTAAAAACAGTAAAACATCTGCCCTCTACTAGCAAGCTGTGCCTAAATTGTAAGTAGGGCTACACCGTTGACCCCCCCCCCCCCCCCCCCCCCCCCACCCTTTTGGGCCCGGTGTACAGAATAGGCTCTTCTCGTATATTGTATAAAACTGTATGTGTACATCGCCAAGCATCTCCTGGCTCCATGATCAAGAATCTGTCTTAGTTTGTGGTACTATGCTGAACTTAGAATTGAACTTACATGTGGACGCCAGGTTTCATCTCTGTCATGAATGCCTAAGACACCTCTCAGTATTAAAAATATGAATCCTTAAGGGAGTCAAATTTTTAGCGCAGTAAACTGTATTAAAAATGAAACTGAGTTTGACATAAGTCTACAAGAGCTTCGTGATCTTGGAACCAGATCGACTGTGGATTTGCCGGGGTTCTGTCTGGTGGGGTTCCGGCGAGTTGACTCCCTATTTAATTATGTTACAGTCTTGCCACTAATCCTGAAATGAGTTATTTGAAAAATATCTTTAAGTATATTAGAAAAGAACCCTTGCAACTAGATGCAAATCACTTAGGTAGATTGCAAACCTGCTCACAGGGACTGGTAGTTTGTTTACAAACTGGTTTTAATATGGTTGTCTAACATCGAGTGGCATGAACCGGAAAGCCATGCTTTGGTCACGTGACACCTTAGTCTGTCACGTGACACATTAGCCTGTCATTGTGAAGTGGCCAAATGTTGCCGGACTGGACCGCTATGCTGTTCTCACTACATTCACAGTGTAGAAAAAACAGGTTGCTGTTAGTGGAACATCGTAAAAACACCGTGAAAACGCCGTAGGTTTTGGTGGCAGTTTGGGTAATAGTACATTTTATTTCTTCTTCAAATCAACAGCTGTCTTACAAAGTGACACAGGCAAGTAGCACAAGCAAGTAGCACAAGTCAGTAGTGCTATAAATTCAGTTTGGGTAACAGTACATTGTACATATATATTTATGTAGGTATGCATGTATGGTTTGGGTTTTACCTCGTACTTAACAATTATTCAGTCATATGGCGACGAGGAGTGTGTACACTGTGCTGATAATGTGCTGCAAGACTCATGCCGAAGACACCAGACATGACATCCCACCCAGTCACATTATATTGACACCGGCCCAATCAGTCCTGTTTCCTTGCTTTAACCTCTCAACAAGTACAAGTTTTTAGTGTTTGGTATGGACTGACCCAGGTCAAACTGTCCCTCAGATCAGAAATAATTATCGTGTCAAGCCCTAGAAGCCATTTTGATATTTCCCGCTAGGTATATATTGTGACCGACAGACATGTCACATCTCGTAACTTTTAAGTGAGGCAGCATTTTCAATATTGGCGGCGTCATGGACCCATTACTGAACAATGACCCACCGCGACGCCACGCACATGACCTCAGTATTATTACCTTGTTAAACTTAAGACATTCAATCAAGCGCTGTTTTGAAGTTTAACTTTGTTTGTTGACAGTTGATCAAATGGATTTGCTGGCAAGTTCTACCATTTGTATTACCCTCTTCTCTTCTTCAAAATTGTATACAAAAGTTGACTAACGACACGTTTGTATTGTAATAATATATAAGAGCAATGGCGGGAAGAGGTTGACAAGGAAGTATAGACAGGTGGGAAAAGTAATGGGGTGGGAAAGGTAGTGGGGGTGAGGGAGTGTGGGGAAAGGTGTGATTTTGGAGTGGAATGGGAATCGAAATGCAACACCTATAGTATGTTTACTTTTATTTCTACGCCCTATACTTCTGCACCTCAGCAGACGGCTGTGCATGTAAGTTATTGGTGTGTATTGGCACCAGTGTCGGAATGGACATGTCACAACCGGTCTCTGAGGGCCAAAGTAACTCAGTCGTCAGAACCTGTGACTCACCGATAGCTTGAGAGAACACACCTGGGTTAACAGCAGGTGTCACCAACTTCGCCGGCGGCATGAACGTATTATTATGTAACTAGATTGGATAAAGTTCTGAAATACTAAACAACTCAAGGTTTCCAATCAGCAGAAGAAATGAATGTTTATTCTATAAATATTGTCACATATATATATATATATATATATATATATATATATATATATATATATATATATATATATATATATATATATATATATATATATATATATATATACAGTAAATGAACGTTATGATGAGATGGCTTGGTACAACGGGAAACATTATATAACACAGCATATTAAGAGTTAAAGCGTCTACGTTATTAAGTGCGTTACTTATACAGCGAACATTGCCTGGGCCACTTCCCTAAACAACACAAGGTTTCCAATCAGTGACACATTGAATGTCTTCCTACTGAACGTGTGCCCTTTTAAGTGCTCCATGTGGTTGTCCGTGGCAAAGCACATGTTCACTGACTGAAAGAATCGCGGTTGCCCAGGAGTGTCTCAGACAAATTCGGATGGAGTACCTGGCTACCTGGTCAAGACGTTCGCCGTCCGCGTTGACCAGGCTACCTGCAGAACTACCATTCTCTTCACGGAGAGTAGTAATCCGTGAGTCCTTGATTTAATTTTCGTATACAGTAGTTTGACACGTTGAAATATGTTCAGTATATACAAGAAATAAGTTGACAATACATTCGATATAATAGTATCCCCAGCTTCGCGTCAGCGGACAACAAGCCGGTTGTGTGAAAACGTGTAACGCTACCTGGGTAGACTGGGGTGGTCGAAAACGTATATATACACTTATATACTTAAGAAGAGCTCCGCATTGAAGAAATATATATTTGCTCAAGCAGGTCAATTTGTATCTATTTAATATGACTGTTATAAATGAATATGTATAACAATTGAATACATTATTGTAAATATATATGTATTTTATGTAATTCTAAATGTACCTTTAAGAAATTGTATACGGTAAAGATTAATTGTTTTCCCTCGACTTAAGAACAGCGCTGCACTGAAAGAATATACGTTTCACTAATTCGACCATTCCCATGTTTGCTCAGTATTTCAGATATGTATGTGTACAACAGCTACAATCCGTGCAGTGATTGATGTTATAGAAAAGCAGTACAGAGCCGAGTATACTCCTTTTCTATACTAGTTAAATAAAATGAGTAAAAGATATTATAAGTTATTGGATCGGTTGCTGTTTGCACTAAATTTACCGACAGCGTTTAAAAACCTGCGCATTATTTTGGAAAGATCGCTGTAGTGAAGACAAGGTATAACGACAAGCCAGATTATGTAAGCCAGATAAATAAATTTTGGAGGATAAACTGACTTAATTAATATTGCCAGTGAATTCCGTTTGATAACTTTTCATGAGTTCACAATTGTTTTCGGGTTTAGATATACGTTCGTGGCATTTAGTGAGAAACTGTGACAGATATGAAAGCACTGGACACGACTTGTATTAAAGAGGTGACTTGCTTAGGACTGAGGATAATAGACTTTAAACTTAATGCACATGCTTTTACGTGTAGCCTTTACGTCTGCATAAACTGAGTGGTTTGAGGGTAAACTAACAATTTCTGGTTTCGTTACACAAATATGCGACACAAAATTTAAATTAAAATTAAATAAGATTAATTTAAGTCTACGTTATTTTTTATCTACAAGAATGCCTACAAGCCATTAGAACAAACTGCTTGACATGCTTGTTTGAAATTTTACTCAGAATAACGAAACAACCGTACTGATTCTAAGAAATCTTCCGTGAGTATAAGAATTTTTCTGCCGGTTTAAAATAAAGGTCACCCTTTGATGTTTTGAACACAATCAACGTTTGCCGCCCGACCGTCAACACGGTACAGGGTATTCTTATATATATACATCTAAACAGGAAACAATACTTAAATGTGTATTTAGCGGTCGCTGTGAGTTCAAGTCCAGCTCATGCTGGCTTCCTCTCCGGCCGTAAGTGGGAAGGTCTTCCAGCAACCTGCGGATGGTCGATGGTTTCCCCCGGGCTTTGCCCGGTTTCCTCCCACCATAATGCTGGCCGCCGTCGTATAGGTGAAATATTATTGAGTACGGCGTAAAACACCCAACAAATAAATATATAAGTAAATTAAATGTGTATTTGTGTCAGTCATTTTCTTCTTTATTTAATTTCAACAGGTTTTTATGAATATGATTGCGGAGGAGCGCACACAAGATAGCATTAAGGATAAAGGATGGGCCTGGGTAGTTGCAGTCGGTGAGTTCAGATCATGGGCCACGCCGCCCGCTTAACACAAGCCGTCCTGAGCGGTGGGGAGTTGAGGGTGGGGGTGGGGGGAACTGCATGAAGTGGTATGGCAAAATTTAATTAAATTTAATGAGATAATAGGTATTTATGTAATTTACTGGAATGCCTACAAGCCATTTTTTAGAACATACATTTTGTCATGCCTGTGTGGTCAGGTACGACGGTTAATGAAACAACCGTGCTGGTCCTGAGAAAATCTTCCTTGACAAGAAGAATTTCAATGCGCTAATGTAATTCATAGTTTAAGAATATGGCGATATCCACAGAGGTACTCATTATAGAGCTTTTGCGTATTTATGGATCATTGGAACCCTGTAGGTTTTTTTTTTTCACAAAAACAAAAAATCGAAAAAAAATTACAACTTGTTGTGTGGAGACTATATATAAGGTATGCTTTTACCAGTGTAACGAATCTCAGGCTTCATGTATTTAGCAGAGCACTGGTTGGCCCTGTTTCACTATGTAGCGTTACTGGGAAAGGTATCACGACTGGTGTCTTTTGACTAGTGTCTTTTCTCGGCCTTGTTTACAGATGGTGGGAATCGCTAAGGGGTGGCCGCGGGCTTTATTAGAACCAGGCTTTATATGGAGACGCAGCCACAAGGCCATAATAAAGTTCACAAATTTTCCATCACTCCCATTGTATGATTCAAATTTTTGAAACGACATTTTAACTTTTTAACTGCCGAGAGAGTGTATGGCTGTATGGTCGTTGGGGATTTTAGATCTACATGGTAGGTAATTACATTAAAATGATGTTTTCTCTCACCCAAGTTGACATGTTTCAGGTTCATAGTGGTTAAGACAGCTGTTGATGTAGGTAAATGCAAATAGACCACTTTGTGGCCCAATGGTTAGAGAGCCCGCCCTGAAGTCGGGTTATACCACAGACTTTAAAAATGGTATGTGTCGCTGCCTCGCTTGGTGCTCAGAACAGAGAGGTTAGAACAAGGGAACACGACTGGTTGGCCCGGTTTCAGTATAATGTGACAGGGTATGGTATCACTGTCTGGTGTCTTCGGTATGTTATGCCGGTGGAGGCAGCACTGTAGCGGCATGGACTCGCCCTGCCACAAGAAGACGCATTGTATGTACACGCACCTAATGATTCCTCGTCGTCATATGAGTGACGTTAAAAGTTGTTAAAGTACGTTAAACGTTAAGCTAAACGTTTAAACGTTACGTTAAACATGTAAATAGGGAATGGTTCTCATTATTTGTCTGTTTCAGCCCCCTCTTAAAAGTGGAGTACCAGAAAAGCATTTAACTCAGCATACTGTTATATTTATTTATTTGATTGGTGTTTTACGCCGTACTCAAGAATATTTCACTTATACGACGGTGGCCAGCATTGTGGTAGGAGGAAACAGGGCAGAGCCCGGGGGAAACCCACGACCATCCGAAGGTTGCTGACAGACCTTCCCACGTATGGCCGGAGAGGAAGCCAGCATGAGCTGGACTGGAACTCACAGCGACCGCATACTGTTATAGGATAAAACCCCTGGTTAAATGATTCTGAACCAAGTTGCGTAGTAAAGTGTTTTGTTAGGTAAAATTCACCTTTTTATCTTCGTATGACACTTCTGATCAGTACCACGTGACTGACGTGCTGTGCAGCAAGGCTGACGGCTGTATTGTACTGTGTCGCTCTGCCTCTCAACAATTAGGTCGCAGACTAGAAACCCGGTCTCGCCGGTTTTCTATGATGACTGTATGATTGCCCAAAAACCATTTAAGTGAAGAAATCTTGAAAAAAAAAATAAGCGTTAATTTTGGATGTCAAACAGTATAACAAATATATACACAACTCTTTTGGCAAGTTCATTTTCACTTAAATCCTCTTATAAAACACGTGGTTGTTTCATTTCCTGGTTTACTTGCAAGTAAATCCCTTTGGTGTGTTTATTTTCCAGCCTGTCTGTTCGGAAACTTCTTCGTGATTGGATTCGCCAAGTCGTTTGGATTGTTTTTTCGTCGAATACCTGGATCTCTTTGACAGCACATCCAGTTCTACCTCACTCATATTTGGCATACAAGGCGTGTCCTTCAGCGTGGCCAGTAAGTTAGCCATGCCATTTTCCCATGTGTGTCGCAGCTATATGGATAAATTGTAATAATGCAGACATAAACCCCATCCATTCATTTCCACGCGATGCTTTAATATAAATATATTAAATCAGTCGCCATACTCTAAACCTGGGCACATTACGATGGTGGTGAGGTTTCTCACTGGAGTAAACTACCTATCTTTGACAAGTTACTAGCGAGCTGTAAACGTAGCACATGTTTACTATAGTAAACATTTTTACAGTATGATGAGATTTTTCCACATAATAAGTCATGTTTACCTGAGTATTTGTGTTTTTTGAAAATATACCCCTTACATAACTATGTAATATTTCACATGTTTGCTGTACATATATGGAACACATTTTTTAAAAAATTGCTGAACACAGTCTTTATGAATGAACATCAGGTCACTTGTAAATTCTTGCAGAAATGTGTTTATCAACGAAACACTTCATTTAAATGCGTGCGTAAAAACTTTCTGAGTATGGGGTTGGGCATAAATAAAGGAACAAATAAAATTAGTTTTAAGTCAAAGGGATTCTTTGTTTGAGCCTCACAATTAATTTACTGGGTTTTTGGGGGTTTTTTGCGCAGGTTTATTTGTGATGACGGTGGTGATTGAACGCCTGACGTGCAGAACTCTGGCCATGATCGGTGGTGTGGGATTTAGTTTAGGTGTCATTCTGGCGTCACAGGCGAAAACGTTGGCGGAGGCGATTCTCTACATAGGAGTACTCACAGGTGAGCTGGCGCATTTATCTGTCATAGCACCAGTTAGGATAATAGGTGCTGAGAGGCGTGTCACTCGCTCACCACTAGGGGGCGTCTAGAATTCCACTATGCACGCCAGAAATAAGTGTTTCGTTTAAAAACACATTTCTGTTACGGTTTAAAAATGTTTAGAAATTAAGGAGATGTGTTCAGTCTAATAAAGATGAGAAATGATTGCATCGTAATGTGGTGGATATTTTCAACAGACATACACTGTCCAGTAAACAGAATTGTTTAACACAGTAAGATTGTGACCTGCTTCTATAGTAAATGTTTCCTATTTATTATGTAAACATAATGTTTATCCTTTTTTTATTACTGGACTGTTTGTGTTTATTGAACACATTTCACATGTTTTTCACATGTTTCACAATGAACGCATCTTTCTAGTTACTAAACATACTAAACAAGGACGCGTCTCTAAACAATAACAGAAATATGTTTATAAACTTATTTTACTGTGTAGTATTCACCCGATGAGAGAGTAGAGTTACTCAAATTTGTGGTTTGAGGTTGACTTTTATAATCGTAAATCAACTTTCCTCATAAACCATGCGACATAGATGCCCATCTGAGAAACTTTTCCCCTGTCTGTATGTGTACACTTGGATGAAATATTTCCTCGTACACAAAAGGAATGTAACGTCGAAACATTAGTTTAATATTGAGAAATTTTAGAGTGGTTAGGTCACATATTCAAGATTTTTTCATATTCAAGTGTGTTAAAATTAATTTTGGAAATGTATGGAACTGAGATATCGCCGTTCAAAATACTCAAAATTGCGTAAACAGGAAAAATCGAATACGCCGCAAATCAAGTGCGAGTTATCTCTATACCCCGTACAGTGTATGCGTGTTTTAACCGTACAGTGTATTAACCGTACAGTGTATGCGCGTTTTAACCGTACAGTGTATGCGTGTTTTAACCGTACAGTATATGCGTGTTTTAACCGTACAGTGTATGCGCGTTTTAACCGTACAGTGTATGCGTGTTTTAACCGTACAGTATATGCGTGTTTTAACCGTACAGTGTACGTGCGTTTTAGCCGTACAGTGTATGCGTGTTTTAACCGTACAGTGTATGCGCGTGGGGTATGATTGATGAGAAATCGTGTTTCCGGTTGCCTTTACATGGCCATTCTCATGGCCTCATAGGAATTCACAGTTAAAAGCTGTTTTATGGAGATACTAAGCACCTCAGAGAGAAATGTCTGTAGACGTATAGGTCTATTTTAACTTATAAAAATCCTCCTAAATAAGTCAGGTTACATCATTAATTGTCTTTCCTTTTAATGCATCACTGTCTTCTTCAGGTGTAGCAAATGCTTTCCAGACGGGGCCCTATATGGTTATGCTTGGAGCATACTTCCACAGACGATACGCGGTGGCGTCTGGGATAGCCGTCTGCGGAGGAAGTCTTGGCCAATTTGCTCTCCCACCGATTCTTCGCTACTTCATTGACGTCTTTGCCTTTCGCGGAGCTGTCCTCATTTTCGGTGGACTTATCCTCAACTGTGTCGTCTGCGGAGCTTTGATGAGACCTGTGGCAGAATACACCAAACGGCGGCGAGGCAAGAAGCAAAACAAGGGAGATTACTCTAACGAGAAAGTTTCTTCAGCGGAGAAAAATGAGCATGAAGTCATGCTGGATGAACACGGGATGGCAAAGATCCGTGACGATGGAAGGCAGCTGCAAAATGGAAACGTTCAGGTTGCTCCAATAAAAGAAGAAAAGTTCAGTGCGTTGCTTGATTCACGGGATGGTTCCCAGCGCAGAGTGGAAGAACAGTACCTACAGCTCGTTAGGGCTGACCCGCCATTGCATCTTAGCTCAGGAAATCTATATTCTACACCAGAAATATTTTCACATTCTCACACATCAAACAGGGGATTCACAGAATCCATCGACAACACTGCTTGCGTGTGTACCTCCATTTTCATGTGTCGTTGTTGCAGCGGGATATCACATTATTGTTCCATCCTGAAGAATCCTCTGTTTCTACTGGTGTTATTTTCATGTGTATTGGGATATATCGGCGTTGCTACCCAAGTAGTTTTCATACCACCACACGCGAAAGATGTCGGCCTCAGCAACCACGAAATCCCGCCGTTGATATCAGTTATGGGAGGGTGTGACCTTGCTGGACGAATTCTTATAGGATTACTAGTGGATTCTAAACTGATAGCCAGTTACAGAATCCTCTCCATAGGCTACCTGTTGCTAGGCTTGACGGCCATCTTGACTTTCTTGGCCAGGAACTTCTGGGGTTTCGTGGCAGTGTCAATATCATATGGCATATGCGGTGGAATAATGTACTCGTTGATCGCTGTGGTGCTAACAGACTTCTTCGGGTCACACGTGTTACCCAGGGCACTAGGAGTAACTTTCTTGTTTCAGGGCAGTGCACTGTGTGCAGGAAACCCTTTTCTGGGTAAGTTCATACTCTTTACTGCATACGGGCCGCTCTCTACGCTCGTTTTAGACAAGCTTGACCATTAGAGTAGGTTTCTTTAGGATTAGCCTCATCTCTCCTGCCCTCGCCAGGGAACTATTTAATCAGCATTCGTCCATAAAATTGTTGGCTAGAATCATGTTATGCACATTTAGCATAAAGAGAATACATGTGTATAAAGAATTATTAGAAACAAAGGTTGAGTGTTTGTCTTTTACCGTCACTTCCCGTCTCATACAGTGACCAGTGACCTCGCTGATGTTTCTGAAAATTTCTCTACAAAATTTGCTAGTGGCGGCAGTGATGTAAAGCGAACTTAGAGAACGGCGCATGTGTTGATGTAAAATTCTTGTATTGCTCCTTTACACACATATATATATATATATGTTGTTCAGTGAATTACGAATCTCGCGAAACTTAACGTCTTAGAATGCTGATGTGATGTTATAGCACTAAAAACTGAAGATTTAAAACACCACAAAGTTTTCGTCTTGAAAGTCCAGTGAATATTATTTTAGAAAAATATCATAAAAGATTTATGATCACCGTAAATCGCTGTGAATTGTTTAAGGCCGTGGCTCCCCAGAGTTGTTTTTGTCGCGCTGATCCACGAGAGTTTTCTCCCTTGTTTTGTATCTTAAAAACAAAACGAGCAGGATAGATGCTACATGTTTGTCGTATTAGTTTAACTTAAGATTGCATAAGGTCATTTATTTTATGCAATAAACTTGCAGGAAACAGTAGTTGTAAAAACATGTATCACCAGCATTCCCGTTGTGCTATTCCGTAGGATATCACAATCTGTTCCTTGCAATTTACGCCACCAATTTCTTTATCCTTTTGCTCCTCGAAGTTCATATAGCGCTTTGTCTTTTCTTATTTGGGATGAAGCAGTAATTTATGATAAAAAAATCTTCATTTCTTTAAAAACAGGCAAAACTCAAGGCTCTGTATGTTTCGAAGTTTGTTGTCAAAAACGGATCGACGAAAAATGAGTTTTTCACTAGGCTAATCACCAGGAGTTCAACCTCATATTGTCGAAAACGCAAGGTCATTATTTGTCGGAAATTTAAGACATTTGGCTGCGAATATTTAATTTTTATGTGTCTTGATTGTCCTGACCATTTTCGACCCTGTCGGGCAAAATGACTTATAAAACATGGTACATTCTGTATTTTTAAATGTTTCAGGTTGGCTGCGGGACATGAGCGGAAGTTACGTCATAAGCTTCTGTGTGATTGGTGGAATTCTGATACTAGCTGGAGCCACTCTTCTCTTCGTTCCATTGTTCCGTAAATGGATGGTTGTAAAATGCGACTCTATTATAATAACGGAAAAGGACTATATTTCAGATAAATCAGAGCTGGAGAAACCGAGAGCTGGAGTAGAAGGCATTTATGCATAACAAAATTTCTACTACATGTACAGACAGATTTATTTTGTATGCATATTGTTTTAACACTAGCTGCCAATGCAATGCATGGTCAGGATTAAAGAACATTTGTTTATTATTTGTTTGATTGTTGCTTACGCCATACTCGAGAATTTTATGTCAATTATACAATGTCGGCCAGCTTTATGGGTAGAGAAAATCGAGGTTTCTGCGCAAGGTTTCTGCGCACCATAATGCTGGCCGCCGTGGTATAAGTGAAATATTCTCGAGTATGGCGTAAAACACCAAAAAACGGAAGTCGTTTTCACGGGTCATTGGATCAATAGTTTATGGCCTATAGCACCGAGTCGTTCGTTTACCAAAGTTTCTATTTGACTTTAACACACACTGGAACAGACTTTTGGAGGAATCGGCCTTATTTCTACATGCAGTCATACTGGGCATTCTGGTCATACCAAAGCGAGTGAATGACTGATGCATTATTTAGTATCAATTGGAATAATCTCTATATTTACTATACATTCTTAGTACTTAGGCGGTTCGTGTTGTTTTGGAAATTGGCCTTGCCCTTATTTCACCACGCAGAACGTCCATTACAGCTGACTGCTGGCCTATCAATGTCTATATCCACGTCTACATTAGAACCATCATGCGTACAGGTACATCTCCATGTGTTTCCCCACGAGATCTTCAGTTTGGATTTGATTGGCATGATTGACGTTTAAAACCGTACACAACAATTTGAAACGACCGCCGTTTGCCAGGAACCTGACAAACGGCTTGACCGACAGCCACATTAAAAAAAAAACGGCAAGAGTTGGATTCGAGCCTGTGACCCCATTGGTCAAGGGCCAATCCACTTCCCGTGAATGAGATAGCAAGGGTCGTCTAAAGCCAGAGGAAATAACTATTTATCACAAATGTAGCGTGCTAGTGCAGCACAATGGCTTCACTGTCAGTTGATCAGCTCATACTGGCTTCTTCTCTGGTCGCAGGTTATTATATTTATTTATTTCATTGTTGCTTAACGCAATACTCAAAATTTTTTCACTTGGACGATGGCTACCAGTTTAGTGACTGGACACCGCAGTGCCTGGGATAAACCAATGACCTTTGGTAAGTTAGTAACAAACTTTCTCACCCGCATCTGGATCGCATTGGCATTGTCTTTAAGAGACGACCATCTTGACAACGAGCGCACGAGCCCACGACCCATCCTCAGGTGAAAAATAAGTTACGAAGAGAGTCTTCCAAAGTCTATTGGATATGGTAACCTTTGCTATTATTCGTGTGTATCCGAAACAGTTTTCCATTATAGTCATATACTAACCGGGATTTCCCTCTACCTCAGTGGAGTTTTGAGTGTCTCTCACCAATGTGTACGCTGTGAGTTCAAGTCCAGCTCATGTTGATTTCCTCTCCGGCCGTAAGTGGGAAGGTCTGCCAGCAACCTGCGGATGGTCGTGGGTTTCCCCCGGGCTGTGCTTGGTTTCCACCAACCATAATGCTGGCCTCCGTCGTATAAGTAAAATATTCTTGAGTACGGCGTAAAACACCAATGAGAGAGAGAGAGAGAGAGAGAGAGAGAGAGAGAGAGAGAGAGAGAGAGAGGAGCAGGAGTTTTGAGTTCAATTCCCTGCATACGCGACCCACACAATAAATTCTTAAATCATTAACACGAGGGCCCTATACAACGTTAACTTCCAACAAACGAGAGGCCCTTCGCTTGCGAATGTGGGCGTGTCTTTGGAGAGGGGAGGATTGAACAGGGGAGGGGTGTAATGGGAGAACTTTTCCTCCACTTATACTGTATAAAGTCGCCACACGTGTAGCTTGAGGTGTATTAACCCTGTAAACTGATCGTAATGTTGTAGAACAAAAGTAGGCCTACCGGAAGTTCCGTTTTGGAGTTTTGCGTTTCAGGATATCCGTGGTAAAAAGGTTTTTCCATTGTGATGTCTCCATTTCGGAGATATACGTGAGCTATCTTTCGGCAAAGCAATCTCAACATGGGCCTTCCGATCGCAAAATGGATGACATGGCTGCGAATTCGTGTCTGTTGTTGACGTCAAGCTCGCTATACACCGGATATACAACTTTGTGCAACAAGAAATGGAGTTTATCGATAGAATCGTTGCTAAGTGATGAAAATCTCACAGAATGGTCGAGGGTTTAGACTTAGTGGATTTGAAGAAGCAAAGAGTCTAGTATAGACCTATGCCTGCTAAATGTGTGTGTCTGGGAGGACTGATAAATGGAAGGAATGGTGGCTTGTATATTCACCAACACTAAGTTCAAGATATGTTTGTAATCGATACCCAAAGAAGCAACAGTTCAATTTTTGAAAAATTCAGTCTTTCGTGCTGTCCACATACAGATCAAGGATACATTTTAGGGATCGTTTTCATGAACCGTACTTAGTGTTAAGTAGCCCTGAGCTAAGTTCACTTCATATCTCTATAACATACGTTATCATGGCAGTGGCATACTGAGCTAAATGTGCTTCATTAAACCGCGACCTGGTTACACATGTTTACAAACTCCATTTCAGACAAGCGTTTCATCAATGTCTACAAAATGGACTGACCAGAGTAATTGGTTCAACTTGTCTGACATGTAACGTCACCCCTGATTGGGTAGTAGGCATAATCCACTTTTACCGGATTTCCATTTGTTCACTGGCCTATCTTTGAGGTAAACATCTATCGGAAATCGATTTTTTTTAACAGACTTATCGACCAAACATAGTTTAGTCGCACTTAACAAGAGCCTTCTAACAGTGTAGCAACCATGTTGGTCAGATATAGTTTGCTGTGGCAACTAAGCGTGGAAGCGTCATAACAATCACAAGTGTTTTGAGTAAACATTTTCAGCATACATATAAAACATCGAAGGTTTTATTCATGTAGAGGACAGTAGTAAACTCAAGCGGTGCGTGGTGGGCGGCTCTCTGGATGGAGATGTTCCTGACCCTGTTGGTGTACCTGACGTAAGAAAATATCTTTATCTTTTGTAAAAACTAACCTTAAAATGAACATAAAGTCTGCCACTATATATACATAGAAAACAAGCTATAGGACACAGTTTTCACAGGAAAATATGTAAAAAATTCTATAAAGTTTTTTTAAGCCGGGAAGATGAAGTTCAGCATTGGGGATATGGCACTGATGGACAAGTCACTCCGAGAAGCCATGTTGTAGAAGCCTTATAAACTTGGGCAATTACTAGCGCTGAAAGCTTCTCCTGATAATTGGCTGTCACGTCAAAAACCTATTAGGTCTCTATTGTCAGTGATAGACAGATATCAATGAAATAATTGCATTTTGCGGCAAGTGTAAGTGTTAAACTAATGCATGTTGGACAACACGTTTATAAGCAGGGAACTTAGAACTGCGGCACGTGTGGCAATGCGTGCTTGTTGGCCAGGATTCTTCAGTAACTTGTCAGGGAAAACTGGCAAGAAAACCACCTCGGGAGAGTCATTGCTTGAAGACTTTGCATTATTTTCCCTTGGCAAAGTCAGATTTATTACGAAAATATCTTCACAAAATCTGAATGAAAGAGACTGTTATCAGTCAGAAGGTTTGGTAAATTCCCTGAAGTCTGTACAGCCAGCAAGGCGAAATGCTTACACCCATGCTGGACGAAGGCGAGCAGGACCGGTGAAACACGACGCTTGTGTCCACGAACATCGCCCTGACCGCGCGCCAAACTAAAGAAACATCAGCCCTTTGAACACGCAACATAGCTGATACTCTGTGGTTGGTATCAGGCGTTTTTGTTTGTATTTTCTCATTGTCACAGCGTTTAATACCGATGGTACGGGAGAGTTCCTAGGTTTTGTGACGCCACTTTATATAGCTACATCATGGCAAAATGGCGTCACCAAATGCGTGACTAGGTACTGGCGATTGTTTGCTATTTATTTTGTTGATAAACAGTGTATAATTTTTCAAAAATTTTTAGAACATTTCTGGAATACTACTTTATTAATTAATTCAGCTTAGTGACTGATGTTCACTTTAAGGAAAATTGTAAGCTTTTTGGTCTTTCTCTGCATCATTTCTAAGGATGTATATCACGTGATCACGTTACAAATAGGGCAGGTTTCCAAAGCTTCCAAAGTAGAAGGTACCAAAAATTCTCTTTAGCTCTGTTGGTAGAGTGCTGGATTTACGATCAGGAGATCCGAGTTCAAATCCCGAAGTGACCCAAAGAGTATAATTCTTCAGTCTGTCACGGTAGGTTGGACATGCTCATTGGACGACTTTGCTAAAAGCAATAACTGGAGCCTTGGAAACATATACGGAAATGCTAGAGAAAAGAGACAATGGTCCCTCTTTTAGAACACCATCTTCAGCTGGAAACTTCAGCATTTCTTTCCCTATCTTCATCTAAAATTAAAAGAAAGGTGGAGAGAGTCTGCCACTCACATGTATAGCAGTTAAATACCGGTAGTTGGTAAGTGTTTGTTGCATTTTATATGAACTAATTAAAGGCCTGCGTGACCAATTAGTTAGCATGCTAGCGCTGCACAATGAACCAATGAGCCTCTCACCAATGCGGCCAATGCAGCTCAATACCTTCCAATCCGGTCTTACGTGGGAAGGTCTGTCAGCGACCTGCGGATGGTCGTGGGTTTCCCCAGGGTTTCCCCGGGGTTTCCTTCCAAAAGAATGCCAGCCGTCGACGCATATATAATAATCATCAATAGCTTCATGACTGACAAACTGTAAATGACAGTCTCTTCAAGTAACTTCACTTGTAGCTCTAACACGGTGTATTGATTTAAACTGAAACACTGTGTAATTTAAAAAGAAATCACTAACAGAAAACAAAATTAAACAAACTATAACTCAAAGTAATAATGAGCTAAAATAAAACAACCAGACAACTAGGTCAACTTTAGTTGTCTTTTAGTTCATAGTGCTCAAATTTCGCACCGTTCTTAATGTTGAGCTTGGAAGTTATTCAGCTTGGAAGCTATTGGGCTTGGAAGTTATTAAGCTTGGAAGTTATTAAGCTTGGAAGTTATTGAGCCTTGGAAGTTATTAAGCTTGGAAGGTTTTAAGCTGAGAAGGGCTGGCAAATATGTTCTGAGAACTTATTATCCTCGTGTTTCAGATAAATTAATCTTGATGACAACAAAGCTGGACAACAAAGAGGTTAAGCTTGCCAGTATGAAGGGTTATAAGTTCCTCTTAGTTCTCGTCACCACTTGGATATGTGCATTGTCCTTCAGTTTCCAATATCCGCGTGAGTTATCTACATTCATGTATGCAAATTTCTGTTATTTATATTATTTACAAAGTATTTTTGCCAAGCTATATGATGATTGATTATTACCCGGTATAAAAGGAACGGTTTTCAAGACGAAATAAATGAATGGCAAATATGAACCGAATTATTAGGAAGGCGTTAACTTTTTTATTCCTGTAAGATGGCGCTAGTTTGAAGCAATCTAGTAGGATCTGTTGGGTGTGGACTGAAAAAAAGAGAGGTTTGGCAGACAGATTTGGCGTTGGTGTGTCGGTAAGTGACAAAGGACGGTGGTTTTCTCTTGGAGTTCTGGTTTCCGACACCCATAAACCGGACCGCGTCAAATAAGTGAAAACGTCGGAAAGTCTTTCAGCAACCTGCGGGTAGTCGTGGGTTTCCACCGTGCTCTGCCCTGTTTTCTCTAGCCATAATGCTGGCCCAAGTCATATAAGTGAAATATTCTTGGGTGGGGCGTAAAACGCCAGTCAAATAAATAAATAAGTGAAAAAGTCTTAATTATGGCGCTAAGCACCAACCAAGTAAACAAACAAATGAATAAATAAATAATGAAACCATAATAAATATAATTATTTCTCTTGTCAGTTTTACTAAATCGCACCACTGGGAAATGTCAAACAAAGTATCACAGCTTTAACAACAAAGCGTACCCCTACAGGAGAGCCGAGGAGCTTTGTGACGGCCCAAATGTACACCTCCTCTTCCTGGAAACAAGCGAAGAAGAAGACTACTTACGGAGTAATGGTGAGATGACAACGTTAAAGAAAAAAATCCGTTTACTCTAGTCCATACTCTACAAACTTCTGTACACAAGTGGTACACAGTATTTGGACAAAAATGCAAATTCACGTCGATATTCACTCGCGTAATTTGTGTACCGTATCCATAAGGACAGGTAACCATTATGTTGGCCACCGTCGTGCAGGTGAAATATTGTGAAATTGTCGATGTGCACATTCGAAAATAGTCTTTTTTAGAGAGCGTACGTTCAAGGTATTTGGGACATCCTTTCGGTATATATTTGTTTGTGCGTTATAACGTAATAAAAGGGGATGTAGCACATGATTAATTAATATATTTGCACTAGAATTTGGTCTTTTCAACTGACAAACATGTTCAATCTGGATTTTGATCACATTTATATATTAAACGTATTCATAAATATTATCATAATTCTGATTAAATGCGTATGTTATACAAATTTGAAGTGCAAAGTTGCTATCAAATAAATTTATTAGACAGGCATCGAATCCTTATTTAGAACATAAGTAAGCAAACTCTATATGTACCAAGAAGTGAACCCAAATACCCACCATACAAAAATATTTTCACGTGCCCTTTTCTCCTGAAAGAAAAAAATCGGAACAAAAAAAAGCATGAGCGAGCATATTTGAAAATATTTGAAGTTTGTACGCTTTTTCACCTGATGTTCGTGTCGTATTTATATTTTCTCCTCCTGTAAGCGATTGCTGATAACCTAACATGCTTTTTTAATCTTACTTGTGTGTTTTATCTACTTGTGGCATTCATTTCCTTAGGTATGTTGAATGTTTCCACCTGGCTTGGTGTATCCCGGGATTCCTTAATATTTCAACGTTGGTTAAATCAATACCCGAATGGATCGACCATAGATGCCGGCTATCTCCCCTGGGAAGAAGACTTCAGTACCATTCCTAACAGCTTCGGTCCCAATCATGCTGTTGTGGATAGCAGCGGACCGTGGGTGAAGTCATTCGATGTTCAAGTCCACAACGTCATATGTGAGTGGAACGCGTGCTCCAGTACAGGGTCAGGTAAGCGGCAAAGTTTTGTCACGGATCAAGCACTTGCTTGTTAACCCTTGGGGTGAGGAGGGAGAGAGGGGTGGGGGTTGTGCGGGTGGTTCAGCTGGCTCAGATGGTTAAAGCGCTGGATGGACGATGCAACGATCAGGCCTGTCAACAGTTTGCTTCGCGTGTTCGAATCCGGCTCTGGCTGATTTGTGTGCGGTTTTAAGTCAGGAAATTTGTGATGTATCTCTCGAAGGTCGGTTGTTTATACCGTGCACTGCGGTTGGGCACAGCGATTCAATCCACGTAGGCCACAAAGACTCAGATCGATTAAGTACAGTGTGATGCTTAAGGTCGTTCCCATGGCGGTGTACTGTGACTGGAAAGGTCGTTCCCATGGCGGTGTACTGTGACTGGAAAGGTCATTCCCATGGCGGTGTACTGTGAGTGGATCGGGCGTTCTGGTGTCGATATAATGTGACTCGATAGGGTGGGCTGATGTCGGTATACTGTGGTTGGAAAGGGCAGTCTGGTGCCGATATGCTGTGTATGGATAGGGCGTTCTGATATCAGTAAACTATGTCTGGATAGGCCTTTCTGATGTCGATATACTATGGCTGGATGCAGCGTTCTGATGTCAGTATACTGTGTCTGAATAGAGTGTTCTGATGTCGGTATACTGTCACTGCATAGGGTGTTCTGATGTCGGTATACTGTGTCTGGATAGGGTGTTCTGATGTCGGTATGCTGTGTCTGGATAGGGCATTCTTGTGTCTTTATGCTTTGTGTGGATATGGCGTTCTGATGTCGATATACTAAGACTGGATAGGGCCTTCTGATGTCGGTATACTGTGTCTGGATAGGGCGTTCTGATGTCGGTATGCTGTGACTGGATAGGTGTTCTGATGTCGGTATATTGTGACTGGATAGGGTGCTCTGGTGTCGATATGCTGTCTGTGGATAGGGCACTCTGGTGTCTTTATGCTGTGTGTGGATAGGACATTCTGGTGTCGATATACTGTGACTGGGCAGGGTCTTCTGATGTGGGTATACTGTGACTGGATAGGGTCTTCCGATGTCGGTATGCTGTGTGTGGAGAGGGCGTTCTGGTGTTGGTATACTGTTTATTGATAGGACGTTCTGGTGTCGGTATACTGTTTATTGATAGGACGTTCTGGTGTCGGTATACTGTTTATTCCTAGGACGTTCTGGTGTCGGTATACTGTTTATTGATAGGACGTTCTGGTGACGGTATGCTGTGACTGGATACGTTGTTTTAATGTCGGTATACTGTGTCTGGATAGGGTGTTCTGATGTCGGTAAACTGTGTGTTGATAGGGTGTTCTGATGTCGGTAAACTGTGTGTTGATAGGGTGTTCTGATGTCGGTATACTGTGTGTGGATAGGGTGTTCTGATGTCGGTACACCGTGTGTGGATAGGGTCTTCTGATGTCGGTATACTGTGACTGGGTAGGGTCTTCTGATATCGGTACACTGTTTGGCGATAGGGGGCTCTGGTGTAAGTATACTGTGTGTGGATAAGGGCACCCTGGTGTCGGTATGCTGTGTCAGGATAGGGCGTTCTGATGTCGGTATACTCTGTGTGGATAGAGCGTTCTGGTGTCGGTATGCTGTGTGTGGATAGGGCGCTCTGGTGTCGGTATGCTGTGTCAGGATGAGGCGTGCTGATGTCGGTATACTGTGTGTGTAAAGGGCGATTTGGTGTCGGTATGCTGTGTGTGGGTAAGGCGTTCTGGTGTCGGTATGCTCCGTCTGGATACTGCGTTCTGGTGTCGGTATACTGTGTGTGTAAAGGGCGTTCTGGTCTTTGTATACTGTGTCTGGATAGGGTGCTCTGGTGTTGGTATGCTGTGTCTGGATAGGACGCTCTGATGTCGGTATACTGTGTCTGGATAGGGTGCTCTGGTGTGGGTATACTGTGAGTGGATAGGGCGTTCTGGTGTCGGTATACTGTGTCTGGATAGGATGTTCTGGTGTCGGTATACTGTGACCAAATAGTTAATTTTTATGTAGGAGTTACTTACACTTTCATGACATTGATAAAACCGATGGTTGATATGTTCAGGTGAGGGATGGTCACCACTTGGGGTACGTTTTACCCCTTGGGTTGACATAATGAGTGCCGCAAATGTAGACGAGGGGTTTGGGTGAGGCATTATGATAAACATGGCTCCATTTGCCTCAGGCTGCCACAGGGATATCTAGCCAAAATGTAGTCGTAACAACGAATACGTCATTTCTTACTGCTGTTTTCATGCCCGCAGAAGTCCCCTGGATGGAGAGGTTCACCACCGACTGTAACACAGTGTATTTCAACATGAACAAGCCCATGACCTTTCAAGATGCAAAGGATATGTGTAGTGAGTGGCTAAATGCGCATGTTCTGTTTCTCGAGACGCAAGAAGAGGCCGATTATGTACGGAGAAACGGTAAGCGCATGCGCAATAAATGTGGCGTCGTTTTAGATGAATCACATTCGAAATGGAACGAGTGCGTTATTCTAAATTGCATGGAATTCGTTTGATGTTAGGAAATAAAAAAGATCTTGTCTTAAATACAGATACTACTTTTTCGGCCCGCCGAGTTTGAGGTAAATGTAAACCTACACTTTCTCCTTTCTCCTTTAAAAAAATAAAATTTCTACATCAAATTTTAAATTTGTGTGTGGCATGTTGACATCATCATTTAACTGTTGAGACAATACTATTACTTGAGACAAATAAAACAGAGAACAGATGTAAGAAATTCCCAAAACGTGTCCCCAAGAGGTATATCTCCATGTTGATTGTCGTGCAACATAAAGCGCACATGGTCGTGGTTTTCCCCGCCCAGTTTCCCCCCAACATAAAGCGTGCATGGTCGTGGTTTTCCCCGCATAGTTTCCCCACAACATAAAGCGTGCATGGTCGTGGTTTTCCCCGCCCAGTTTCCTCCCAACATTAAGGGTGCATGGTCGTGGTTTTCCCCGCCCAGGGTCCTCCCAGCATAAAGCGTGCATGGTCGTGGTTTTCCCCGATTAGTCTCCTCCCAGCATAAAGCGTGCATGGTCTTGGTATTCCCCGATTAGTCTCCTCCCAACACAAAGCGTGCATGGTCGTGGTTTTCCCCGCCCAGGGTCCTCCCAACATAAAGCGTGCATGGTCGTGGTTTTCCCCGCCTAGTTTCCTCCAAACACAAAGCGTGCATGGTCGTGGTTTTCACCGCCCAGTGTACCCCCAACATGAAGCGTGCATGATCGTGGTTTTCACCGCCCATTTTCCTCCCAACACAAAACGTGCATGGTCGTGGTTTTCCCCGCCCAGTTTCCTCGCAAAATAAAGCGTGCATGGTCGTGGTTTTCCCCACTTAGTCTCCTCCCAATGTAAAGCGTGCATGGTCGTGGTTTTCTCCGCCCAGTTTCCTCCCAATGTAAAGCGTGCATGGTCGTGGTTTTTCCCGCCCAGTTTCCTCCCAACATGAAGTGTGCATGGTCGTGGTTTTTCCCGCCCAGTTTCCTCCCAACATAAAGCGTGCATGGTCGTGGTTTTCCCCGCCTAGTTTCCTCCCAACATGACAAATATTCTTGAGAAAGGCGTAAAGCACTGCTCATATTTATAAATATATTGTTATTGTTTTCCCATACCAATTAATGTATTATTTATGTATTTATTTATTTATTTGATTGACGTTTTTCGCCGTACGCAGGAATATTTCACTCTACTAATGTATTATATTTCACCCTTATTATAAGACGGGGTCAGTTTAATGACTGGGGGATGACGGAATACGCGGAATAAAGCTGCTGACCTTTGGTAATGATCTGCAGTATTTTCGCATATCTGAAGCACAGATTTGCAAAAAGACTGCAAGCCCACAGTGTATTCCAATGTGATAGAAAGTAAGCGATCCCACAGGAAATTTATGTCAGATGCATGACGTGAAAGGGCACCCAGACGTGGTGTACGCTTATCATGTTGGAGACTCAGACAAAATCTTCTTTTCTGTACAACTTGCATTGTGATACTTGAAAGTTTGCAATCTCATTACGTTGCATAAAAATTAATATTTTGAAGCGTGAAAGCATTGATTTATACGTCGAGAGACAAGGACGTTCAAGTCAATGATTGCAAGGTCAATTCCCAAAACGACGAATAACACAAACCACCAAAGAACTAAAGAAAGTATATAAAATACAACGGAGCCATCCAAAGACCAGCAGTAAACATTTTTCAGAGACGCACGGTATGTTCTGACTTAATATCAGCGATTGTCTGTTTTGATTCCGTGTGGATGATCGTGGATATCCCTAGGGCGCTGTACGGTTTATTCCATCACACTGGTAGCCGCAGTCGTATACCTAAAATATCTTGAGCACTGCGTTGAATACCAATCCAATGATGTGAATAATTGGTTTAACTTTTTTTTATCTGTATGCGCAGGTCTTCTTCCCAGTACTTGGGCGACATGGCTTGGGATAACTGTGCATAATTCCACGTGGTACTGGGGATACCAGGATTGGCACAAAAGGGATAAGGCCAACTACACCCCATGGATGAACAAAGAAACTAATGGGGATAACGGTGTCATACAACACAACGGAGACTGGATGCAGATTCGGGTTTCGTCGTCTTTTAACGTCATATGTGAAGTAAACTCATGCCTAAATAGTCCTCCTGGTGAGTGTGACATAATACGTTGACGAACACAACCATTGCCACTGACAGAATCCTATTTACTGTTCCTTTCAAGTCTCTTTCGTGTTTAACATCGGATTCAGGAATATGTAACCTGTTATAATCTTTGTCAGATACCTACCTTTGATAGGAGATTAATCGGGGAATACCAAGACCATGCACGCTTACCTAAAGCCGCAACACCCAGAAAACGAGGGCTGTATTTTCAGGCACCCAGCAGCAATGGTCAGTACACATACATGATATGATGGTCTCCTCAGCATGACAAACATTACACATATCTGAATATCTTACCTTGGATCTTTTTAAGTAGCTTTTAACCAAGAGATGTCCTGGCCGAAGTCCGAAGCACAAGATTTCTACTTATCAATGGTCAGTGACTGATTGGCAGCGGAAAGAAAGGCGTTTTGTTTAGAAAGAACATTTTCTTTTTAAAAAAAACGACGTTTTTGTTACAAAGAACGACGTTTTATCTGAGGCAGTGACGTTTCTTGTCTGGTACAACGACGTTATTCTTGAAAGCGAGGTTTTTCGTCGGATATAAGGACATTTTGTCTTACAGAGTGATGTTTTTTGTCTGCTACAACAACGTTTTATCTGTGAGAGTGAGTTTTTTGTCGATACAACGATGTTTTATCCCATAAATGTTCATTTTTCCGGGTAATAAAGGCGTGACATATCGTTTTGATATTAACCACGTGTAATATAAATTCCGACATTTTGATTGGTCCGTGTATCTTTTCATTCATCAAATCGAAATCAAAAGTTACAACTCGGCTGTACAGGCACTACTTTTTTTACAACTTCTCCGTGTGGTCTGCAAATGTCAACATGGCCGACTTTCAACCAGTAGATATCGTAAAAATTGACAAGAAAAAGGACGCGCCAGAGTTATAAATGTGACAAGAGATAATCGAATCAATGTGTAAATTCTCGGCATTGACTACGACATAGATCTATCGCCACGAAGGCTAAGTAAAATCCCCAGAACGGAAACATCGGGTAGGCCATTATTTTTCTTAACATTATTCCATAGAACTAAAACTTTGTGCTTCGCAAATTTTGACATTATACAGATGAAAGTAAGCGAATCGTCACCCGAATCTTCACAAGAACACTAGCTGGTGCTTAAATTCCAGTTAGCCGTTACAACTCTGTAGACTGTTTGATCAACATTCGTTAAGTTAAGCTGTTAGTTGTTTATTTGAAAGTTGCGCGGAGTGTACTCAGCGCACGTGAAATTTGTCTATTTTAGGCAGTAACTCTTTCTGTAGTAAAATGTAATAGTCTTGTTATAAATATTAACGTATTGAACGATATATTGTATAAAGCAAACTTTTGACGTCTGTGGTATAAAAAAGTCGTTGTGTAAATAAATTTTTTCTGTACTATATTGTACTCCGCGATGTACTGGTCACTTACTGATGACACTTCACTTGACCTATATATGTGATATCACTATGCGGTCAAACGTTTGGAACAAACGAAAACTACTACTCTCGTTTAATAAATTTGATATCGATGGTCACTCATTACATATCCTCTACTTACCTTTGGGAGTGACGTTTTTTGTTACCTCATACAAGAAGGTTTTATTTGAGAGAGTAAGTTTTTTTGTTTGATACAACGACAATTTATCTGATACAACGACGGTTTATCTGAGAGAGTAAGGTTTTATGTCTGAAAGAATGAAATTTTATTTGGAAAAGCGACGTTTTATCTAGGAGAGAGACATTTTATCCGAAAAACAAAGAGAAGGTCGGCAAACCAACATGAAAACAAAATAAAAAAAAATCACATTGCAATTGGCATTATAGCCATCCTTTGGCGACGGAAAAAAACACGTTTCATCCGAACGAGCGACGTGTTATATGAAAGCTTTAGGGAACGCCGTCGGAAAGTATACTAATATTATTCTGTAGAATTGTAGAGGTATAAATGTTGATGAATATGTAAAAGGCCCTTTAGAACGTGGTTTGTATGGATAAACGGTTCACGTTCCACCCAAACAGTGCAAACGAAAATATGAAAAACTACATCACAGAGTGAAAAAGCTGTGCAACGAAGGCGGTGTGATAGTTGGCAAAGTGCTACACATAACCGGTGAAGTCCGGTCTCCTGTCAGTTTACCTCTGTTAGGGTTTTATTTCCGCTCTTAATGTAAATGCTTAAAAATGAATAACTTGCAGAGTTAGACTTTCTAGATAACGCTAAATAATAGCCAGGCTTTTTCGAATTTAAATTACGAGGAAAAACAAATTAGATCCGTGTTCTGTAGCAAAGTAACAGTCAGTAAGTTTTTTTGAGAAAATGCGGGAAAGACCGTAGAGCTGAAGATGTGTATTACTGTCGTATATATGTTTTTTGGCATGATCTGGACATTATGACTTGTACTTAGATATCAGATGTATTGTTTTCGTCTAAATGGTTATTAAACACAGCATTTTGAGTAACAATTAGAATAAAACCCTAACTGAGGTAAACTGAAAATAGACCGGAGATCACCGGTTGTGTGTGAGCAATGGCCAACTATCACACTGTCGTCGCTGCTCTTGTTTTACTTACCATTCTCCAGTATTTTTTACATATTTACTAACACACTGTTCACGTATTCCAGAGACTGAATTAGACGACGTTTCTCCGGAAGTGGATAAAGTATCTCCTACCATTGCTTTCCCTAACCCCGCCGAGTCACAGAAGAGCCTGTGTGAATCCGGAGGTCATTTCAGGGACGCCATGACAAGAAGCGTGCAACTGGAGAAAGTAAACACCGGGCTATGGGGTTACGTCCCTTTGTCCAGCACTGGGAGTCTGGTAGAGTGCGTTAAGAAATGTCTCGCGACGGAGCTGTGTTGTCATATCCGGTACGACCCACATCGTCACTTGTGTTCCTGGCTTAAACGGGAAGTAGATTACCTTGAAGTTGATTGTGCAACTGAGGAATGCTACCGGATTGATATTGTGAGCATTTAAATTGGAAGGTCTGGCACCAACCTGTTGATGTTCGTGGGTTGCCCTCAGACTCGATCTGTCCGGCTTCCTCCCACTATAATTCGGGCTGTCGTAGTATAAGTGAACTCATTTTGAGTACGGCTTAAAACATCAATCAAATAAATAAAGAAATTAAGTATTTGTCTCCGTTTTTTTAGTGATATTTTAATCTATCATTAAACCCTTCATACAGTTGAAACATGTTTTTGTTTTGTTCTTGGGCGTACGTCGCAGTATTGTTCTCACGTAGCTTGGGAGAGGGCAACGACGATTTTCTCTAACTCCCAAGAAATTTAGCTGTAACTTAGGTGTAACATTCGAGTTTCCAGAGAACATTAGGTTTAGAGGCCAGTTCACCGATTAATGGGGATTACTTTTGGCTGTCGGAATTCCATATGTCAATGTACAACATCGGCTCTCCTTGGATCCTTTTCCAGATCACCACGTATCTGAAGAACAAAAAAAAAAGGGTATCAAGGGAGACAACTTGGTTGAACATTCACCGAACATGGGTCCTTCTTTACAAAACTTCGAAGATTTTTTCTTGTGAATTGTCTCGTAAACGACCTTGTGTCATAGTGCTGAAGACAATGTCATTTACGAGAGATATGACGTAAAAATGTTTGAAATAATAATAATAAAAATTCGAGGCCGGTATAAAAAAATTATCTGATATATATACTTTAAGATGACATCAAGAAATTTTGTGAAAGGTGACCCTGATACGTATACTTTGCAACAAATTGTGAACAGTCAAGTCTTATATGCTTGGTTTATTATCGATGCATTGTAACTCGGCCTGTCCTATTAATTATATTCCAGAGCCATAAAACGCAGGTATTCACGACTTTCGAAGCTCACTTAGTGCCATAAATTGCAGGTATTCACGATTTCCCAAGCTCACTTAGTGCCATAACTCTGACGTATTCATGACCCCAAGCACTTTTAGTGCCATAAATCGCAGGTAATCACGACTTTCACATCTCACGTAGTGCCATAAATCGGAGGTATTCACGACTTTCAAATCTCACTCAGTGCCATAAATCGCAGGTATTCACGACTTCCAAATCTAACTCAGTGCCATAAATAGCAGATATTCAAGACTTAAAAAGATACTTAACTGTATATGCTTTCAGACTTGAGCTGCATTTTTCCCATTGGAATATTCTTCACCATGAATGATTTTATGAACTATTTTATGAGAATATATTTTCTAGGGCTGTATCCGTTTTGGGGTCTGGCTGGCTCAGATTGTTAAATCGCTAGTTCCCTGCCACTAACAGACCCCTGGCCGATGAGTTCGGGATTTCGAATCCAGCTCTCGATGTTTCCAACGAAAATTTTACGTTAGGAGGTTTGACACGTCTCTTGTTCAGTCCGGGCACTCCAATTTCTTTCACATAAAAACCTTACAACCTTCATATCAACACGGCTTCAAACACCAAACAAATAAACAAATAAATACTTTAATCAATATTACACAATATTGTGTACATTGAATCTACTTCAAACACTCTGCCCTACACATCAATGGTTAGGACGCCACTTACTTCCCTGTGTCGACGATCGTGCTAGAAGAATCCACTAGGACCAGGTCTCCTCTCTCGATCGCCGTGTCGTTCATCGGGATTACTTCCTTTGTTGTTAAGGTAACGCTGTCCACGCCAAGACCGGGTAATTTGGAAAATATGTCCAGTACAGCTGTGTAAAAAGTCAAGTACATATAAATCACATAGGTATCAGTTCTTCTGCTTCCACCATTAAGGCAAGCATATCTGTGGGTTACTGGAGGGAGAGGTCGTCACTAACTTGCCAAAGGTAAGTGGTTTACACAGTACACCCTAGTTTAGTTAAACAAACTAGTAACCTGCATCGATCAAGTGGAAAATTCGTAAGTATGGTGTCGTACATGAATTATCAAAAGCGCCTCGTTATTTTAATAATCAGAATTGCAGAGAAAGACAGCTCAGAGCTGAAGAAAGCATTGGCAAAGGGGATAAATAAGCATGCTTTTTTCTTATATTTGCAGACTTTAAAATATTGAATTAAATGGATTTTAATTTTGGAATTTTAAGCTCTATGGATTATACGGCCACTGACAAAGTACTCTCACGTCACATCACCTTTGTTTTCTTACATTCACACAAAGCGACATTTTTGTGAGCATCATTCATGAAATTGTGAGCATCATTGTGAGCATCATTCATGTAATTGTGAGCATCATTCATGTAATTGTGAGCATCATTCATGTAATTGTGAGCATCATTGTGAGCATCATTCATGTAATTGTGAGCATCATTCATGTAATTGTGAGCATCATTCATGTAATTGTGAGCATCATTGTGAGCATCATTCATGTAATTGTGAGCATCATTCATGTAATTGTGATCATCATTGTGAGCATCATTCATGTAATTGTGAGCATCATTCATGTAATTGTGAGCATCATTGTGAGCATCATTCATGTAATTGTGATCATCATTGTGAGCATCATTCATGTAATTGTGATCATCATTGTGAGCATCATTCATGTAGTAAGAGCTACAGTCCATCAATATAGCGGTGTTAGATGGAAAGGAAGAGCATGGGAAAACTACTGATAGCGTCTAAACACCAGATATACGGTTCAGAACCACAATAAAATTCAAATATTTGAAAGTATAAGAACGTTGAAATGTTTAACCAGTGTTTTTCAGACGGACAACTTTCCTTAGTCCTCTGTCTGAAGAACACTAATTTACTCTTTACCATTTGAATACTTTAAAGAACTAAAAACTTAAAATTTCATTGCATTTTTTTAAAAGTACGCTGAAGAGTAAACCAGCGTTTTCAGACGGACGGCTTTCCATGATAACGCTGAAGAGTAAACCAGTGTTTTTCAGACGGACGACTTTCCATGACAACGCTGAAGAGTAAACCAGTGTTTTTCAGACGGACGACTTTCCATGATAACGCTGAAGAGTAAACCAGTGTTTTTCAGACGGACGACTTTCCATGATAACGCTGAAGAGTAAACCAGTATTTTTCAGACGGACGACTTTCCATGATAATGCTGAAGAGTAAACCAGCGTTTTTCAGACGGACGACTTTCCATGATAACGCTGAAGAGTAAACCAGTATTTTTCAGACGGACGTCTTTCCATGATAACGCTGAAGAGTAAACCAGTGTTTTTCAGACGGACGACTTTCCATGATAACGCTGAGGAGTAAACCAGCGTTTTTCAGACGGACGATTTTCTATGATAAACCTGAAGAATAAACCAGCGTTTTTCAGACGGACGACTACAATCTATATGCGTAAAAATACTTTCATTTACTTTTTAGAACTTTTTGGAAACCTTTTAATATAGGCAATATTTCTGATATATTTTCATATTTGCTTGCTATCTGCGAAAGTTTTATTTCGAATTGTGCATGCATGTATATTCTACTATACATAGCCATTGTTAGACTATGGTGTCATCACGCACCAGCCATAAGTATATTAATCCCAGCACGCATGAAAAGCTCGGGGTAGAAATCAATGCGATATCATGAGTTTCTCTCGGTATTGATAGCCATAATTTTTTTATTTCTAAAAGCCCAAAATAAGCTTTAAATACGTTTTTCAAATTTTTACTTTAACCATTGATGGCTTTGTGAAGTCGGCCCCAGGCCCCAGTATCACGAAGCTGTCTTAGACTTGTCAGGCTTACACTTAACTACAAAACAGTTTTCTGCTTTAAACTACTTACTTACCTTATAAATTTTTGTTTATTACTTAGAATTGTCTTAGACTGTGAAGATAAATTGAAAATTAGGGTTTAAATTTTTATTATAAATTCAGGAATTATACCACAAATTGAACAAAAGCAATTTAATTCTAATACAGGTTCGTCATCCTGAGCCTGGTATTTAAATTCAGGAGAGCTGTGCGATCCTACAGACCTTTGCGAATTGTCGATCAGGTATTGAAACACACGTGTACAAAATTCAAGCACGTATTGGACCAATCATAATATAAATAGGTAAACCAGATGTCCCACACATTGTTTGCAAATCGTTCTGCATGTGATGTTATGATGTCACAATTATTTTCACCTGGAATGGAATGAAAAGTAACGTTGTCATGAAATGGGACATGGGACATCTGGGGACACTTGTAATTTATGCATTTCTGATTGTGCCCATGGCACCGACAGCTTTGCACCAACCTTTATGTCCGTCCATCGCCTTTTCACCAGAAGGCATCAGATGGCAGTCCTCGGTGTACATTCTCGAGATAGCGGGGAAATCACGAGACCGGAAGTACTGGGTAAACAAGGCATTCCTCTCCTTTATGTCTTCTGTCCAGTCTGAAGATACAACAAGGTACATAACTTTACGTAATTATATGCCACGGTAAATAAAACAACTTGAATATTTATAAAAGAATTTCCCTTGCAATGTATTGTTGCAGCATGCATGTCAAAATGTTTTAAGGTGCGATATCTTTTATTTTTTGACTGTTTGTTTGCTTGGATTGTGTTCTATCTCACTGGAACACAGTGCCGAATACATCACATCATACCACAGCGGTGTCTACCTGTAGCAATGCATAGCAATGTCAATTTACCCCAGTTAGTATTTTATTCCAACTGTTCATGAAAATGCGTGAATACATGTAGTAACAAACATAGCACCATGGGCTCCAGCGAAATTATGTAAATAAAAAATAAAAAGAAACAAATTGTAGTGATATTAGCTGGAATTTGTTAGACATCACAGGTCTAGAATTACGCAAAATGTTCTGGTTTCGTCACGAGTAACTTACAATAACATGAAAACAATACAAAAGATCCAGGTGTCAGGAATGCTTAGTCCACCAGCACAATCCTGGGTTATGTAACTGACTATTACAGAGTGGATAACACCAGAGCAGTGGAGACAGTGTGATAATAGGAAAATGGTCACACGTAATCGGTAAAAGTCTCCTTGGACATTTGTAGTCATCAATACCACATTGCCATTTGTAGTCATCAATACCACATTGCCATTTGTAGTCATCAATACCACATTGCCATTTGTAGTCATCAATACCACATTGCCATTTGTAGTCATCAATACCACATTGCCATTATGCATCATCATCAACATCAGGTCTGTGTTCATACAAGGGACACAGAAGTCCAAACCTAGATGACCACCAATATATCTACAATGTTAAACTATACCGCAGGCCTATAATTTTTATTCAGAGAATAAAAGTATGAAAGCAGCTCATCGTTGACGGACATTATAGGGTGTGCTCGAATGGCTGTACATGTACTGCTTCCACACGAGAAAAAGATTTCGAATGCCAAAGTGTAACACGAGAACAATGTTTGCTAACGAGATTTTCACTCCCCATTTCTCCGATATTGGAGCGGGGTACAGCAAGAACACTCTTTTTGCGCTTACACACTCGTGTCAGCTGACAAGGGAACACTGCACCCGAGTTACACATGTGTATGAGAACACAGCTATAGAGGTCAACCGAGTGTGAGCGGATATGCATCCGTGTGTGTGTGTGACACAGAGGTACTAAAATAGGAAGTCGTATGGAGTGTTATGACTGAATGAGTTGAGGGGATTTCCCTAGCTGGTTATAGGACTGAATGGCGGCTATATGTGCTAAAGACAACGCAGACTACTAGACCAACTCTACTGCACATTTAATTTTAGACCAGCGCGGCTAAATGTGCCGTGGTAGTTGCATCGTGGTCCAGAGGACAAATACACGCCGAGGCGGATATGCTGTATGAGGAGAAGTGGGGCGGGCGTAAAGGTATGTGGGTCAGCCCACGTGTTACGAGAAGGAAATCAGTCAGTGGAATATAAAGGCAATTCACCTGGAAATTCCAAACTGTCTATCAAATGACCAAGACAGGCAGGATTTAGGGTATATAGGTACATATGCGTACGTCCTTGTCTATTAGTGAAGCCAAAGGACTCTCCAACCTAAACAACGAATATACATGTGCAAATTTGTATGCATGCTAGTCTGGGATACAGAATACCACCGGTTTTGTTTTAAACAATTAACTGTTTTAATGATCGAATGACATGATGATAATGTCATATGATCGAAAAATTTTTAAGCTGGACGTAACATCCTAAGCATACATACATGTATGTACCATAGTCATGCGTAGTGTACCGTCTGTGTTTGTTATGTGACTTCTGATGTATTTTTGACTGACTAGTAAATGACTTATCCGTAGTAGATCGACTACTTGACCTTTTATTGCCGCGATAAAACTGAAATATTGTTGAAAGCGACGTTAAAACTTTCAATCACCCAATCACTCACTCATGCGTAGTGTAGTAGCCATATAACCAGACCTCTTTATACACTACACTCTTCACGTGCAGTTCTGAACAATAGGCACAATCAGAGTGTGTACTGCATGTTTGGCAGAGCTGAACAATTATTACAAAAGCCTGCAACACCACGGAACGTTAAATACCAGAGAAGAAATACGGGTCGAAGCGGATATATTGGTGGGGAAAAGTCGACATGGACGGGTATACAGGTATGTGGGTCAGTCCAGGTGTCACGAGGAGGGAATCAATAAGCGAACAACTATACAGCTAATTCACATGGAAATTCCACTACATTCGTTCATGAACATCACAGTTAGATACATGAGTATTCATTTACGTCTATGTATATCCGTGAAGCCTGTGTTATAGAAGAGTAAGAAATAAATAAGTACAGAACTGAACAGTCTACTGTATTATACACAGTTATCAAGGTCATGTACATGTATGTGTTAGAGAGCATGCGCCGGGAATTTCAATGAGCTGAATGTGTACATATAGTGCTATTGGCCTGGTCTTTGCTCCACTCAAGTGTACATGTAGTGCTATTGGCCTGGTCTTTGCTCCACTCAAGTGTACATGTAGTGCCATTGGCGTGGTCTTTGCTCCACTCAAGAAGGTTGTACAACTGAGCTGTGGACTTGGATCAGTTGAAGCGTGTGGGTGGCGCTACACCATTAGACTGCCAGTTTCGTGGGGAGAGTTCGAAACCGATACCGACTCCAGTCTTACCGACCGTTCAGTATGGTGAAACACGACATCTGGCGATGCATATCCGTGTTTGGTCACGTTGTGGCAATCACCGCCATCGCTACTACCCATATAATACTTTTAGGCGTCGGGCTCGGAGTGGTTAAGCCTTACATCGACACGCGGCATTTCTCACAGGAGATCTCCACGTGCACTGTGACGTCAGTGCGCGAGCGAGGCATGGTAACGTGTGACTGCAGCATAGAGCCACATACCAAGTGCGTGTCGGAAAAGCCCTGCGCAGAGATCTTAGTAGACTATGTCAGTCACGAGAACGCGTCACGTGTTGGAAATGCTACATTGTATACCAGTCCGTATTATTACGTCGAGTATATGGGTATGAAGGTATGTGCTGCAAGAATTAATAGGCTCTTCTGATGTTTATTACAATGGGGATTCGATCAAAACTAATTAAAAACCACTGTCATCATTACCACCATCATCGTCATCAGAAATCCATCACCGTGAATATCATTATTATCGTCACGGATGTTATCATCGTAATCATTCTCATCACAATCATCACAATAATCAATTAACATCGCCATCACATCCGTCGCATTGGTAATAATCCCATTCCTACGTCATGAGTATTACATCCTCACTCTGATCTCTCCAACTACGTAAATCCATACCAGGTCACAATAGTGTCAAAGTATAGTAAGAAAATAGATAGACCCCTTCACCCTTTATATACCTATATTATTTATTTATTTATTTATTTATTTATTTATTTATTTATTTATGTATTTGATTGGTGTTTTACGCCATACTCAAGAGTATTTCACTTATACCGCGGCGGAAAGCATTATGGTGGGAGGAAACCTGACAGAGCTCGGGGGGAAACTCACGACCATCCGCAGGTTGCTGACAGACCTTTCCACGTATGCATACCTTTATTACAACCATAAGCAATAACGTGTACCGGAATATGTGCTACAAGCTTGTCAGCACTGTTATCATTTGTGCTAAACTGAATAAATATCACAAAAGCCTGCAACACCGCAGAACCCCCATTATCAGCTGCTACCCCATTCATATCATCTCAGCTCAAACAAACGGGCATGCGCATCGCAATCAAGGCAAAGCATGCACTCGGCTGTAACAATCAGACAGTTTTAATGTTAAAAAAAAATGGACGCAAAATGAACGAGCTGAAGATATCTGTCGCGTACATTGCCCGATGTAAGTAAGCATTGCCGCGTTTAAGTGAAGATCGTGAATTGAATCGAGTTTACGAGAAATACCGAGTTAATTTACCCAAGAGTGACGGAGATATTTTGAGAATGACCCATTGGCCGCAAACACGGATCTAGCCTGTCGTCGCGGTCAATAACCACGAATACACGGAATGACAGGAGAAGGTGTGTGGACACAACAAAAGGCATATCCCTATGTGAAATATAGGTCACGCGAGACACAGATGTGGCTGAGGGGGAAAAACAACGCTGGATTTAAGCCTAACAACGTGACGAGGCGGATATATCAAGTATACGGCGCGTTTTAAACAGACGTATCAGCATAACCGTACAGGTGAGGATAACGGAAAAATCCCACACAAATATGTGGATGGAGATCCCGGAATATCTGTATGCTTCAGTGAATTAACAAAAGAGAAATTTTCTTGTACTAATATGTATAGTCATATGAACCAGACATATCTGACTAGGTGTAGTCACACCTGTGCATGTGTAAAACTAGGCCAACTGCGTATAACGGAGTCCTGGTGTTGAATTGACCAGGTGAATTGTTACATCTGAATCCTGGTTCTCCACCTTTACGCCAGTGTAGGAATCCCAAATCTACAGGCTGTGTTGTGTGATATACGGCCGGTTTGTTAGAGCGCATTATTGGAAGTGCTAACCTACTTATGTGTGTACTGTTATGATGTCAGTATTTTACAAGGGAGACTACATGAACCTTACATCTACAAAGGTATCTATATCACGGCTCAGCCGGTGAAATAATCCAGAATTCTGTACCCGTAACCTAGTCTACAATTCAAGAAGACAGTTCACCCGTAACGGCCAGTTTACTCAAACCCGAGTTTACTGAGAAAACGCACTGATTTGGTGATTGGAGTCATCCAATCCAACATCGAATCCAGGTGCATGCCACTGAGAACAATACAGGAGTCATTTTTTATTTAACCAAAACAACAATGGCGAAGAAGCAAGACTGTTGCTGTGAATGCGTGTTTTGTCAAACTGTTGTGCTGGTTGCTCTCTGTGCAGCTCCCATAGCACTTTTCGCAGTGGGCTTCGCGTTAGCATTACCATATGGTTACATTCGGCACTTCTCGCAGGAGCCTGTGACCTGTCACGTGACGTTCGTGCAAGAGCGAGGACTGTATTCGTGTAATTACTGCGATGAAGACTATAACTCCTGCTTTTCCAACTATCCGTGCGTGAGGATCGTGGTGGAATATGTCAGCCACGTAAACCAGTCGCTTGTGGAAAATGCCACTTTATATCACCATCCGTACAGTTACCTAAGTGACAAGAAAATGCAGGTGCGTAGAACTGATCATCGTCTTGACCATCATCTTCATCTTCTTCACTATCATCATCAACATCAGCAGTATTAACACCATAATCACCATCTACATAATCTACATATTCATCATCATCAATGTCATCATCACACTACATTTTGTGAATCATCGTTATTATTAACATCAACATCAGCATCACAGTCATCATCAGCTCCACCGTTTTCATTAGCCTTGTTTATTCATTTCATTGTTGTTTCACGCCGAACTCAATATTTCAAACCTGTGTATGATTGTGGGTTTCCCAAGGTTTCTGTCTGGTTTCTTCCTACCCATAATTTGACCGCCTTCGTATGAAGGAAATATTTCTAAGTGCGGCATAAACATCGATGGAATAAATAAATAAGGTAGCTATCGGAAGCCGTTAAGATCATAGCCACGTCATTCTCACAGCAGTAGTAAGAGCTGATATCGTCATCTTCATCTTCATTCACAACATCTTACTTATTTACATCCTCTTCATCGCCATATTTATTTATCTTTATCCGTACTCAAGAATATTTCACTTATACAACATCGGCCAGCATTAGGGTGGGAGGAAAGCGGGCAGAACCCGGGGGAAACCTACGACCATCCGCAGGTTGTTGGCCATTTTTGTTTAGATAATATCCCATACTAATATTATGACTTGTGCTACCGTTGTTCATATTTCATCACCCTAATTTACTCATCATCTGTCGGTCCAGGCCTGTTGTCATCAATATTATTACATTTAGGCTTCACAACACACTTGCCCTCAACCTTGTGTAACACACAGGTGTAGACAACCATAAACGGCCACTCTTTGTCCAAGTGATATAAAATCGGGATATACAACTGAATTTGTTTTCTTTTAGAAAATCTCAGTGTGAGGGAGAACAGCTCGACAATATTCTCTCCACGAACAAACTTTTATCCGGTAGTGAAACGTACAGATACTTTGATTTCATTACATTTATGTCCAGCCAGTCATAGGACTAAAAAATTTTTAATTCATTGATCACAATTTTCCTTTTTATTATGGGGATAATACCATTAATGACATTATTTTGCGAATTTGTCGATGATTTTTTACCTAGTTCATTGGCATGAATATTTTGTTTGGATGAGAAATCGGATAATAATCTGCTGTGGAGTTTTATTGATTATTTACGTATGTAGTAACTAACTTATCATAATTTGTGTGTTCGCCTGATTTCGTTACAGCATTCAGCTTGTTGTGATCTGTTATTAAACCGTAATAAACTCGAAATCACGCGGTATTTCTCGCGATCTCGTCGGAACTGTAAGCTAAAGCCGTTCACTCAAATGGAACCCGGATACAGGCTTAGTATATATGTGTGGGAATGTTTTCCGTCGTCAAGTTCCTAACTGAAAACCATCTCAGCTATAACTTTTTCTTTGCATGAAGTATTCAGTTACAAATAGTCATAACATTATTTTACACAGTAAGAATAGAGCGCACTTAAAAGAGGGGCCCCAATATTGTTTGAGATAGGCAGAAGCAAGCGCGTATAGGGCACTCCCAAGCAGACTTGGGGCAGGTAAATCGTGTGTCGGACAGAACAGCCCAGTCTTGAGTGACATTCCACGTATCTTGTGAAAGAGTTTTCGAAAGTTCTGTCCTTTCGAAGAGCAAGAGTACAACGTAAACTTGATGGAATAATAATGGCTGGAACAAACTCTGATTGTAAATTTGGATTATTTGGAGTTCTGCCGATGTTTCTTCTTTGCTTGTCAGCGGCCGCGATCTTCTTTGTCGGATTTGGAGTGGCCTATCCGTACGGTTTTACCCGACACTTTTCAAACGACCCCACCCTATGCTTCGTGACGGCGTTCAAACAAAATGGCATCTCTTCCTGTACCTGTAGCGCCGATGAGGACGCTGAGTGTACGTCACAACACCCCTGTGTGGAGATCCTGGTTGATTACGTCAGCCACGTGAGCATGCTACGAGTTGGGAACGCCACCTTGTACAACAGTCCATACTCTTACGCCACTTACAAAAACATACAGGTTGGTCGTAAGTGTTACAAGGGACTTGTCGCACATGCTTGAAGCACAAAGCTAAAATTCTTATAATCATCACAAGTTTTGGCTACACATTGAAATATTTAATGCGTACAATTTTACATTTGTAAGTGGATCAATGTTAGACGCCATTCAAGTAAATGCGCTTAAATCATTAAGCGAATAATACCATAGGTCGCTAATCACCAAAGTCTTTGATAAATTTAGCTAATACGCACAATCTTGTAAAATATTTTTATAAAATAGGAATCTAGCCAACTATTTGGCGTAATCCTACTCTAAACTGCTTTGGCATTCACCATTCATACAATACTATCAGATTTCAAATACTAAAGGCATTACTACAGCTTACTCCTATCATACACAATTTTTCACTTGGAACATTTTATTTTTAGTTTGTAGAAGCTTTCAGATATGATGAATGTTGTGAGTTAATTAATTTCAATGATCACTTATAATCATTTTTAAAAACCTCCCTAGTCTAACATGAAATCAACAGTTCTAAACCTTATGTTTCTAAGGTTTAAAACAAGACTACACAGGTTTACGTCTAATGGTACGTATGCCTACATGTTAACCAAAACTATAATACAGAGTAAGTTTCGCCGAACTGGATTAAGAGTCTCAGATATGACTTTACAGTTCAATGTGTCAGTTATCCCGACTTTAACCGTCTTATGTTGCAAATTAATTTTTTTTTAAGGGTATATTTGCCGTGTCTCATTCTTGTTACGAATGCCCAGGCCACAAGTTCATACGTTCATGGAATAATAAACGCTGTTGTTAGACACTGATATTTGTGTGTCGAAAGCACATTGCCATGGCAAATGTAAATATGTTAATATGTCAATGATAATAGGGTCGACCCTAATCACTAAAAATAAGTGTTTCGTTTATGGACGCATTTTTGTTACAGTTTCGAATCGCGTCCTGGTGTTTAGTCATAAAAACTATATTTAGTAAGTAACTCTAAAGAGATGTGTTTATTAGAGTGTACATGTGAAAAGTTTTGCATAATAATGTGGTGCATATTTTCAGAAAATCATATAGTGCACTAAACATGACTATCGGCATTTCATACTTAGTAAACGTGTAAAAAGGTTTACTCTAGTAAACATATGATATGTTTTTGAAGTAAATACCAGTTTCGAAACTGTAAATGTGTTTAAAAACAAACCACTTATTTTTAGTGTGTATTTAAATATTTAATTTTACGAATTTATTATAATGTCACAGTTATACCTCGATATATATTACAGATAATTCTTTACGGTGGGTATGTTGAAGTTCCCATTTTAAATAAATAAATCACCAGGTTGTGCTGTTTTCTGACATACTTAAAATATTCGTATCGTGGTTTATAAAGAAGTATTTTTAAATAGATACATTGTGTTTAGATCCGCAGTGATTTATAGCCGCCCTGAAATCCAGCAGAATGTCAGAGCGTTCTCAAGATTACCAGTGTTAAAATTAGAAATTACAAATTATTTGGGGCTCGCCGTTGCGTTTTCCTGTCAAATCTTTAAAGGTTGCTCTTGGGACATGGACTCGCCCTGCCACAAGAGAACACAGGGTATGTACACACACGTGATGACTGCTCGTAGTCATATGACTGAAAAACTCCTGTGCGACGTAAAACTCCAAGCGTAAATACATACATGCCTTAACGGCTGTGTCTCGTGATATATGACCTTTCAAACATCTCAATATCGCCACACCTGTTTATAAAGATTGATACTTCTGTCAGTGACCCGGATTTAGCGCTCAATGGGAATTAACATTTTTTTCCCCTTCAAATGAGCGAGACGTAAATAGCACATTCTGGAAAGACCAATGTATGTACAGGCTGCAGTGAAGCAGATAAATACTGGCTGGATAGTGCGGATATAGGCCTGTGTACTGGAGCGTGCGTCATCACTCAGTGGAAATTTTGGCGCGACTGCGTGATAGTGAGAGTGTAACCCGTATTTACTTTTGGCTTTTCCGAGCCATCTGTGTACAAATTATTTATTTATTTGATTGGTGTTTTACATCGTACTCAAGAGTGTTTCACTTATACTACTGTGGCCAGTATTATGATGGGAGACAATTGGGCAGAGCCCGGCGGAATCCCACGACCATGCACAGGTTGCTGACAGGCACTCCCACGAACGACTTGATAGGAACCCAGCATTAGCTGGGCTTAAACTAACAGCAACCATATCGGTGAGAGGCTCCTGAGAATTTGTGTTGCACTAGCACGCTAAACACTCGGCCACGGAGACCCCTGCAGACAATGAGGCCGTGATTAAGTGCTATGTCTGATTATGACATCATCACATGTTGTAATTTTACAGGTTACCCATATCAATAAATATAGAGATCGGGTAGTCCATCAAAAGCGTGCGTTGGCCCATAACTAACGATTCAACTGTCCATAATCGCTTTATGTGTCAGACCTGTCTTTTTCTTTGTTGTTTTCATTAGTCATTATTTTGTCACCTGATGTGAATGTCACGTGATAACAACCCTTTGTACAAGAAGTACCTGTTAATTTCAACAATTGAAATGTATGTAGCGAAAATTGATTTCAGTGAAAAGGAGCTCGGACGAGTTTCGAACTCATGTCAGGGTGTCCAGTTCATTGTGTAGTGCAAAGATTGAGAGTACTTTAAAACCATTTATGGTATGAGCGACCATTGTTGTATAAGGTTTTTAGTTGTATTAGTTTTTTAGTTGTCTTATTTCCTTAACTGAATCTGTCATATAACAACTTCAACCGCCTAACGAGTCCGCACAAGATCTTCAATGCTTGCGGGTTAGCAATAGAACAGAACAAGGGCTGGGCAATTTCCCATCATGAAACAAGAGGTCCTTTACACAGATTTACTTTCTAGTCAGTCTGTCATCTGTCAAGAATACTGGATTTCCCGTTAAAACATTTGCCTAACCAGGTCTAATTTTAGAAAAATCTCTTTGTCTTCTCATTGCAGTGCTCTACAAGTACGTGTGACAAAGATGTAGCCGAAAACAACCGAACAGTTGCCGAGTTTGTCCAAAAGTACGGCGTGATAGGTCGGACATTTCCGTGCTATCCCGGAAAAGATTCGAACCCCGAGGCTCTATTGAACATCATAGAACACTGGAAGGTTCTCTTGGGGATGCTGTTACCCACTGCTATCTTTATAACCGCTGCCGTCACGGAAATTTGCTATTGTGTAGTTTGTCCCAGGTATAAACGGTAGTAAAGATAGGATTTATTTATTTATTTGATAGGTGATATACACCCTACTCAAGAATATTTCAGACCATCCGCAGGTCGCTAAGAGGCCTTCCCACATACGGCCGGAGAAAGGTGAAGTACAAGATGCCCTGATAACATATGTAAACTGTTTAAGGGTCACGGGAAAAAATTCACGCAATACCTGCTTGCAAATAGCCACAAACGGGAGTATTTATTAATGTTGTTCTGTGCCCAAGCAGATTTCTCGAATTTTGTACATGTAAGCGTATAGACTTTGCTAACACACACCAATCTGTTCATTGGAGAGACTTACACGAGTACTGAAACATCATCACTTTGTGTGGTCTCTGTGACGTATATCCGCACTATATATGCAGGCATGTGTATGTGTGAATAGGATATAAGAAGACATGCACGTCAGTTTTATGGGGTACTTTTAATGTTTTTCTTGTACGTGTACCACTTGTACGTGTATGAGTACGTCTACGTGTACCATTGATTGACAATTTCTGAATGAAATATGAGCGGATTCTAGTAAAGATTCAAAACTTACAGCATATGACTGAATGAATTACGATGGCAATAGACTAGCAGAAGTATCTTTGCGTGTAAACGCAAAAGGTTCCTATTATCCTATTATTGTTCTTATCAGTATGTGTATATGTAGTATTGCAAAACCTCGTTGTTATCTTCCTCGAACCTAAGAATTTACATTGCCAGTGCAAGTCAGCGTTAAGTTTACAATTTTATATATTTTAAATCGAGATTTAAAACGCTGACTGTCTTATTTACGTTCTTTATATATATTTTTATACATGTTTAACATTATTTTATATTTTATAATAAATTATTTTTCTGTAGAATCCAATCATTCTTCGTCGTTAACATGGAACATGGGCCTGTAGCACAATTAATAACGTCGCCCTCTTGACGCTCATGCGATGCAGGGAGTGGGGCCGACATTTTCAGCGAAATGTGTAGAACTGTTTTAGATTATATATATTTCGCAACTGTATAATAGATATCGTTACGTTATGGCGTTCTGACGTTACCTTAATGTATTTTGAAAATCAAACAGAATCAGAAAATGTTACATGTGGTTCCTTAACACCGAAGAACAACAACGCGAAAAAATATATGTGCAAGTGGACTGATATATAGAGCTGTTTAATGTCTCACTAAAGAATTCTCAACGTATACTATGTTTTAAAAAAAAACAGCAGCAAAAAACATCATATAGATGCGTTTTAGTAATTTTTTTTGTTCACGTTAATTTACGGCTTTTGTACTGTTTGTTTCGATTCACAAGCAACAGAAAATATATGTATGTATGCTTGGGGTTTTACGGCGTATTTAACAAGATTACAGTCATATAAACCATGCCACTAAAGTGCTGCTTTTACTGAAGTATCGTGATGAAGACACCAGACGTGACACCCCACCGAATGACATTATACTGACACCGGGCCAACCAGTCCTGTTTCCTTGCTCTAACCTCTCCATGCTGAGCGCCAAGAGAGGGTGCAACAAGTAGCATTCCCGAGGCTTGATCCTTTTGCATTGTTTTAATGTTATTGTATGTTAAATGTGATGACAACACAGCATCTTGAGTAATGCTAGGCCAGTGACGTCACATAAATTGCATTTAACTTCAACGTAATAACAGTTTGATAGTTGGCGAATGGTCACACGTAACCAGTGAAATACGCATACAGATCAGAGAGTATAATCAGAGCATTGGCGACTGTCTTATAGTTGGCAAATAGTAACTCGTAACCGGTGAAATACGGCCTCTTGTCAGTTTACATCAGTTCGGGTTTGTTCATGTAAATGTTTAAACACCAGCAAATGACACGCCCCTTAGCACCTTGGCTTAAGCAGACTTTGGTAAAAAATGCAGCGATCAGAATTACAATTTATTACACGTCACCAGAATTATTGAGAGGACATGATTTTTGTGTGGAAACGACAGGAGGTTAAAAATCTAACCGAGCAGAGGAAACGATCGACTTTTAAAACTCCTTATATTCTCAAGTACAAATATGTGCGGCGTTCATATTCCAGCGTTCATATTCCAGCACCCATGATCCTTACTATTTCACTGAAACAGGATAGTACAAGCCCACTACGATTAAATTCCTGCCTCGCATTCATTCAACTATTTGCTATTGTTATTCATATTCTATTTTCGGCCAAATATCGCCTGAAACTGGGCCTAATTTAGAAATAGTTCCGCACTGAACATGCAGTTTTGGTCGCGACTTGTCGTTCGTTGTCTACTGTTACGCGAGTCGCCTGTTTCTGCAAAGTTACTACATTTTACCTGGAGTACAAAGTACAGTGCAAATCAGTGAATACCAAAGAATTTAAAACGGCACAGGCTACTGCCTTTCTTGGCGGTCAGTACTGAGAGGTTAGAACAAGGAAACATGAGTGGTTGGCCGGGCGTCAGTATAAAGTGACTGGGTGTGGTGTCGTGTCTGGTGTCTTCGTCATGATACTTTAATGGCGGTACTCTCCCACAAAAAATCACGGTATGTATACACACTTACTAACTCCTCGCCGTCATATTACCGAATAATAGATAAGTACGAGGTTAAACCACAAGCAGATGCATACATTTGTACTCTTATTTGCTTCACTCGTGTAAAGTTCAGCACTTGGGGCGGGGGTGGGGGGGAGAGAGAGAAAACAAAAAGCAAAAATGAAGTATAGATATAACATTAGAAGGACAACAGAAGGACTATATATCTAAACAAATTTTTTCACATCAAACTGCGTTCTACATCACCTTTGACAAAGATCCAGGGCCAACCCTGGGTTGGGTAACACAAAAGACCTTAAAAGAGGAAGTTGTGACTTCCTCGCTTTGGCGTTTAGCATAAAAGTAGCGACTGGTTGCCCGTATTAGTATAATGGCTCGGGCGGGGCAGATTACTTGCCTTCGGTAAATCGTCTCAATGAAGAAGCACTAGACCACGGTGGAAATCCGTTCTGCAACAACGAAGCACATTTCATGGACTCTAAAGACTCCTTCGTCGTCATATGACTGAAAAAATGTTCAGTACGACGTTAAACCCCGACCACTCACTCACTCACCCAAAGGAATATGTAACCAGTTCCAAAAGGAATATGAAAGAAAAGATGGTAACATGTAAGAGAGAAGTCAAAAGTTTTCAATTATAAAGGGAAGATATTATAGGCATGACATCTGATTGCAATTTCAAACTCGAAGCTTTATGAATAATATGTAGATCGAATACAAATACAGTTGTCTCAGTCGCTCTTAGATTGCAACTATTCACAAAACCTTCATACTGATGCATCTATAACAAACCTGAATGCTTACACTCCTCCTGAATTACGCACAATTGGATACAACTATTTGACAGCTATGGTTGCAATACTTAACGGCAATATTTACTAAGCAAGAGCATAAGATCACTGGCTACAAACGTATCATCTCTAGTTCTTCTTCCTGCATGTGGGATGCAAAGGAAATCGTTTTTCAGTAATCACTATAACAACTGAAAACGCCTAGCTGTGAAAAATAAAAAACAACAAACAAACAAAACGTAATCAAAACGTAATCCTCAAAACTAGTGCTAAGAAAGAAAAATAATTCAGTTTTTATTATTCATAAACCTAGGAGGTACAGCGTGTTCACATCTATATAGGCTTCAGCATCGAATCTACTTGTCATAATTTTGAAAAATTTACACATTGAATGTTCTGTTTGGATTTTATTTTGGTGCTCTGCCAATCAACATTATCAGAACTAAATTTAATTCCATTACAGACTTGACATGTATCACGCAAGTCATCGACCTTTGAGGACAAGCTTAGTTCTAACTGTGAATGAGAGCTACTCGTACGTGCTGTCACGCGCTGAGGACGAGGCTCGTGTTTGCGGGATCGACAATGTCAATGTCAACAGTCGACTCGAGTTACATGGTTACCACTGGCGACGCTCAGTCGCCTGTCATACTTATGAGGAGTGAAGTTTCAGCTAAAGTAGACTTCAACCAAAGAGAATATGTAGTGACCTTATATTGCTAAACTGTAAATACAACGAATAGAAGGATGTATTATAGATGGAATCCTTAAGTCGAAACTACCGATTGTGAAAGCCGGACCTCAGCGTTTCAGTACTCGGAAATATCTTGTATCTTGTAGTGTGAGTAGGGCCTTCATGGGAACTTCACAACCGGGATTCAATCTCCTGTTTACCTTTACCGTGTCTGGGATCGGCGGCCATTTTAACTCGCCCAAATCGGGAAAACAGAAGTGGACTACGTTAGCTGAGGCGATAGCGAGCCGAAGGCGTACGTGGAAATGACGTCATGCAGGAAGTGCAGCCGTGACGTCATTCTATGGCACACAGCGTGTATCTTGTTAATCTGTAGCTGCCCCGTCATTCTCCTCGCCGTGGGATTTGGCGTCGTCACACCTTACATGTACACCCGCCAGTTCTCAGGGCGAAAGTCCACGTGCACCGTGAGGACAGTATGGCGCCACCCCAGCGTCGACTGTCACTGTGGGTACCGAGCTATAAAAACTCCGGTGTGCCGATCGTTGTCACCATGCGTGGAGATAAGGGTTAATTACGTCAACGAGGAAAAGTTTGACGTTGTTCGTGACGCCATGTTGTATGACGATCCTTATATGTACGGAGTCCTCAAGAATGAACGGGTATGTAGACTCATTTGATTGATTGATGAAATGAATTACTAATTTATCGTTTTAACAACCGATGTATTAACATTGTTGTTTTTTTTGCGTTTTATTTCGAAGTTAAGAGCAAGTGAAATCAAAACATTGAATCTTTCATACATAATATATCGATATGAATTTCATAAATAATGCTTCTTGTTTCGCAGAAATGATCAAAGTACGTAAAAATATCCATTCATTTAAATAAAAACTACGACGTCATAATGGTCATCTTGCTCATAGTTAAATACCAGGTAAATTATATGGAGATTCGAGACTGTTTAAGTGTAAATCTTATCTAGTAACAGATATCTTCCCATTTATACGGCTCAATTCCTCCCCACAAGTCACTGGAAAGCCTTTGCTGTCAAGTTTATTCCTGTTCATTCCTGCTCAGCGATGGCGTTCTGTGAACAAACTGGTTCCACATTACCCTTGCACAGCTTGAAGACTTGTGACAGTTCCGTTTCCTTTATGAATAGTTGCGATCAAGGATCTATTGACACACCTATATTTATTTTGACCTGAAAATTATTCACGGACAACAAATTTGAATCAGATGTCATGCCTAGGATGTCACCTGTCTTATCTGCATCACTGAAACTGTTGTCAGCTTCTCTCTCCGGTGTTACCAGTTTTATTTACTATTTTGTTATAATTTGTGACAGATTCTTTTTGAGCATTAGTGATTTAGATTGCTTTAGAAATGCTTCTTGCGTGGGTTTATCGACTCGGAACGCCCTTATGTTTTATGGGCGGTATATATGCGAATGTTGGACTTATACTTTTAGATTACTCTAATTTTACCAACTGCATATAAAGATCCAATCCCAATGTATTGATCATAACTGCATTAACTGTCAAACTGCTTTTCGATATTTACAGTGCTCTACACAGTCGTGCGAAAAAGATGCTTCAAGTAACAACAAAACTGTCAATGAGTTTATACGAAACTACGGCGCGATAGGTCACACATTTTTGTGTTACCCTGGACGAGATAGCCACCCCGAGGTTTTATTGTCCTTGATCAGAGGTTGGCGAGTTTACCTCGGTATGATAATACCTGGAGTTCTTTTCCTCGCAGCCGTTATTTCTGAGGCTTGTTACCTGCTGGTATATCCGAGATATAAGAAAAAGCGTCGTAAACGAAAACAGTGCAACAGTGCTCACGTGGACGCAGATGAGCTTACACTCAGTGTAACAAGAACTACCGGAAACAGTCACAGATCCGGAGATTCATATCGGTTCAAAACATCGAACAAATATTGGGACAGACCTACATCGCCGAACGAGAAAACCATGCATACTGACAAAACCAAGATTGCAAGTAAACTCGGAAATGCCAAAAATGGCGGGGTGGATACGTATCGCACGGGAAGAAGTCACGAAATCTCTGAAGGTGGAGGTAAATTTGGTACTGGTAAACAAACAACTATTCATGGTTACAGCCAAGAGAACAACAAATACAAAAACGCGAACAGAAAAATGAATGCATCTAGCATTACGAGCGCAGGCATATTGAATACATGCACAGCCGAATTTACAAAATCTGACACACACAGGGTTTCGGACATATCACGAGATGCGCATAACCAAGACAATGGAGAAATATCTGTGAAAATGGATAGACTTGGGAACAAAGACACAATCAGTGACACATATATATGGTGAAGTTCACCACCTTAATATAACACGACTTTTCCTGATCCCAAAATATAATGTGTTCTGGTTGAGTGACTCTAGAATGTATTCTGTTTGAGTGACGCCAGAATGTATTCTGTTAGAGTGACGCTAGAATGTATTCTGTTTGAGTGACGCCAGAATGTATTCTGTTTGAGTGACGCTAGAAAAAATTCTGTTTGAGTAACGCTAGAATGTATTCTGTTTGAGTGACGCTAGAATTTATTCAGTTGTAATTGCAACAGATTATTCTGGTTGAGTGACGCTAGAATGAATTGTGTTTGGTTGACGCTAGAATGAATTGTGTTTGAGTGACACTAGAATGTATTCTGTTTGAATGATGCCAGAATGTATTCTGTTTGAGTGACACTAGAATGGATTGTGTTTGAGTGATTCTAGAATGAATTGTGTTTGAGTGACGCCAAAATGTATTCTATTTGAGTGACGCTACAATGTATTCTGGTTGAATTACTCTAGAATGTATTCTGTTTGAGTGACGCCAGAATGTATTCTGTTTGAGTGACGCCAAAATGTATTCTGTTTGGTTGACGCTAGAATGAATTGTGTTTGAGTGACGCTAGAATGTATTCTGTTTGAGTGACGCCAGAATGTATTCTGTTTGAATGACGCTAGAATGAATTGTGTTTGAGGGATTCTAGAATGTATTCGGTTTGAGTGACGCCAGAATGTATTCTGTTTGAATGACGCTAGAATGTATTCTGTTTGAGTGACTCTAGAATGAATTCTGTTTGGTTGACGCTAGAATGAATTGTGTTTGAGTGACGCTAGAATGTATTCTGTTCGAGTGACAATAGAATGTATTCTGTTTGAGTGACAGTAGAATTTATACTGTTCGAGTGACGCCAGAATGTATTCTGTTTGAGTGACGCTAGAAAGAACTCTGTTTGAGTGACGCTAGAAAAAATTCTGTTTGAGTAACGCTAGAATGTATTCTGTTTGAGTGACAATAGAATGTATTCTGTTTGAGTGACGCTAGAAAGAATTCTGTTTGAGTGACGCTAGAAAAAATTCTGTTTGAGTAACGCTAGAATGTATTCTGTTTGAGTGACGCTAGAATTTATTCAGTTGTAATTGCAACAGATTATTCTGTTAAATACATTCCATCAATTTAACATAGCGGTAATATTGTACAACAACAACAAAAAAAGAGACCGATACACAGAATGTTTTATTAACCCTCCTCTACCGCCGTTAAAGTGTTTTCGCTTTTAGAGTTTTTTGTCTGTTTTATTGTGAGGGTTTGGAAGGGGCTGGCTGGTGAGATATGTGTTTAAGGTCGCTTTCAACATTATTTCACCCACATCACTATGTTTTATTTCCTTGTCATAGGACCGGCCCCGATAGCAGAGGTTGTAACTTCCTCGCTTGGTTGACCCGTATTATTATAATCGCTCGGAAGGGCCGCTTACTTGCCTTCGGTAAGTCGTTTCAGTGAAGCAGCACTAGATAAAAGAGCGGTGGAAATCCGTTCTGCAACAGTGAGGCACATTACATGCACTCTAAGGATTCATTTGTCGTCACATTTGTCGACATACGACGTTAAACCCCAAGCACTCACTCACTCACTCACTCACTCACTCACTCACTCACTCACTCACTCACTCACTCACTCACTCACCCCTTGTAATAGGACAGGTCAAATCAGTCAAGTTACGGGCAAGCGAGGATACAGCAAAATTAAGCGCGAAGCCTTCCTCTCATTTGATTAATAGATTAATTTTTGCTCTACGCCGTGAATAATTCTTTACTCATAGATGTGCGGGGAGAATCTGAGGAAAGCGGAGCGCGGGGTGTAAAGCACTGAACTTAGATAAGATGCTGAAGAACTGAAGTGGTCTTAACGAACGGTAGCTGCTTAGACTACGTTAACGGCCACGGATGTGATCGAATACTTCTTGTCACCCAGGCCCAAGGTGTAGTGAGAGCGGCGTAATGTACAAAATCCTTGTCCAAGTGAGTCGTCTTTGAACCAGCACATCGTGTGAAAGGCGAACGCCTTAAATCGCACGACCACGGTCCGCTCCTGAGGCCATATGGTCAAATGTGTCACAACAAACAACGACAACACTGTGTAATTACTGGACCATATAGTTTGTCTGCAGCTTTTCAGGTTGAGTGGTTAAAATATGTTTGTCCCGGGTCTAAAACATAGACGTAACAAAGCCGATTTTCTTTCTTCATCCGCGGGAAGTGGACCAGTTCGAGTGAAACTCGCCCGGTACCTCAGTGGTAGTAACTGTTGCACACTGAAACGTGTAAGTGGCCCACAAATCCGTTCCGCAAACAGCTTTGTCATCCGGATAATAAAACACGCATTATATATACCTGTCCAACCTAATTTTAAGGGCTATATACAGTAATGTAAGACACCGGATATATAATATAAGACGCCGGGTATATAATATAAGACACTGAATATAAAATATAAGACGGGATATATAATATAAGGCATCGGATATATAACATAATATGCCGGGTATATAATAGAAGAACCAGACATATAATATAAGCCACGGGGTATATAATATAGGACACTAGATATATAATATCAGACGCCGGGTATATGATATAAAATGCCATGTATATAATATCAGACGACGGATATATGATATAAAACGCCGGGTATATTATATCAGACGACGGAATGGTAATATAAGACGCTTGTATATAATATAAGAGGTCGGATTTCACCGATTACGTGTTATCCAGTGTGTCAACTGTCATACTAATGTCGCGGCTCTGGTTTCACTGCCCGTTTTTGCACGTTGCTTAATACAGAAATGTAGGAGACTAGAGGTAGCAGTCCAATCCGTGTCCATGGCCTCCAGGGCCGAGGGGTATTAGCGCGCCAGTGCGGCGCAATGACTTACGGGCATCCCATCAATGTGCTCGCTGTGAGTTCATGTCCAGCTCATGCTGGTTTTCTCTCCGACAGTACGTGGAAAGGTCTCTCAGCAACCTGCGGATGGCCGTGGGTTCCTCAGGGCTCTGCCCAGTTTCCTTCCACCGTAACGCTGGCCACCATCGCATAAGTGAAATATTCTTGAGTACGGCGTAAAACACCAAACAAATAAATCAATCAATAAATAAACACATTCATATTTAATCCTAATATATACATATTGGGACCCTACAATGAAACGCCTATAGTTAACTTTTCGTTATATACATGTAAATTTGCTTTAGATCAAAGTATAATTCTTCATTTCATACCCTGTCGTTTTAAGCAAGGCTACACAGGGACCTTCAGTATTCATACAAAAAGCTCATCCCGCCATGACACAAGATCACAACTGGACTTAAATCACTACATCTGATATACCAATCACATATCATCTACTTTTCTGGATATTATCCAGGAGATCAGAGATTAATCTTCAGTTTGTCATAGGTTAGGCTTTCTTACCACAGCCCCTCCCCAACCTCCACTTCCCCTGACAGCCAGGTCTTCTGTGTAGACCCTTACTTGACCTAGTTTTATTAAAGCTCGAGGACATTGATACAAAACCTCCCATTCAAAGCGATGCTATTATGCTTATTGTAGGCAGGACACTGAGAAGATCACCGGTGAATTTTGTTCAGAAGTTTTATTTAAACAACTATATATACGGCAGAATAACTGTGAACGAAGACTTGCTTTAGAAGGACGAATGCTCAACTGTACGAATGTTAGAGATCGCTATTCTTTTTGACGACAGGAACGCGTGTGTTTTGCTGGCCGTGCTCTCTTAGATATGCGAAAGATTTCAAGAAATCACTCACATACGTGGAGTGGTTCTGAAGTGAAGTTGCGGAGCTTTGTATATATGTTATCTCATACGCTTAAAACATGCAAATTTTCGTTAATCTCTTCTAAGTTAGAAACCCAGCCCTGATAGCGAATGACAGTACCATTGTAATACGGACTGGTGTGAGAGAAAAATGTCTAAAATCGCCGACATTGTATACACCATATTCAATCAGGCTTGGCCCTGTGTGTATTGTTATTTATTGTTAAAACAGGTCAGTAACTAGCCCACTGAGCCTTGCATGTAATATTAAATTCAGTATACAAAGTTCCTACATGGCAGTTTGCGCATAATGTTTCCTGGTTTAAAATATGTTATCGCTTAGAATGATTAAGGATTATTGTATATGGCGTTTATAATGTTCAGGTTTTAAGCGTATCGATTAGTTCCACTAAATAAATCAATCATCGGTATGTGATCAATAACAAAACAAACAGACAGCTTTATGAGTGTGATTTTAACGCTACCAGCATCACCCATATAAAAAATTCTTGAGCAATAATGTGAAGCTTGAATTTCTATTTTGAAATTACACTAGTAAATATGTATTATAAATACAATAAAAAGCTTACCTGCATGGACAGCGAAGGCAAGAGAGATCAGAGTTGCCGCTTTCAGCAGGTACATCTTAAGAGACTTACCTGTCATGACTGAAAAGTCACACCTCCGTTAGCGTCCAGTCACCTGGTGGAGATCACAAGACAGCCCTTATCTTAGTAATTAGCAGGTATGTTCACAGGTAAGCTGTTAACTGCACGCAAGTGTCAATATATGTCTAGAACAAAAACACACTTCAGCATTCGCGCACGCACTGGTGTATTTGTACGCAGCAAAGACAGCTCGCTGGCTTGCGTCTGATTCCGGTAGATAAAATGAATAATACATACAAGTAGGCTATACCTCGATATCATTTGTCGGCCATTTTTAATGTGAAATGTCATCATGAATCAGAGCAGGAAAGAAACCAGAGATGTTTCAGATGTGTACTATTTGATGTGTGTTCTCAAAACACAAATATGTTAAGTGGATTTTTAAAGAGTAGCAAAGACAAGAGACTGATTGGCGTTTTCCACAGCTGGTAAAGGGAAAGTTATTCAGTTGTTGTAAATAATGGACTCATCGATCTAAACACACCAGTGTGTACAACCTCAGAAAGCCTTAACTTTACAATCCAGATTGTAAGGTATCATAACTCTACATGGGCTGTGTTATCAGCATTCATCCATAAAATGGTTTCAGATGTTGGCACTTTAGATATGGAGATGCACACGTATAACGGAATCATTGACATCACTTTCTGCCTTGTCACCCTGACCCCAGTGACCTCGGCGTTTTTCTAGTGGTGGCAGTGATGTAAAGCTGAGAGAACGGGGCATACCGTGTAGGGAGTGTGGTTTTGACCGTTGTCGTTACGACAATGTTACTTCATTTCCTGACTGACTGCTGGGGCCTTAGATAAACTATATTTTAAACTACTTTGGTACCCCTTCACCCAATAATAGCCCGATGATTTTTTGTCAGTACTTTTTATACGCTAAAATATTTTCTAAGCAGCGAACGAAAATCCACGTGTTTCATTAATCCTTTGACTTTCGACGTACCTCAGCGCGTGGACGTCATGCAATTCAATAGTAAACGAACACCTATATTTCATACACCGTCCTTGAATGAAACATCTTTGACAGTAGTCTAGAATGCATGCATGCTGGTCAGAGGCGGTCAGAGGCGAGCATATATGGATTTAGTGAATGTGACCAGCACAATACACTCAGCTATTCGTACGGATTTGGTGCTAGTCGTCGGAGCACATACAACTTCAGGACTGAACTGTGCACTACACTCAACACGTGTCCATTGTAGCGCAGTTGTATTGCGTCGGGGTTTTTTTCCCCCTTTTTTTTGTGCATAAATCAGTGCTTACGACCCTACACAACGGTCAGTAGAGTCATGTTATACACTTCGAAAATTTAACAAATTCTATTATACTTTTTGCAAAGAAATTCGTACGTTATATTAAATTTAGAAATACTAGATTTTCTCCAGTTACTGGAGAATCAATGTATAATGGAAAAAAAAATCGTTAGCAGCTATGAACGACAGTGTTCACATATTTACTAAAAATGATCAACCATAACCAAATTGGTTATATCAGTATGGAGAAACTCATTGTAACAACTCACTTTACCCACATGTCAATGTTTTGTTGATAATGCACATAAATGTGTAGGCATTTATGTACGTATACATGTTTATTTTATGACCTTGTAAATATGTATGTCTAAAGGTATATGATAAATAAATCTTACGTGTTTATAGGCTATGTTTGTACGTTTGCAACTCCTTTAAAAAAGTGTTACACTTCTTGGGATTGTTACCATTTATCCCGCATGACGTAGGCCTCCGTGATAGAATTGAAATTCGTACCACTCTGTCACGGATATTATTTTCCGTATCTGAAAACTCCTTGTCGTCTTTTTGCTAGAAAACTGCAAAACTGCTAATTTACATTGTTCATCACCAGATCACTTCGACTCCACCGTGAGATATGAACAGTTACGCACATTTGACCTACTTAGCCGCTATAGTTGAGACATATGTATATGAAAACATTAAACCACCTTATCCAGAGCTGCTGATCCATTTGTTTTGAAATTTGACATGTACGGGCAGAAGTAATGGTTATGCCAGTTTTATGGGAATATTCTTGTCTGGACTTTATTCTGTATAAAAACCAACGTAACATCGATGTCTTAAACACCATACTATAGGCTAAGTCTGTTTTTTTGTGTTTAGCTCTCCCCCCCCCCCCCCCACCACACCGTCCGGAAATCGCGGTTTATGCCTGTATTGGGATTCCGCCTTTTTCATGTATGGGATTCCGCCTTTTAACTTATTGGGATTTCGCCTTTCGACTTATTGGGATTCCGCCTTTTAACTTATTGGGATTCCGACTTTTAACTTATTGGAATTCCGACTTTTAACTTATTGGGATTTCGCCTTTTAACTTATTGGGATTCCGACTGTTAACTTATTGGGATTCCGACTTTTAACTTATTGGGATTCCGACTTTTTCGTGTATTGGGGTTTCAATTTTTTCACGTATGGACATTCCGCCTTTTTTCACACATGGGGATTCCACCTTTTTCACATATGGGGATTCCGCCTTTTTACATATGAGGATTCCGCCTTTTTCACTTATTGGGACTCCGTCCTTTTCACTTATTGGGATTCTGCCTTTTTATTTATAGAGATTCACTTTTTTTCACTTATTGGGACTCCGTCCTTTTCGCTTTTCTGGTCTCCAATGGGTAAAAACCACTGAGTACGCTTCAAACAAGTGGTCTGCGCAGACGGCCACACGAGCCTCGTCGACCGCTTATTGTCACCAAGGCCCCACAGGGTGTGACGGAGGGTTATTCTACAAATCCCTTCTCCATGGCCGGGTTTGAACCTGCAACTAGCGTCAGTAAGACCCTTAAAACAATGACCGCAGGATAATCACGAAAAAAAAAAAAAAGGAAAAAAACCGCTAGAACCATGGATTGATCGCTGTAACACGCCGCTTGTTCCAGCCACTGGCTCATTTATTTACTTGATTGACGTTTTATGCTATAGGCCTACTCCAGAATAATTAACTTATTCTGCCAGCATTATGGTTGGAGGAAACCGTGCAGAAACCCACGACCATCCGCAAGATACTGGTAGACCAGCATGAGCTGGACTTGAACTCCCAGCGACTGTATTAGTCAGAGCCTCCTGAGTCATTCTGCTGCACCAGCAAGTTAATCAAAGGGTCACTGAGCTCTCCACCCCATACCCCAGCAATTAAAATACACGCATCCCAATGCCGGGTGTGCGACTGTTTTCCAAACACTAGTACTTCGTATGCAACCAATTAGATGTTGTGTAAAAAGCAACATCTTTATTCTGTTACAAAACAGTTTTTTTCAGCCATTGCTTGTTTTATCATCTTAGCACGTGACATATTACACTTCCAGGTTCACTAAGGCCCATAGTTTTGAACACATGATTAATGGGAAAGACAGTACCTGCCTAATGTTTATGTCCACTGAAAGACTACCATTCAAAGTATCTTACACCTGCACTAAACATTTGTTTTAGATTTGTTTCAACCCAGTAAAGTTTACTGAAATTTCTTGACACAGCTTCAGCGCGTCTCCATTATCGACAGCATGGTGACGTCACGTTTACGCTAGCTCTCTAACGTCGAAGCTATTGCCCGTACTTTAGTTAGGATAATAGCCTTTTATGACAGATAGAAGTTGTGGATTTGGGCAATGAAGGTCCAAGTAATAAATAGCTTTCCCGGAAATTGGACATACTGTAAGGATATTTCCTCCACTGCTTGAACTGTTGATACAGGAAGCCCCCTATATCATTTACACTTTAAGTAGCCTTCAAATGCACGGTCGGGGTATTCCGGGTTCAGCTCGTAGCTTCCAAAGGGAGGGTCATTTTGATACTTATTAAATATTTACAAAATTGCAATAGGATTGCTATATAACTAGATTCATGCTAAATTCTGAAACCATTGGGAATAAATCTAAGTACCTCTGAGGCTGACCTAGACTTTCGACTGTCGCTGAATTGTATGCTTCAGTTTTGTGGTGGTGGCTTTTAAGATGAGAGCAATGTTGACCTAGTTATCGCGGAGTGAGTGATTGAGTGCTTGGTGTTTAACGTCGTACTTAACAAACTTTCAGTCATATGACGACGAAGGAATCATTATAGTGCATCTAATGTGCGTCCTTTGTTGCAGGACCTCTTTTAAGGTCTTAGGTGTGAGTCGACCGAGGACTGACCCTGGATTTACCGCTCCCGAAGCGCACGCTTTCCGCAAGTGTGCTAATGGGGGGCGGTCGAGTTAGTTGTCCGGGCCTCGGAGAAAGCACTCGGCTTGAACACGGCGTTTCGAAATAATATTACAGTATTTGATGAAAGAAAACAGAAAAAAAATCTCCTCTTGTATACAAGAAAGACCAAGGAGTAAAATTTAAATTCTTCAATTCTCATTACTTAGAGAAAAAAAAATATTAAAAAATATTACACCAACCTTCGGCGTCCCCATTGAATTTTTCACTGCCTCTGATATTTGCTATTTAGAATCTGGTGACTAAACGGTAAAATGAACGACAAAAATTTGTTTGTATAATTGGAACAGCGCATCTTAGTAGGCATAATGTCTACTAGCGGGATGAATTTGGTTTGTGCCGAGAGGGTATTCTGCTGTCATAATTTTGTAATATCGTCGTTGAATATTACATGGATTGTCAATCAACTAATTTTACGTCTGTGGTTGTCCGTAAATGATACAGACCTCTCCCACAACACTTTATGAAATGGCCCCTCGGCTATACATGACTAAATCGTTGTAAACGATCTCAAAATGATGTCTTATGCAGTATTTCTGTGTAATAATATGTCACTTTATGGAGTGAATGGGTAAAGGCTACGTCATAGCTTAGGCCGCGCAATCCGATAACAAGGTTTTTGACTGGATAAAATTCTCAAGATATCTGCCTCGATTCACCCCAGCCATTTGTGCAGCATTGTCATTTTGTTCTACATGTTATTCGAGAAAATCTCATTAAAATAATAAAGTATGATACTTTTTAGAAAGCTTGAGAATCCTGCTTTCGATTGAAATGTGTTTTAGCAAAGTGCTGTCTTGTCCTTTAACTCATGACTAATTATCTCAACGAAAGGGAAACGACAAAAGTGTTTGCAGATATTATTTGTAAGTACTTTTCATATGATACCAGCTATTTAAAATCTGCATTTTCTAAAACATCGGCAGTTGAAAAATGCAACAAATTCACAACATTTACAAAAAATCAAACAGAAAGTTAGCTGCTCAAAATCTCTGTAAAAATAGGACGATGCTAATGTACAGGTCAGCCAAGGCAATATGTTAGCATAGAATAAACAATAATTTATAATAAAAACATTGCTTTGGTTTCTATAGTGAGTACCTTCAAAAGCTAAAATAGACGAAGTCTGACATTCATTATTTACATAGACAAAATACGTGTATACAAATAAGAAAATGCTTATGTACAGGTAAGTCAAGGCAATATGTTAGCATAGAATAAACAATAATTTATAATAAAAACATTGCATTGGTTTCTATAGTGAGTACCTTCAAAAGCTAAAATACACGAAGTCTGACATTCATTATTTACATAGACAAAATATGTGTATAAAAATAAGAAAATGCTTATGTACAGGTAAGCCAAGGCAGTATATTAGCACAGAATAAATAGTAATTCATAATAAAAACATTGCTTTGGTTTCTATAGTGAGTACCCTCTAAAGCTGAAAAGAAGATTCGTTATTTAAATGGACAAAGTGACAAATGCTTGACCGAAGGGCAGATAATTGCCGAAGATCATTTACATGAACAGTTCAGGCAATACCCTAAATGAGAAAAATAGACAAGTGGCCGGATTTCATCTGTTATATGTGCATGACCATTTGGTCACTATCAAACTGTGGTCGCATGTGCATGACCATTTGGCCACTATCAAACTGTGGTCGCATGTGCATGACCATTTGGCCACTTTCAAACTGTGGTCGCATGTGCATGACCATTTGGCCACTATCAAACTGTGGTCGCGTGTGCATGACCATTTGGTCACTATCAAACTGTGGTCGCATGTGCATGACCATTTGGCCACTTTCAAACTGTGGTCGCATGTGCATGACCATTTGGCCACTATCAAACTGTGGTCGCATGTGCATGACCATTTGGCCACTATCAAACAGTGGTCGCATGTGCATGACCATTTGGCCACTATCGAACTGTGGTCGGTGCTGTAGTTTTATTCTCCATGTTGGAGTCTTTTATATGTTATACATATGACTACGAAGGCCAATCAACGGAGGAAATGACTGAATCAAGAATAAACACTTCCGTCACTATACAAAAAGTACGTCGCGCTTGTCCTACCAGTTAGGGGGCACACCATCCTTTATCCGGAACACAGTCCGAAGAGGAGAAAATATACCCAAGAAGTTTGAAACATTGTTCCTAAAAGTGTAAAAAAAAGTCGATCCTAGGGAGTGTAAAGCATGTACTCATAACAAGAGTGAACAAAAAAACACCAAAAAAACAAAAAAAAAACAAACAACAAAATAAATCAAAACAAAACTATAAAAAATATCACAACAAATATGTGTAAATGCAGAGTCTTAAAAAGAGACTAATAAGGCACTGCAATGCACGTGTCTTATGGGTACACATAAACAATGTTCATGGCATTCTGAAGTCCAGAGCGAACAAGTCGCATAACGGTGTATTTGCCATGTTCCAATGTCTGTGTCTTGTAAAGGTCACTTCCCTTACATACACAGGGCGCCGGAAAGGGCATCAAACGGTTGTTTCCTTTGCAATGATAGTGATAATACCACTGTAGGTGTAAACTTTGCATTTGCTTATACCGAACTGACATCCAAACGCCAAGACGCGACCAGTGTTAACGGACAGTCTCTTCTTTCAACGCTGTCCACTGACGAATTGTCATGGGGTTCTCGGTTTGTATCAATTCCACTTTTCCATTTTTGCAGGCAACATAATAATCTGTAAGTCAAACAAATAAAATTCATTAAATACGTAAAATACCCAAAATAATATGAGTTAGTGGCACTAAGTGGACAAGAACCACTCCATATGCACTTCAGAACTGGCATGCAGCACTTTGAAAATGTCAACCGGTCCGCTAATAAGATGGCATCGTCGTCAGATGACCAAAATAATGTTTTAGTGATGCAGCACTTTGAATAGGTCGACAGTTCCGGTAATATGTAAACATTGTCCTTAGATCACCGAACTATATTTAAGCAAAAACTAAATCACAGTCGAACAATTAAACACATGAAATTACATTTCTAATATTATCATCTAATTAAAAAAAAGACTGGCCGAAATCTTTTAAGAATTCTTTTCCGAATATTTTTTTTTATAAAACGACACATATACAACTTACACAAAGACACTGATAAGCCGTCGTACTGTTAGATATGATTTATTTTTTTGGCCTTCATGGTGTTTAGCGCTGTTCTGAGGAATGCTTCACATATACGACGAGAGGGAACCGGGAAGTCGGAAGAAAACCACCGGTCTGTGACAAATTCCTCACGAACATTTACATGCGTGTGGCAGACAAAATCCTTTCCATAGAACGACCAGAGAGATATTCTTACAATAATACAAAACCCAAATCATTTACTTTGTCGGTCTGTGTCTGCACATTCCAAGAAAATCTTTCTTGAGGGACCAATTCCTGTTGAATGAACTCGAAAGAAGCGAGAGTTGAATTGTTTTGGAAGGCGACGCTCAGGAGTCCAGCCATTTCCTGCAGGCTGTGAGCAAGAAAATGATCAAAATGTATACAGCAACCGGCATGGTTACAAACAGAAAATCGTGTCTACATCTTAATAACCGACGAAACAACACACATACGTTGATTTAATGGTCTGAAGGAGAATAATGTCGATCACAAATTCGTCCTTACGAATGAACGAATGAATGAATACCTGGGGTTTAACGTCGTACTTAACAATTCATCAGTGATATGACGACGAGGAGTCATTAGATGTGTGTACATATACTGTATCTTCTTGTGGCAGGGTGAGTCCATGTCACCAAAGTGCTGCCGCCACTGAAGTATCGGGCCGGAAATACGACACCTTATACCACACCCAGTCACATTATACTGACAGCGGGTCGACCAGTCATGTTTCCGTGCTCTAACCTCTCAGTGTTGAGCGCCAAGCGAGGTAGCAACACGAAGCATTTTTAAGGTCTTTGCTATGACCGAATTTGCTTTGATCCCGGTTCCCCCGACTTCAAGGGCAACGCTGTAACCAATAGGCCACGGAAGCGGTCAGGAAACTGCTGAGGCATAATCATTAAAATAAAACAACCATGAAAATGAAAAGTGAACGTTCTTTCGGTGGCATAAAAAGCGCGAGCCGTGGTGCAGACGACGAGACCAAAGGACACGAAGTATAAATTAAAATACATAAATAAATAAAAAAAAAAGTTCTTACCTTCAATATTACACAGTTGTTTCCAGCTTCCGCGTATTTGTCTCCACATTTCAAAACATAGAAGAAGGCAACCTTGTTTTCTATCGTGTCCCATGCACTCACGGTAAACCGCTCAAAAGTGCCTGAAAACCGTTTCAAGGTAGCTTTCAAAGTTTTATAGCAATATGTATAAAACTGGAATATATGTCATTTATTTACTTACGTTGTCACTGATTATGTGGAAGACTGTTACATTTTAGTGTCCCGTAATATTGTGTTGTATTAATGTCACTAGGATATTTATGTGCATCGGCACAGGAAAGGTGATTTCTGGCATCATTACAAATGGCTGATTTCTCTTGTACTAATTTCTATTTGTTGATACTGTACATTAGGCTGACTCCTGTGGGCTGACGTATATTAAGCCGATACGTGTCAATTCACATTCTATATTAAAGTGACTTCTATTTGCTGACATTCGATATTAGACTGATTTCTATTGGCTGACAGTCTATATTAGGCTGATTTCTATCGGCTGACAGTCTATATTAGGCTGATTTCTATTGGCTGACAGTCTATACTAAGCCGATTTTTTTTCATATTCTATATAAGGTTGATTTATATCGATTCAAAGTTAACATCGATTGTGTCAAACTGATTTTTTTGGTCTGACATTGTGTACATATTAGGCTGATCTTGCCCGCTAAATTGCAATGCTTTGTATCGAACTACACGGTACATTGAATGACAAGTAGTGTTTCATTGATGTCGTTTCTTCCACATACTCGGTTAGGGAGATATATTTTGTTCCACGTTATGCTTAACGTTAGACTCACTGACATTTCTGTGTTGGAATTAAGGATTTCTATATACTCACGTTCTCCGTGTGGCCGCGCCTCAGTAACTAATCTTTCCCCACTGCAGCAAACAACATCATCTCTGTGGAAGATGTTTACCCGTTTACATTGCACGGTTTGGTCAGGCAAAACAATGTAGCGCCCTCTGGCTTGGGCATATACAATACTTCGTGTCCGAGACACACGGATCAACTCCTCTGCAACAACAACAATCAAAATACAAGGTAACATTAAAAAGATCTATACATGCAGATGGAAGCGATAACGCTAAAATTACAAAGTATTCACATTTCGTTCTTCAAATAATAAACGTACTGAATTGATTAGTGTACTTGGGCAACGATAAATGTGTTTAGTGGTAGGAAGCGCTAGGCGTTTATGGCACTTGCATCCGTTCCGAAGCGCGTTTAAGCTATAACCCTACATGTTGTTTTGGGTGGTAATACGGTAGGAACAGTTAACACATTCAAACTTCCAAAGCTATACACAGGTGAATTCTTATTTAAGTGTGACAACAAGCGGCTGACCATGTTCATTTTCAATAGTCTATAAGAAGGATTGCGTCCCTCCTCTATGGGGTGCACATCTGTGCACGTCTGAAAGTCCGTTAGTAACTTGCCAAAGGTGACTTCGGTTTCTTTCTTGGCCTCAAAATATTGACCACCATCACATAAGTCAAAAACTGAATAAATAAATGAGCATTCTCCGAAACCTAACCGTACTTTACCTGTAACTTCTACTTCAGCTTGGATCTCTAGGTATTCGAACTTGTCATCCTGTACAAGTCGACGAAGTAACTAAAGTAAAAGACAAGGATTCAGTGATGAAGTAAAACATTGTAAATTTTAAAAGCTGATTGGTTCATTAATTAGTGGATACATGAGGGATGTTGTGTTTCGTTAATTTAAAACAACGTCATTGGTTGACAGACGAGTTACTGCCGGACAGATTGAAAGTTACCTGTAAAGAGACAAGAACAGCTGGATATTGTAGTTAAAATGAAATAACGTTTCTTGTTTTTTCAGTTACGTGGACAATATTAGTTGTTCCAATCCATTCCATGGTCCTTATAAATAATCACAAGGATTTCTATTTGTTATTTTTATTGGTATGAGTCACAATTGTGTTTTTAATGACGAAATTCTCCTACCAACGTGACATTGCCGCTGTTCAGCGTACGAGATATCTTCATTTCCACCTGTCGTTGGTTCACCCGCGTGACAGCCTCGTTGTTAATCATCAGGATTTCGTCATTCTCTCTGTGAACACAATTCTTTCCTGATTAACGCATCGTATAACGATAGGTTATCAGACAATCGGATGGAAGACTGACTAAGAAAACGGATGGATAAATAAGTTTGCAATGAAAGGAATTTAAAAGTGGGACGATGAAATTGTGGGCCGTTGAACAGAAAGATGGATGGATAGACAAGCAGATAGTTGAACGGAAGGAATGAAGGATGGACATACATATAGTGTTGGTGGATGAACAGAGGAAGGGGTGAATGGAGGAACGTACAAACGTATGGGCGGATGGTTTATTGGTAACGTTACAGAAGCCTGTGCAGATGGCCTGAAGGAAAGGAGACAACTCCAGCATCTAGACGGTCCAAGTGATGGCTGTCCATATCCGACAACAGCGCTATCTGCTATCTTGTCTAATACCGCCTTCGGACTTGCATAACATTTTCAATCGTTGTTTGCTTTGACTACTATCAAGGACTTACTCAATTCCGAGTTGCCTTGCCGCTGTGTCGTCTGGGTTGATGACATTGTATCTAAGGAAGTGGAACCATCTGTTTTTGTCGGGATGATGATAACTGTGGAGGTCGCACCCGAAGGGTTCATAACCGGTGAAGTTCTGCATATGCAATCTGATGGGGTTACACTTTTCAAGTGATCTGAGGTCATCCTGAAAGACAAAACGCAGTTTACTTAACATAGATGAGTATAGATAAAATGTTCAACTGGCCCAATGTAAATGTCTGAAGTTTGCAAGACAAATGGACATTTAAATGTCGGATCTAAATCTTTGATATTGTAGAACCTTCTCATCAGAGTTATCACCTACGCTGAGTGTAGGTTATATACGATGGCTATACATATCTTTAACAGGTTTGAATATCATATTTTAGATTTCTTAAGAACTTCATTATTTTATGCATATTTCCCATCACTGGTTGGGGATATTCGGAAATGACGTCATCGATGGACATACTGGGAACGCGGACCAGCTTAGCGCCTCCAATTCGGACTCTCCCGGACGAAGTTGTTTTGATAGCCATCTTTGATATCAGTGTGTATATAAGTGAAATATTCTTGAGTATGGCGTAAAACCCCAATCAAATAAATAAATAAATGAATAATGTATATGACGTTTAAAACAGCGGTATACTTTTTTTGCTTTGGTCAGTTGAGCCTGGACCCGAATCGCCATTGCGCTGGGAAAATTCACGCTATAAGATACTTACGTCCTTTCCAAAAAACATGGCCTTCAACTTCTGGACAAGGCCAATGGTAATGCAGTCTATCGGTTCCGCGGAAGGGGAACAATCTAGGGACGGGTCGGAGCGGCACCTGAGGAGGGGGTGACCGTCGAGATCCGGGTTTAAATCAAACCCCGAATCCTGCCGAAACAATCGCCATTCAATGCTCTTTCGGGGACAACAACCTATCTGACGCTCAACGCGGCGCCTGCGAACGTGCACTGAGCCGTCGGTGTCGTCAAAGTCAGTCGTTGTCTCCAGTATAGGTTGGCGCATGAGAGTTGCTGGCTGCTCCGTTTCCGCGTGGTCACGTGGCAGAGAGCTTTGCTCCCTGGACAGGGCGCTGTGATACAGCAGTGCATTTTGGAGTGATTTACTTTTAAATCGTTGAACTACGTAATGGTTGTGCAGGAATGTGCTGGCGCAGGTCTGGAAATCCATTTTCCTTTGACACTGCATTTCTTCAGGACAGCTGCTTATCCTCCTCAACATTCTCTGACGCCTGTGCACTGCGGCCATGTTTAGGCTGAGTCGGTGATCCGGCGCCTCCACTTTGTTCATGTCGTAAGGCGTTGGACGCTGGATCCCTATCATGGCTGCTGAGTTCTGAAAGTTTGAATATTTTAGGTCTTATTAAATTAATGGATTGATCACGGGTCACTCTTTATCTGTCCAATAATAATATAAGTAAATAAATAAATGGGTTAAAAATATGCCATAATACACGAACATGTTCACACCTACGCAATATACCAAATACCAAAAGCATATCTCCTGTACCAAAGCAGTGACAGCTATACATGTGTCCAGCACAATGAGTTTTCATCATCGAATTATCCCGGTCATACGGGCAAAGTTAAACTGGTTTAAATCCGAAAGTGGCCAGTTTGATGTCGCTCGTGTGAAGGAAAAGCGGTGGCAGTTAATCCGGTTTACTTGCCAATGCTAGCGGGGTGGCTTGAAGCCAGTTTCAGGTCTTGAGCCGATTTAACTGTGTTGTGTGAACGGTAATTGGATTAAAATGCTCCAATTACGTCTCAATTACTAAACCGTGCGAAAAAATATTTTTACATACGTATGTGGAATTCTTTTATATATAGGTGCAAATAAAAATACGTTTTCATGGTTACAATGTATTTCTACACATGTACGAAAGATCTTCACCTATGTATGGGATTGATACGGGAAAATTAATCATAGGTCTGATAAAGGCCTGTTCAGTATGCGTAAAAATCTCGTGTGTAAATAGTACCGGCCCCAATAGTACAGTTGGTAGAGCGTCCGCTTCGGTGGAGATCACGCGTAAGACCTTAAAAAAGAGGAAGTTGTAACTTCAGCATTAAGGGGATAGTGCAGCGACTGGTTGATCGGTATTAGTATAGGCCGCTTACTTGCCTTTGGTAAATCGCCTCAGTGAACAGCTCTAGATAAAAGAGCGGTGGAAATCCGTCCTGCAACAAGGAGGCACATTACCTACACACTAATGAATCCTTCGTTGTGATATGATTGAAAAATTGTTAAGTACGCCGTTAAACCCAAACACAAACTCACTCTTGTGAAATGTTCAAAACACAGTGGCATGGTGACTTTCATTTAACTGACATCTCCCTGCAGGTGGTAATAAAATAAGATTGGGTACGAGTCACATCATTTCCTGTTTACGGCAAATTACCAGGCAAGCTCCAAAATCCATTTCTTACCCTGCGGAGAATCCCTCCCTTGCTGATAAAGAAACTGTTCAACTTATTTGCATTTCTGTTGTATTTTTGCAACCACTGCGGTCCTAACTCGGGACAGGTACATGACAAATGGCGGTGGTTTTACCCCGGGCATTCCGTGAATCAAACCAAATGATACATCTGTCAAAGTCTGTTGTCTGAGTGATGTGAGAGTATATTCCGTCATTGCAGCAGATTATTCTTTTAAATGCAACACAGATATTCTATTAATTCAACATAATAATTGTATTAAACTAACAAGATATTATATTAAATATGTCAGAATACTGTGTTATTATAACACAATGCATTCTGGTATCACTCAGACAACAGGCTTTCTGGTAAAATTAACTGATTCACTTTTTCAGAGTAGTTGAAAAGGTCCGGAATACAGAGGAGAGTAGGTGAAAAGGTGCGGAGTACAGAGTTAAACACCAGCCAAATAGTGGCACTAACACAGCAGGCCTACCGAGGATCAGGTGTGACTCGTTTCGACTGTTAGATCCTTGACCAATAGGGTCATGTAACAGAATCCAGATGTAGCTGCTTCGATGCTGTTGTAGATCAACGAGTTTAATTGTTAAATTCCTGTCTAAGGTCCGTGGTTTACTCCAGGTAAACCATTATCTAAGTCACATTATATAAGTGAATATTCTTGAGCATGGCGTTAAACAGGAATCAAATAATTAAAAAAATCAATAAATAAATAAATAGAGAGATAAATGCAGAGATAAAAAAGTGAGAGTACCGAATCTATGGAACCATCCAATTTGTCTTGTACTGTCTCCATCTACTTGATAACGCCGTTGTTAGGCCTAATACCCGGCATTACACGCTATGCACATCTTTCTTCCCCAGCCACTCCCTGTATGTATGCGACTGAGAGGTACTCAGTTGCCCCAGAGAGTATACGCGAATATGAACGCCTACGATTTGACAATACGCCACGTGGTTGTCCCGGTATTTCCCGCTGGCTATATGGCTGTTTGCGCCTCGTGATAACATACCATATCACATGGTTGTAAAAAAGGAAAAAACCCTATCAGTAAGTATGTCATTTTCCCCCTGTTGGGCGCTGTATATAAGGAAGTAAATACATAAAAAAATCCAACCATTGCACCACTTTAGCCCTAACACTGCATAAACTATATTACACTGTCTGTACCATATACACTGAACATAATTCTTCTGACTCAACGAGTAAAGTTCTCTCGCCAGTGAAGCACTGATATGCAATAGGGATGCAGACGGCGGGTCACTACAGACAAGCGTGAAGCTGGCATTGCGTACAGGTCAGATCGTCCCCGATATGACTGAATAATTAAGTACGACGTCAAAGCGCTAAGCACTCACTCACTCACTCGTACAGGCCAGAACGAAAGTTGATGTCCCGTGCTGTGTAGAACTCACAGAACAGTAGAGCTCTTCATGTGATTGTTTATTAAATGTGACGACACTGAGTAATTCTCGACCAGTGACGTCTAATTTATTGCAATTATAAATATCACTGCATTTTTTTTTTGTATTTTTTTTTTTAAAATAACTCTCCAAGGGGCTAGAGCGGGGATGGTGGGAAGCGGGGGGGGGGGGGGGTGTTTACGTTGCTTTTTTTCAGGCACTAATGTGAACAGAGTATGACCTTAACTGAGGTCAATTGACAAGTGGCGGTATTTCACCAGTTACGTGATATCATTTGCCACTTATCATACTGTCGTTGTTACTTTGGCTTTACTTTCTATCCTCTAGCCCTTCTATTTTATACATGGTTAGTAGTGCTACAATTGAAAACGATTCGACTACTTTCGGCATCTTTCTGTTCTACACGTTTACTCACTACACCAGAGCGCCACACCTTCAAATTGTATGTCTATATTTAGAGCAAAATATGAACAGTGCAAATTAAAATATTAATTGCCACATCCTGGATATATCTATAGAAGCGTGCATGTGCATTCCCTTTGTGAACCATTACCAGTAATAAAGGCACAAAACTGCTAGGGATGTCACGTACAACTAAGCGATAGGAGTGCCTAAGTATACACTGTTACGGTCGTTATTGTTACTCTTGTAACAAACATGTTACAAATCCTGTGTTGACCTGGTCTACTCGGTTTCACGAGCATGTATTAAGTAACACTGAGTCTTGACTTCCACTACACTTATCAAAAATCACTAAAAGAGGTTTTCTTACCAACAGTAAGCTTAAATTCGTTTTAGATAGACGCGCATTTTATCAAAGAATTGCTGACTATATGAAAGAGTAACTCTCAGGGCGATTTATGCATTTGTATAATTTATTTTTTGAAATTAAACAATATTGGTTGGATTGGCCAATTTCAGGTCTTCACAAAAAGCATGATCTGATCAACATAAACAGAAAAGTGCCCTCAGAATATGCTTTCATAAAGATCCTGTGAATTTACGAGAAAGTTGAATTACAGTAACAAAGGTTAACAGCAGTATATTCTGAATTGTTCAGCATTACTTTCACTGAGTGAACATCACCCAGTCACGCGTGACATGATCACGTTAAAGTCATACCTTCTTACCTGGATTACTGCGATGGTGTCAATGGTCTGTCACAATGAGACGTTCGTATTGTAGTATCTGTTTCGAGAGAACAAACCGATATGGAGTGTGTGGGCCGCTCGTCTCTCGCTTATATATATAAATATATATATGTATATAAATCTGGGTATTTCAGCCTAGAAAACGATTGTTCCGGGACTGGAGAGACGACCGGAAGACATGACCATATATGGTAAAGTGACAAGCTAACCGAGTCACGTGACATCTCCCCAAACTCAATGCATCGTCCTAGTTTTGTCGGTCGAAGAACAGCCGGAAGTTCATTGGCCTATGACGAGAGACGTTGTGGAGTATATGACAAGTTCAACTAATGACACGTATCTCTGACTTCCCGGTGTGAAAAATAACAACGTATATATGGCTACTATTACTGCTTATGTTCGCACAGTTGAATATACTTTCAAAATTTCGCCAGTATATTTTTATTCTTGTCCACAAAATTACCGTGCTTGTGTGCTGAGGAAAAACTGTTGTGGTGACATATGTTAACCGATTTAATTTTGTATTTTCTTGATTGCTAGTTAACGTCAAACATGTCAAAGGAATTCTTCACTAACAGTACTTCCTGCAGGGAAAATGACATACTTACTTATAAGGTTTTTCCTTTTTTCAAGCGCGGTGGAAAACAACCGACTTTGTGCAAGATAGTGAACAGCTTTCCCACGTGCATGTGACGTACAGATAGGCACATCAAATTGGCGGGAGTCACGCGCTGTTTCAGTAAACGTGAGACTGTGCAGAGTGATTGTCTGAGAGAGTCGGGAATCTGCAAATACCCTGTCCACAGCCGGGTTTTATCCCGGGCCTCGTGCGCCCGGTCATTGGGGGTGGGGGGGTGGGGGGCATGTATTGGCATGATGTACATCTGGTTAATTGAAAGTTTGTTTTGACTTGAGCATCCACGTATGTTTTAAACATACTGGAATTTTAAACATTTAAAGGTGTTTTGTCAAGGTAAATAGTTCTTCATTTACTTGCCCGTGGTGTGTGGTTTTCTCAGGACCATCCGTTTTGGGCACTAAACTAGGAAACCTTTCTCTTTGTGGTAAATCTGCTAGCCTTAGTACATACAAGAATTTTCATACGTTGATAGTATCGAAGGTAATCTGTTAAAACATATTTTTATAAAGAATCATTGAATGTGCAACACAAGTTTAGTGGATTATTAGAGCTGGCGAGCCTATATGAAAGTGTAAGCGTCTCATTCTAAGCACTTCTAACATTAACACGTAATTTAATAAACTCAAACGTTTAGTAGGCTAATTTATGGTACGAACATTTTCAAAAGAAAAACGTATTGAAGAATCTTTCACTTACACAGAAGGGCTATCAGATTTGTAGACGGAGGAACTCGGAGTGTAGACCTGATGACCTAAAACAGCAGCCCAACCAGGAAGAATTTTATCAACTGATTTGTGACGTCATGGCAGATATTTGTATATAAAAATGGCTTTCAAGAGTACATGATTAAACCGTACGTGGCCTGGTTGAAAATTTGCTTTGATATAAGCATGCACGAGTGTTATATGGAATTTTAAAGTGACTTTACTGTACTTCTATCAAGGGAGATAATTCTGCAATTACTTGCCTGTGCATGACCGGTGGTGTAATCCGGCTATTCGTTTTCCCCTAACCCTAAAACTGAGCTCGTTACGAAACCACGTAGATATAAGTAAATGAAATAAATGAACAATTACATGGATTACCTAGAAAAATTTTCTCTTCAACATAAACGTTCCAGTCTAAGAATATACCAGGACCAATCTGTCCAATGCCTTCATACCCTGAAAGCATCGAAGGCATTTTAGAGATTGCTGTTCTTTTTGATGACGACAACGCGTGTGTTTTTATTTTCTGTGCACTTCCAGATCTGTCTGTGTGTTTCTCAGGAAATCTTTGAAGTAAAAGTTCACGGAACTTTGTGTATGTCTCATATACAGTGCGTGTATCTGAGACTAAAAACAGCATAACAGGCACCTTTCCGACGTTGAAAGGAACGACAGTGCAGTAGCGCTTTGACTCTGTACTTAGGTATTGCGCCCAATTTCGCGGCTGCCATCTTGAGAGGACAAACACGGACGTCTCCTTATCGATTCTAGGAATATGTCACCATTTATACTTAGGACTAATGAATATTAACGAGGTACATGCGCATTGCCTCAATATGCGACATTGACAAATGGCATGTTATAGACGCTGTTAGTGCACAAAATATCATCCAATGTGAGTTTATAAAACGAGTGAACCCTAGAAAGTAAAGTACGGAACCGTGGACATAGTTCTATAAATCTGTTTTTTCAATGGCCAAGAAAAGAAAACTTAAAACTGAAAAAAATATATTTCACAATACTTTGCTCGTGTTACAGATCAATTCAGAATTGGCATTATTTAGAATGCAGCATGCCTGTTGGTTCACTAAGTCGGTGCAAAGTACTTTATCCCGAGCTAGGAGACTTATCCCCTAATTAACAAGCCAATCACAATGTTCTTTTAAACATAAGCTGACAAGCCTGCTTAATATCCGTGTAACGATTATCTCCCCTTAACCGAGAGACTCGCCACCAGCTGTGGGTGTGTGCCTCATGCGACGGCGGCCAGCATTATGGTGGGGGAAACCCACGACCATCCGCAGGTTGCTGTCAGACCTTCCCACGTACGGCTGGAGAGGAAGCCAGCATAAGCTGGAATTGAACTCACAGTGGCCGCATTGGTCAGAGGCTCCTGGGTCATTACGCTGCGCTAGCGCGCTAACCGACTGAGCCACGGTGGCTCAGAATATTCTATTCTACCTCCATGTCTCGATCAGCTTCCATAATCTTGTTATTCATATTTATTTATCAGTACTACCCGTGCAACGATGATTTGGCATTGACAGAGAGACTCGCCACCACGCAGTTGTGTATGTGTTCCCCAGATAATCAGAACACAGCGTCCAATCATAGAGATAACCTCCATGGTCTGATCAACTGTCATAATCTTGTTATTCATATTTATTTGTCTGTAATATCCGTGCAACGATGATTTGCCATTGACAGAGAGACTCGCCACCACGCAGTTGTGTATGTGTTCCCCAGATAATCAGAACACAGCGTCCAATCATAGAGATAACCTCCATGGTCTGATCAACTGTCATAATCTTGTTATTCATATTTATTTGTCTGTGATATCCGTGCAACGATGATTTCCCATTGACTGAGAGACTCGCCACCACGCAGTTGTGTATGTGTTCCCCAGATAATCAGAACACAGCGTCCAATCATAGAGATAACCGCCTTGGTCTGACAACCCACAAATATTACATATTCGTTCTGAATATGCTATATGTGATCTATTTCCTTAATTATACATTTACGCCTCTCATATTCTCCCGAGCGTATCTACTTCCTTGGGCCTACTATTTACGGGCCTATCCAGCTGACCTTGTCGTTTTATTTTCGTTAGATTTGAGTCACAATACATTCAAATAAGCTGATCTCTGTAAGTAGAATCGATCTTACAAGGACGTATATTAACAATGGTGCAATATAAAAGCTTCTCTCCGCCCTAAAGCAAGCGCTGATGCCACTGGCTGACTATCAAGGGGATAAGTCTTCGAACTAAGTACTTCCCCTTGACTTAGTGAACCAAAGGGCATGCTGCATTTTAAATAACGGCATTTTTGATTGGAGCACTAACACCCATAAAAGAAATTTCAGTACATAAATTCTCTTTTTATGGCCGTCAGAAAAGACAGAAGAATTTAAATCAGCTTACTCGGGGCACAGTACTTTTCCCCAGACTTAGTGGCCAGTGAGAAACTATTGTTTCAGATATCAGCATTTCATTGGTTGGTTAAGTCGGGGAAAGTACTTTTCTCTGCGTTTACAGAATAGATTTTTTATTCTCCCTCTTTTTGTTCTTTTTCCAAGGCTATAAAGATAAGAATCATAAAACGGTGACAATCTTCTAATATGTAGTTTATAACAAAGTTATAGACAGGTTGACAAAAGCAACACAACTTCAGTTTCAAAAGGCATCCGATGAAAAGAGATATAATTTACGATATGATATGAGGCCGAGAGAATTTTCTAAAACTTTATCTGAGACCATGGTACGTTACAGTACCTTAGTTGTGAGTCTCTCCCGATGAAAAATGTCTAAAATCGATGACATTAAACACATCTGATTCAGGCGGGCTCGGCCCTGTGTATCTTGATACTCATCATCAAAACAGGTCAGTAACTAGCCCATTGAGCCATGTATATGTAGATAATATTTAAGTTTTTGATCAAATATTTGCTCGTGACAATCTGTGCTTCAAACATACGTAAGTGAATGTTTGAAAGTCTTTTCGCCATGATAAGGCAGTAATACTGTCAAAATAACGATACGCCTTCCTTACTTAGAATGCTTAAGGATGATCGTATATGGCGTTTATAAGGTTCAGGTTTCACGCGTCTAGATTAGTTCCACCAGATAAATCAATCATCGGTATGTGATCAATATCAAAACAAAAAGACAGCTTTACGAGTGTGATTTTAGTTTTACCAGCATGACCCATATGAAAAATTCTTGAACCAAAATGTCAAGTTTGAATTTCTATTTTGAAATTACACAAGTAAATATGTTTTATAATTAAAAAAAAACAGCTTACCTGCCTGGACAGCAAAGGCTAGAGATATCAGAGGTGCCGCTTTCAGCAGGTACATTTTCAAAGACTTAACTGTCATGACTGAGCTGTCAGACTCCCGTCAGCGCAGAGTCACCTGCTGGAGATCGCAAGACAGTTCTTATCTTAGTAATTAACAGGTATGTTCACAGGTAAGCTGTAAACTACACGCAAGTGTGAAAATTTGCCCGAGACATACTTAAGCGTCCGCGCATGCACAGGTGTCGCTGTGTGTAGTGATGGCAGTTACATCGCTTTCGGCTGATTCCGGTAAACGAAGTCCACAATACCTACATGTAGGCTATACCTCGGTACCATTTGTCGGCCATTTTTACTGTGCAAACTTACATTGAAATAAATTTACATTATAGTGGCTGGCCGCCATCGTATCAGTGAAATATTCTTGAGTACGGCGTGAAATATCAATTAAATAAGTAAATAAAACAATACATTATACTGCCACGACAATACATACCATCAAGAAATGGTTCCAGATACCCACCATACCACAATATTTTTAAATATCCTTTCATTAAACAAATGTTAAAGGCCGTAAATAACTTTTCACGATCTTTCTTCTGATATTTGGCTAAATTTTATTGTTCTCTTTTCTTTTAAAATAACCACAAAAATCCGATTATATCACATACCTATCTGTGTACGGTATCCGATACGAGCCATCAGATACAAGGTTTTGCATCTAATGATGGCGTCAGCAATCTTTCTCGGACTATTTTGGACTCTCATACCTTGCCTGCATCCTCCTGAACTAGTTTGAGATGTACAACGCTCACTAACGTACGAGCAATAAAATTTCACGGGTGATCCTGCGAGTTCATTCCACGCAGAAATTCAGCGTTGTAGAAAACTGCAGTAATTTTTTTTATTCAACTTATGTTCCGTTTATGTTCCATTTTGACATATGACTTGTTTGTGCTGTTGCTGTGAATCACACAGTAGTGATATTTTGACGTAACCCTCGTGGTGAAAACGTGGTGATATCGTTGAAAACTATGGTTATTTGTCATTAACATCATCAAGAAGAAAATTTTGGGTTATTTTTTAATAAGTTTCAATTAGTTTTAATATCTGTGTTCACTTTCCGTTGCGTAATTTAATATTTATTACGAACTATGTTTGTTTGCGGTTTTAAGAGTGACGTCATCAGGCACTTCGGCGTCATAGTTGAACTTGCAAGTTTGCCCAGATCATTCTCGTTGATTTCGTTGAATAAAAAGGTATATGACAAAGACCTCTTCCGGCTCGGCTGATGCCACAGCCCGACCTCAGACAACTCGATGTTGATACATCATCTCTATGTACTGCACATATCTCTCCACCATAAGAAGCCACAATAACAATCAAGAACTGATAAAGTTTTGACGTCGAAGCCAGTAATTACGTACATGATGCTTTCAAGGCCAGTTACTGGCCCATGAGGGCTTCTACAGCATGGCTAGTGGAAGATAATTTTCCATCAGTGCCAAATCCTCAATGCTGATTTCCCTCTTCACAGCTTTCATACCTCCAATGACTTAAAAATTATTTGTCAGCGATACTTGTGGCTTAGCTTCTTTCGTCTTTGTTTATATATACAGTGGCAGACTTTATTTTCACTTTAACGAACACTTGGATTTAATACGCCTTTGTTGAATGAGTGAATGAATGATTTTGGCTTAACATCACATCGGCAATATTTCAGCCATATCGTGACAAGAACAAGGTGAAAGAGATTTTCGAACGAGGCGATTGAGGTTTTCGATATGGTAGTGAGAACATCAAAAAGGAAACAAAAATGTTCGGACATGTTTAAATCAGATAATAAAAAAGTAAAACAGTTAAAACTCGAAAACCAGCATACTTTGAAAATAGTATATCATGAAATCTATGTGTATATAACTTTTTATTGATAAGAATTTATGACAATTAAAATTTATATTTTATGATATAGGATATGAGTGTGTAGAATCTTTGCCGAACATGGGCAAAGTCTACACAATCAACTAGGATATGTATGATGACGTATAGAGCACCACATCCAGTACACTCTGGGGCAGAACCCCCATCAAGAACAAAAATGTGAGTTAGAAGAGAATGCTCAATACCCTTCGTTAAACTACTTGATCTCTACCAGACATACCCTGAGTATACAAACTAAAGCCAATCACAGGGTGAACACTGTGCAATTTATTATGGACCTGAAGGTCCCATTCACCCTGCCAAAGGCGACGAAAACATTTATTTTTTAGTTTTCTGTGTAAGGTTAATATTTCAAGTATAAAAGGATTTTTAAACTTATTATGCTGTATTGCCAAAAGACAGGAGGGCGAGTCACTGCATATCATTGCCTTCTGGGCACGCCCAGAAGAAACATATGATAAGGCCAGGAGTATAGCTCTGGCTTCGGGCTGAGAAGATTGAAGATGAGGAAGGAAGACGAAGAGAAGAGACTCTCTGTTTTAACAGCAGCACCCGCAACCCTCGCCGAATCTTTTGACTTTCGAATCAGTAACTTGATGTAAGCCTCCACAATATGGTCCCGTATACGAAGACGAAACGGAAGGATCTTGTTAGAACATTTGTTAATTTTATCTACATATGATGGATAGAAAAGACAGTCTTAGGCAAGATTTGTAGCATGAGCTTTTTAGCATTTATAGAGCTTTGTAGCATATTGAAGGCTGAGCTTAATATGTCGGTTATATAAAGAAGGCTCGTGAGTCTCCACGTATAAACGCCCTACTGATGAGACCCCTTTCTTCAAGGAAACATCTTTGACAGTAGAATGCATGCGGGTGCATGGGCCAAAGGCTGACAACCCTTTGATCTAACAACTGGCATCTATGTATTTATCGTCTTTTAGATAGTTTCCTACATTCAGCTGTCTGTAAACTGACTGAAGGCAATTTTGGTAGCGAGTATGACTGATTTTGTAGAGAGCTGAATATAGGCGACCCGGTAAAAGAAATACACTATAGTGAAAGTGACCAGTACAAGACACGGCGTTGGTCATACTGAGCTGGTCCCAGTCGGTTGGGGCTTTGAACCCGCATCTCGTGTGTCAGCAACGTCCCCAACCAGTGCGGGCAGGATAATCGCCAAAAATAGGGATTTGCCCTAACTTGGGAATTTTACGCCATGCTCAAGGACATTTCACTTTTACTACGGCGATCATTATTATGGAAGGAGAAAATCGGGCTTTCTGTCACGGAAAAACCCACGATCATCCGCGGGTTGCTGCCAGATTTCCCACTTGTGACCGAGAGGAAGCATAAGCTGGGCTTGAACTCACAACGACCGCATTGATGAAGGCGCCTGTGGCACTGGTCTGCGCTCAGGCGCTAACCGCTAGGCCACGGAGCTCAACCTCACCATCCCAGCATTTAAAATACACCCATCCCATTTTCCGATGTACGACTGTTTTAGCACTTGTACCTCGTACGCAACCAACTAGATGTTGTGTAAAAAGCAAGATTTTTATTCTGTTGCGAAAATAACATTTGTAATCTGGCATGCGCGTCCTTTTTTTTCTGAAGCCATTGTTTGTTTTCTCGTCTGAGTATGTGACATGTTACACTTCCAGGTTCAATGAGGACCCTGGTCTTGAATATATTATTAACTCATGAGCAATTATCTTAACGAACGACAAAAGTATTTACAGATATTATTTGTAAATACTTTTTCTAAGATGCAAACTATTAAGTATCTCCATCATTAAAAACATCGACAAAAAATGTAACAAAGTCACAACAATTACAAAAAAAGCAAACAGAACGTTAGCTGCTCCAAATATGTGTATAAAAATAAGAAAATGCTCATGTACAGGTAAGCCAAGGCAATATATTAGCACAGAATAAATAGTAATTCATAATAAAAACATTGCTTTGGTTTCTATAGTGAGTACCTTCTAAAGCTGAAAAGAAGATTCGTTATTTAAATGGACAAAGTGACAAATGCTTGACCGAAGGGCAGATAATTGCCGAAGATCATTTACATGCACAGTTAAGGCAATACCCTAAATAAGAAAAATAGACAAGTGGCCGTATTTCTGTTACTGTAACATGTGCATGACCATTTGGTCACTATCAAACTGTGGTCGCATGTGCATGACCATTTGGCCACTATCGAACTGTGGTCGCATGTGCATGACCATTTGGCCACTATCGAACTGTGGTCGCATGTGCATGACCATTTGGCCACTATCGAACTGTGGTCGGTGCTCTAGTTTTATTCTCCATGTTGGAGTCTTTTATATGTGATCCATATGACTATAAAGGGCAACAACTGGACGAAATGCCCAAGTCAAGAATAAACACTTCTGGGTGGGAAATACGCCTGTAAGTACCGCTTCAGTCATAATAAAACGTGTTTCTGGGTAATGTCCTCCTGACTGAAATACGCCTGTAAGTACCGCTTCAGTCGTAATAAAACGTGTTCCTGGGTGATGTCCTCGGGATAATTGTTGGCATTGGAATAAGGGAATCACCGAAGCTATGCAAAAAGTACGTCCTGCTTGTTCTACCACTTAGGGGGCACACCATCCTTCATCCGGAACACAGTCCGAAGAAAAGCAAGCATATATTCCCAAGAAGTTTGACACATTCCTCATAAACGTTTATCGAAAAGAATTCGATGCCAAAAAGTGTAAAACTATACATGTACTCATAGGAAGAGTGACCCACCCCTAAAAACAAAACAAAACAATAAAGAACACAACAAATTTATGTAAATGCACAGTCTCAAAAAGCGTGAAAGTCTAACAGTCACTTTGGTCACTTCCTCTATAAAGTAGCACCAGTAAGTGGATCAAACGGTTGTCTCCCTTGCCCTGCTGACGGTGATAATACCATCGAAGTTGAAAACTATGCATTCTGATTCGCTTAATACCAAACTGAATGACATTCCCACGCAACGACACGATTAAAGTGAACCTCTTTCAACCTCTTTCAATACGGTGAAGTCACGCGCGTCAGCGGGGTGATTGGCCTGTATAAATTCTACCCTTCCGTTTTTGCAGGCAAGATAATAATCTGTAAGTAAAACAAACAAAATTCATAAGCAAATGTGAAAGGCCAAAAATGGTATAATATCGTGGAATAAAGTGGACAATAACCGGTTCTTGTGAAAGTAAGACCGAAATGACGTTTAAACAATTAAGCATACGGAAGAAGAAACGACTTGTCTATTATTGCCATCTAATTAAGAAAAAAGAATGGCCGAAGTCTTTTACGAACATTTTTTTGATAAACACGACGTCAGCAAATACCCTGATGTTTAACCCTGGAATGCTTCACATATAGGAGGGCGACCAAGGACAAAAAATCAGAGAGCCAGAGAAAACCACCGGTCTGTGGCCTCAGGATGACAGACAAAATCCTGATAGGTTGTTACAATAAAAAATAACAATAAACCCAAGTCATTCACTTTGTTTTTCTGCACATTCCAGTACAATCTTTCTGGGGGAACCAGTTTCTATTACATGAACTCGAAAGAAGCGAGAGTCCACATTTCTCGGAGACCATCCACTTCCGGCAGGCTGAAAACAAGAAAATGATAAAAATGTTAAAAGGCGCATGTACGGAAACCGGCATGGTCTCAAACAGAAAGCGCGTCTCAACCTTAATAACTGAAGAAACAATACGCGTATAGTGATCTAATGGTCTCGTGGAGAATTGTGTCCATCACAAGTAGCCACACTTTAATTAGACAATGTGTACAAAGTACAAATTTCGTCATTACAGGAAATGGAAAAGTTATACTCACTCACCATAAAACAAATGTTAAAATGAAAGTGAAACTTTTGGAACTTTGTTTCAGTCACATAAATAAATGAATAAACAGAAAATTCTCACCTTCAGCTTTACACCGTTTTCCCCAGATTCCGCGTATCTGTCTCCACATTTCAAAACATAGAAAAAGTGAATATGGCCAGTGCTCAAGTGATATGCTTCCACTATAAACCGCTCAAAGGTATCTAAAAAACATATCATGCAGCTTTTAAGTTTTTGTAACAAAATTTATAAAACTAAACTATATGTCATTTATTTATTTATTTTGTTACTGATTTTGTGGAGGATTTCTCCGTAAAATTGTGTAGTATTAATCCACCTGTTGAAAGAGACATTCGTATACCAGCTGTCAACCAATACGGACGCTACAGGTCAATAATCACAAAGGCCCATTCCCAAAACGACGTATAATACAAACCCTCAAAGAACTAAGAAAGTATATAAAGTACGAAATAGAACGGAATCATGCAAACAAAAGAAGTCTACAGTTTTCAAAGATGTTGGAAACACGCAAGTTATGTTCTAGGCGACTGAGTGAATCAGTATTCAAATAGTGTACCATGCTAGAATATCAGTTGTCGCTAACAAAATATGTATCTCAGTTCCGCTTTAATTGCAATTGTTCGTATCTCCAGAGTGGCGATCTAATTTAATACGATGAATATACAGCTCCTAGCCGGGGTTAAGCGCATAGAGACACAATCATGTGTAACGAGTAACGGCACAGAAAAGGCACTTTCTTTAATCACAAATTGATTAAACTGATTTGATATATAAGTGCAGATCTCTGTTGGCAGACTTCAATATTAGGCTGGTGTTAGTTGATTCACATTTATATTAGGCTGATTTTTATTGACAGACCTTCTGTATCAGGGTGATTTCTCTTGGCCAACAATCTGCTAACATACTGCTTATTTTCATTCATTGGTCTTCTGTGTTAGGCTGGTCTCTCTTAAATGGCATTTTATGATGGGCGGATTTCTTTTCATTTACATCTTATATTAGACAAATTCTTATTTACTGATATTTCATATTTGGCTGATTTTTATTGAATCCCATTTTATACTGGACTAATTTTCATGGTGTTCTATGTGAGGATGATCTATCTTGAAAGACACTGTATATGTTTGGCTGATTTCTATTTATTCACATTCTACATTTAGCTAATTTCTATTTAGTCACATTCTACATTTAGCTAATTTCTATTTATTCACATTCTACATTCAGCTGATTTTAATCAAGATTCACATTCTATATATGGCTGATGTCTTTTAATTCAAATTCAACATTTGGTCAATTTTTATTGATTCAAATTCTATATTTAGCTGATATTTATTGATTGATATCATATATATGGCTGATTTCTTCTTTATATTTGCCTGATTTCTATTAATTCACATTGTATATTTTTGCTGATTTCTGTTCGTTACATTCTATATTTGCCTGATATCTACTTATTCTCTTTTTTATACTTGCCTGATTTTTACTGATTCACATTCTATATTTGGTTGATTTCTAGTCATTGACATTTTATATTTTAATACTGATTTCTTTTGATTCAAATTCTGTATTAGGGTGACTTCTATTCACTTTCTATATATTAGGTGAATTTCTGTTACTGTTGAGCCATACAAGTGAAAACCAATTTTTTGGAAGACAAAAACATTTTTTTTTTCAGAAGAGAAAAGATTACATGGTGAAAAAAAGAGCTTTGAAAGTCAGGGCCCCAAGAGTATCAACAAATCACAGGCTATTGCCATCACAACCCCAGTATGGCAGCCATAGGCCAGTGTCCCTCACTATTAGCTACATAATTTGACTAGGGTCTTACCATGAGATAAATAACTTGTATTTCAAACCAAGGACAAGGACTACAATGGACCTGATCGTCTACCCAGATCAATTCCAATATGTTTAAATCTATGTGTCAAAACAGACATTCGTATACCAGCCGTCAACCAATAAAGACGATCCAGGTCAATAATGGCAAGGCCAATTTCCAAAAACGACGTACAACACAAACGAACTAACATTCTCAGGTGCCACGCTACAGTGATTATGAGCTACATGTACTTGTACGTCTTTGCTTGACGAGCATAACTAGGTCTATACAGAAACAATGCCGTGCGAAAAGAACAAAATAGTACACCGCTATAGACCGACTTGTTTAGGCGTAATTCATTGCTCATTATCGAGACAGGTTTTGAATAAACAGATTTCAAACAGGCATATATGTACAAAATGAAAAGAAAATAAAGAATACAGCATGCAGCGCCGGCCTTAAATATTTGACTTCTGTAAGTGTCAACTGCACCAGTTAAATGTGAGACATTATTCGAATACAAATGTGCTTGATCCAGCCACAGTAGAACTAAAGCGGGCTATACGTGCGTCAGGACCAAAGGCTCAAAGGCCCAAATGTTGCGGATGGTCCCCCGGGCTCTGTCCGGTTTCCATCCACTATAATGCTGGCTCCCGTCGTATAAGTGAAATATTCTTGAGTATTCTTGATTCTTCAATCAAATAGTAATAACGGCAATGACGATCAGGAGTGTAGCTCTCCACACATAGACGGGTTTATAGCCTATCCGCTGGTGCCGCTATTTCATTTATGATTGGCCAGTTAAGTCAAAGTCCCCAACTTTACAAATCGTTACATGCAGAGAAAAGATTTTCTTTTTCAAAAAACATTTCTCCCACCATCTCAGTTATTTTCTTTTCCAAAAAAATTTGTTTCATAATGTCTCATTTACGGTTCCCTACTTACGTGTATTGGTGTCAAGGATTTCTACATAGGCCTACTCACATTCTTCGGGTGGCCGCACCTCAGTAACTAATTCATCTCCACTCCAGCAAACAACATTGTCTCTGTGGAAGATGTTTATCTGTTTAGATTCCACCTCTTCCTTACGCAACACAAGGTAGCTTCCTTTAGCGGTTGAATATACAATACTTGTCCGCGACGCACGGATCGTCCCCTCTGTAACAACAACGAAAATAAAAGGTAAATTTTAAAAGCTGCATAGGCCTGCATGTAAATGGAAGCGGTACTATTAATTTTCAAAATGTTAGCATTGGCTTCTTTGAATAATAAACGCACTAAGCTGATTAGTGTACTTAGGCAACGGAAAAGGGTGTTCATGGAGTGGTTGATAGCGCTACACGCTTATGGCCCTTTCAACCACTCAGCTCTCAGTTTCAGTAGCGGCGTTATGGTATAGCCCCAGCAGTGTGGTGTTGTTGGTGGTAATACCGAAGGACAAGTTAACACTGTTTTAATTTCTAAACAATTCAGGTGGATACATATTGATGTTTCACAATAAGCGGTTTGCCATGCTCATGTGGCCGTTATCTCTCCATCGGCTATTTGTTTAAGAGGGCTTGCATTCCACCAATATGGCGCGCCTATCTCTACACCTCTGAAAGTTCGATAGTAAAGGTCAAAGCTCACTCCTCTTTCCTGTGACTAAAAAACGGAATTCTGCAAACCTAAAAACCTTACCTATGACTTCTACTTTAGCTTGGATCTCTAGGTATTCGAACATTTCGCCCTCTACAAGTCGACGAAGCAACTAAAATAAAAGACGAGTCCCTGATTAAGTAAAAGATTGCGAGGTTTAAAACTGATTAACCGATGGGTAAATGATTGATGTTATGTTTCGTTGATTTAACATAAGCTTAGGAGTTAACCGACGGATTATTGACTGACACGTAAGAAGACAAGAACAACGGCACTTTCTAAGACATTTGAATGTTTAATGTGATGTAACTTTTCTTGTTTTTATGTCATTACGATAATTTTAATTTCTATTATTTCACCTCATTTTCCTTAAAGCACATTTTTATTTGCCATATCTCTTGGTAAACATCACAAATGTGTTTTTACTGACGAAATTCTCTCACCAACGTGACATTGCCGCTCTTCAGCGTACGAGATATCTTCATTTTCACCTGTTGCTGATTCACCCGCGTGACAACCTCCTTGTTAATCATCAGGATTTCGTCATTCTCTCTGTGAACACAATCCTTTCCTGATTAACACATTGACAGCATAATTTAACGATACAATAAAGAACTGAATAAATAGGCGGATGGATAAATAAATGTGCTATGAACGGGTCGATGTATGAATAAATGAATTGAAAAGAGTATGTAGATGGATGGAATGATGTGGAACAGGGTGGAAGGGGGAATAATAGGACCGATGGGTGAATGGAAGGAAAGATGGATGGATTAAAGGGCAGATGGGTGAGCTGAAGATAAGATGGGTGGATGAACGGATAGATAGTGGAACGAGAGGAAAGATGGATGGATGAACGGATAGATAGTGGAACGGAAGGAAACATGAATGGATGAAAGGACAGATAGTGAAACAGAACAAAAGATGGATGGATGAAAGGAGAGATAGAGGAACGGAAGAAAAGATGGATGGATTAATGGAAAGGTAATGGTAAGGAAGGAAAGACAGATGGATGAACGGAAAGGTAGTGGTATGGAAGGAAAGACAGATGGATTAACGGAAAGCTAGTGGTACGGAAGAAAAGACAGATGAGAGGAAAAGATGATGGATGAACGGAGGGATAGAGGAACAAACAATCGTGTGAACGGATGGGCGGATGGTTTATAGCTGAAGATACAGAATCCCAAGCGGGTGACCTAGACAAAGGGAGAGAACTCCAGCATGTAGAAGGTCAAAGTGACGAGAGTCCGGATACGGAAACAACGCCATCTGCTGTCTTTTCTAACACCGTAACTGGACTTATTATTATGGACTTACTCGATTCCGAGTTCTCTTGCCACTGTGTTGTCTTGGTTTATGCCAGGGTATTTAAGTAAATGGAACCACCTGTTCCTGTTGGGGTCCTTGTAGCTGTGGAGGTCGCACCCGAAGGGTTCATATCCAGTGGACTTCTGCACACCGAGTCTGACGGAGTCACACTTTTCAAGTGATCTGAGGTCATTCTGAAAAAAAAAACTCGCAAAGTGACATATTGCCGAAGGAAATGGATATTTTTTGAGTTGGTTCAGGTAAATACAAAATGGGTTGCACTGACTCTTAACTACACACCTTAGGCTTATATGTTTGGAAAAATTGCCGGTTGTGGTTGGGAAGGGCGGTTGAGGTCTGATATTTGAATTTTACCGTCGTTAATACTACTAAGGGGAGGTAGCCCAGTCAAAAAGTCAACCTTCGGCCATGATACTAAATACCGGGGCTGCAGTGAGTGGTTGGTCGTAGAGAAACTCCGGATAAAATTGAACATTCGAATATCCACTCAAAGGTAGACCCATGTCAGTAGACATTTGGAAGTCTTAACTTCATATAGATTACGTTTAAAATTAGCAGGACAATTTTTTGTTGCCTTCTCTTTGATGTGATTAGCTGTTCAATCTGTTGATCTGTCCCTCCTCTGTGATGACGTTCAGTGAGCAAACTGATAGCGCATTATTAACACAGTGCTGGAGGACAATCGACATTTGAGTCTGGGCCGAATCGCCATGTCGCTGGAAAAATTCACTCTGTTGTATACTTACATCTTTCGTAAACAACATATCCTTCAACTTCTGGACAAGGCCAGTGATGGTGTCTGTCGAATCCGTGGAAGGTGAACCATCTAGGGACGGGTCAGGGTGGCACCTAAGGAGGGGGTGATCACCGAGTTGCGGGTTTAGATCAAATCTCGAATCCTGCCGAAACAATTGATATTCAATGCTCTCTCGGGAACAATGACCTTGCTGCCCACGCTCAACGTGGCACGTGCAAACGTGCCTTGGGCTGTTGGTGTCCAAGTCAGCCGGTGTCTCCAGTTTACGCTGGCGCCTGAGAGTAGGTGGCTGTTCCGCCTCAGTGTCGTCCAGTGGCAGAGAGTTTTGGCTTCTTTGACACAACAGTTCATTTTGAACTGATTGACTATATTGATGAACTGCGTCCTGGCCTATCATCTGTGCTGAGTTCTGAAAGTTTAGATATTTCCTGTTTTATTTAAACGGATTTACCGTGGGTCACTGTTTATCTACCGAGTAACAATATAAATAAATAAATGGCTGTAATTAACTCCTAGCACTCCGATTTCTTCCATCCATAAAAATAACTGCCGTAAAGCGTAGGTGAAAAAGTCATGAGTACATTGTTAAACGTCAAACAATTACTTGGAATAACACAGCAGGCCTATCGAGGATCAGGTGTGACTCGTTTCGACTGTTAGATCCTTGACCAATAAGGTCATGTGACAGAATCCAGATGTCACTGCTTCGATGTTGTCGTTGATCAGCGGGTTTAATTGTTAAATACCTGTCTAAGGTCGGTGGTTTACTCCAGATACTCCGCTTTCCTCCGTCAGTAAAGCTGACTGACATTATATAAGTGAATATTCTTGAGCATGGCGTTAAACAGGAATCAAATGAATATATTATATTAAATCAATTAAAAGTTAGATAAATAAATAAATAAGAGTACCGAATCTATGGAGCCATCCGGTTTGTCTTGTACTGTCTCCATCTGTTTGATAATGCAATTGTCAGACCTAATACCCGGCATTACATGCCATGCGCATCTTTCTTCCCCAGCCAGTAGCTGTATATATACCTGTGATTGAAAGTTATTTGCCCGAGTAAGTATATGCAATCATAAATGCCTAAGGTTTAACAACGCATCACCTGATTATCACGGTATTTGTCAGTGAACATTCACATGTCTGCAGCGTGTCACGTGATCACATTCCACATCACGTGGTTGTAAAAAAAAAGGACATAATCCTTGGGCCCGGTTGTCCAAAACTTGGTTTAAGACTTAGTACCAGATTTAACTTTAAGCAAGGTCTTTAAGTTTGTCCCCCCAAAAAACTGTGTATTATTATATTACATATGTACTAAAACCACTGATGTTACACTTTGACTTAATATAGGTATTAGCTAACACACTTTCGAACAACTGGGTCTAGGTGGTTTACCTTACCCATCCACCGAGACGCCCAGATAGAGGCCACCTTACAGTCTAGCCAAGGTATGAAGAAGGCCTGTTGCATCGGGTGACGCCATAAACATTCCAGAATAGAAGTGCTTTCGTGAACAGTGGAAATGAAGAACACCCCAATCGGTTAAAACCAGCTCAGTAACAAAAGGTTACACCATTGTATCTGCCGACAGTAACAAAAGGTTACACCATTGTATCTGCCGACAGTAACAAAAGGTTACACTACTGTATCTGCCAACAGTAACAAAAGATTACACTACTGCATCTTCTAACAAACTCTTTTTCTTGTCATTTTTTTAAATAACAAGCTTTCCCAACAGGTTTATACCGTTTATCAAGTTTAACATTATCAGTTAGAAAAAAATATTTAATTTGCAATAATAGGGACGCGTATAGGTTGTGGTGGTAGTTTGGGCAGTTACACGTATTTATGTACCGTGTACCGTAATGTATACAAGATTATATACTTCAGAGTCACGTCACTACACTCAAATAATTGCTACCGTTTAACATGTTCAAAGTATTCTTATTTCTGAAAAAAAAAAATCCTTTGCTTCATAAATACATGGATTTCTTTCATGTCTACATTTAGAATGCAATATAAATGAAATCATTTATCTTCTAACTTGGATGAACTTATTTCTTAAACAGAGTGGTTTCAAGTTTTAATTTTACATCATCAACATTATAAAGCGGCCTTATTATCAGTTGCGGGATAAACATGTTTAAATGTGTCACAATTCAAAATTAAGCACATTTATTATCTGTTGGATACAGATGCTAATCACGCGATTATAATGTTAAACATCTATTTTTTTCTCAGAGCACCTCAAATCATATATAATACAAAGAGAATGAGTAAAGCTCTTTTCTTCAGTGAAGTTCTGATATGCTCTTCCATGACAGCCTGCGGGCTCACGTCAGACAAACGCTTAAAGCCGGGTGGAGCTGGCAGTGCGTACAGCCCAGCACGGGAGATGATGCCCCAGGCTGTGTAAAACTCACAGAACACCGTAGCTCAGCATGCAGTTATAAACATCAGTGCATTTTTTTCTGTATATTGTTGTAAACTAATTCTCCACTGTGTCAGGGAGTGTTTACGTTGATACTCTGAGGCTATCAAATGAACAATTAGAATATAACCCTACCTGAGGTAACTTGACAAGAGGCCAGGTTTTACCTGTTACTTATGGCCGTTTTCCAGTTGTATTACATTATCGTCGCTGCCCTGGTTTTACTTGTTATGCTCTTGCCCTTTATATTTGTATTGCATTTAATATACCGAGTTAGTATAGCTACAATTCAAAACGATTCAGCTGCTTTCCACAACTTTCCGTTCTACTCACAACAGTATCAACAAAGTGGCACATCACTGTTTTTTTTTGTCTACGCACATTTGCAGCAAAATATGTAATATAATATATATATATATATATATATATATATATATATATATATATATATATATATATATATATATATATATATATATATATATATATATATATATATATATATATATATTTGTACAACGGAAATATATGTACAACGGAAATTGTATGTACAACGCAAATGAAAATCATATCTGGACATACCCTGGATGTAACCATGGAAACGGACACATACATTGTCTTAAGGACAAGAACCAGTAATAAAGGCAGAACACTGTGAATATAAAACCTTATAATAAAAAGTGAAATAAATATCTCAAATACCATATTCACTTAATCTAGTTTATTTTACGAGCCCTTAATAAATATTACAAATCCCATATTCACTTAGTCTAGTTTATTTTATGAGCCCTTAAAAAATATCACAAATCCCATATTCACTTAGTCTACTTTATGGGGCTGTACTAAATAACATTGGATCTTAACGTCCCCTGTGCATTTGTGATCATGAACTTGTTACTGCCTCTTGTGAACAGAAAGTTCAGATATGTTAAGAGACAATTTCAGGGCGTTTTGTGCACTTATATAATTTAACGTTTGAGATTAAACAATATTGGTTAGGTTGACCAATTTCAGGTGTACACAAAAGGTATAATCTAATCAATTTAAACAGAAAAGTGCCCTCAGAATATGCTTTCATAAACATCCTGTAAATTTACGAGAAAGTTGAATTACAGGAACAAAGGTTAACAGCAGTATATTCTGAATTGTTCAGCATTACTTTCACTGAGTGAACATCACCCAGTCACGCGTGACATGATCACGTTAAAGTCATACCTTCTTACCTGGATTACTGCGATGGTGTCAATGGTCTGTCACAATGAGACGTTCGTATTGTAGTATCTGTTTCGAGAGAACAAACCGATGTGGAGTATGTGGGCCGCTCGTATGTCTTATATACACATATATATCTGGGTATTTTAGCCTAGATAATGCTTGTTCCGGGACTGGAGGCAAGACCGGATGACATGACAATATAAATAGGCTAATCGAGTCACGTGACATCTCCCTAAACAGTGCATCGTCCTAGTTTTGTCGGTCGAAGAACAACAGGAAGCTATGAAGAGACACGTTGTGGAGTATATGACAAAGTTCAACCAGTGAGAAGTATGTGAAAATGACAACGTAAATGATGCCATTTCAAATCGATCGAACTTGTGGATCAGACAAAAGTAATTATAATAATAATAACTCAAAATGGCCAACAGATCACATGTCTCAGGTCACACAAATTTTTACTCGCCAATGTTCATCAAGAGGACTACGACAGAACTAAGTTTTGCGGAATTCTGTTTGAACACTTTTAGCTATACAACATTTTCAATTTTGAAAATATAAAAAATGGTCATTTTTACTGGCATTTACTACTCTCGGTTTGCTGACGTGAATGACATGATGTAAGAATACACCTCTGGCTTCATCGATTAAGGAGATATACCCACTTCCGGTTTGGAGGTTGTCACTACCGGTTTTACAAAAATTGCCCAAAATTCTCAAAAATGCATCAGATAGGACTATTTACCTGACATCATCCGCAAGAGTGTAGAAATTATTAGCAAAAAATGAACTTTTTGGTTTGGTATAAAATCCAATATGGCCTGAATGGCATAAATCCTTAAGTAAATACGGAAATATATATTGTACCCCTTATTCATTCACATTTACAAAATCGTATGTTCGAGAATTGTCAACACGCACTGGAATATACCGCTACTTGTTTGAGTGGGCGATTTAAACCATTTGTCCTTTTCTCTGCGAAAGTCTTGTGACGGTTCCGACTGAAAGTCGCAGCCAGTGTCAACAATACTTATTACCAATCGTTTTCTGAGTTCATTTATTTATATGATTTTCGACATCCATCACCAAGTCCTCATCGACATCCATCACAAACAATCTCTCAAATCCAGGGTCCAAGGTCCCCTAAATTACACAGAATTATCGATATTGCTGAATGGATTATAGATATCGATAACTATTTGTCACAATTCATTTTTCGCTATCGATAGATGATTCGTCTATATCAATAAATAATATCAATAATTCATTTATTGATATCGATGATTCATTTACCCTGTCAATAAATAAGATTGTTTAGGCATAACGATAAATCATTTATCAATATGGATACATCACTTAGCAATATCGACAAAAGAATTATCGATGTCGATGAATGATGTATCGATCAGATAAGTCTCAAATGAATATCAATATTGAAGATCACTTCGGTGGCATAATGATTAGAGCGTCCCCCTCGAAATCGGGTAGAGCGTCCACTTTGGGACCGGTAGATCCAGGATCAATCCTTGATCGAGTCACACCTAAGACTTTAAAAGAGGAAATTGTAACTTCCTCGCTTGGCCTTCAGCATGAAGGGGATAGTGCAACGACTGGTTGACCCGTATCAGTATAATGGCTCGGGTGGGGCGGCTTACTTGCCTTCGGTAAGTCGTCTCAGTTGAAGCAGCACTAAGTAAAAGAGCGGTGGAAATCCGTCGTGCAACAAGGAGGCACATTAGACGTATATGCACCCTAATGATTCCTTCGTCGTCCTATGACTGAAAAATTGTTGAGTACGACGTTAAACCCCAAGCACTCACTCTCTCAGTCGAAATCGGGAGACCAGGGATCAAACCTTGGGATACCAAAGACTTTAAAAATGGAACTTGTTGCTGTCTCGCTTGGCACTCAGCATCTTGAGAGTACAGCACGAAAAACAGGGCAGGCTGGCCCGAGGTCAGTATAATGTAACTGGGTGGGGCGACATGTCCGGTGTCTACGGTACGATACTTCAGTGGTGACTGCGTTTTAGGACTCGCCCTGCCACAAGAAGACAGTATATGTACACACATGTAATGTCTGAAAATTTTGTTTTTACCTGATATGATTTATGAGTTACAAACACAGCATATGAGTTGATCACGGGTGAATTCCACGTATTACATTGGCGTATAACCACACACACACGGATCTTCATCCAATTGGGCTATGTGGGTTACCCTCGAAGTTATGTATGTTATGTCCGTGTTTGTCAGGGCAGACCGCACTTAAGCTTGTGTGTTGCCTGACCTACAAACATTGCCGTAAATACTCCTCACTGAATCAAGGGTTATACAGCACATAATCAAAAATGGAGCAAGTTGTTCAATGCTTATACTCATTCTCTGCACGGGGCTACCTCGTGGAGAAAACACGTGGAAATATAAAACGTAAATCTCTGTAGAAAAAGTCTTCTCATCAGGTGTTGACATGTTTGGTTGATTGATTGACTGACTGATGTTCAACCCTGTATACTCAAGGTGTTTTAATATAAAGTATTAAGTCAAACACATTTAGAGCCATGCCATTTGGTTTGAGTGATAAAAGTATTCAAAGATGTGATGCTATTTTGTGTGACTTATTACTGCGATCCGGAAGTATTACGCTACATCGGTATATAATAACTATACTAAATTACTATTACTATGTAAATATCCGGGTACATTTCGCCGAAGAAATATTTGGGTAGCCTGGAAATTTTTTAAAAACCAAAAACCAAACAAAAAAAAAAAATAGGTCTAAAGTATACGGACGTAACTTGACATCTGTGCTAGATATAAAATGCGTTTTCTGCCGACATTGACGCAGTGTACATTTCACTTATACCAGGGAATAAATCGTAATTACTTGTTCAAATTACGCAATTACGCCATTACGAAGAAAGTATGTTATTTCCTCGAACTTGTGTGACATTTAAATTGTACAGCATTCTCCCCTAATATCGCAGTGTATGATTGTTCGACATCACGGGAGAATACTGACCAGCAGAGTTTTCCCCCTAATGTCGCAGTGTATGATTGTTCGACATCACGGGAGAATACTGACCAGCAGAGTTTTCCCTCTAATGTCGCAGTGCATGATTGTGCGACATTATGGGAGAGGACTGACCAACAGAGTTCTACCCTAATGTCGCAATGTATGATTGTGCGACATTACGGGAGAGGACTGTCCAACAGAGCTCTACCCGAATGTCGCTATGTATGATAGTACGATATTAGAAAAGAGGGGGCTGAACGACAGAGGTCTCCCCTAAGGTCAGAATGTATGATTGTGTGATATTAGGGGAGAGAACTGATCAACATAGCTTTCCCCTAATGCCGCAATGTATGACTATACCATAGTAGAAGAGAGGACTACACAACATAGATCTCTTCAGTAAGGTTATAGTGTATGATTATGGGATGTTATATGAGAGGGCTGAACAACAGAGCTCTCTGTTAACGTCGCTAAGTATGCTAGAACAGCAGAGCTCTCCTGTAATATCGCAACGTACGATTAAACGATATTATGGGAGACAACAGTACAACAGTTGCCATGTTTGATCAACCGATATTATACGAGACAACAGTACAACAGAGCTCTCCTCTAATGTTGCCATGTTTGATCAACCGATATTATACGAGACAACAGCACAACAGAGCTCTCCTCTAATGTTGCCATGTTTGATCAACCGATATTATACGAGACAACAGCACAACAGAGCTCTCCTCTAATGTTGCCAGGTTTGATCAACCGATATCATAGGAGACAACTGTACAACAGAGCTCTCCTCTAATGTCGCAACGTATGATTAAGCCATGTTTTGGGAGAAAACTGTACAACAGAACTCTCCTCTAATGTTACAATGTTTGATTAAGCGACATTATGGGAAAAAACTGCACAACAGAGCTCTTCTATAATGTCGCAATGTATCATTAAACGATATTATGGAAAAAAATTGTAGAGCAGAGCTTTCCTCTAATGTCGTAACGTCTGATTAAACGATATTTGTGAGAAAACTCTAAAATTATGTATAAATGTATAAACTCTAAATATTATGTATACAATAATAAAAGATCCTATTCCTACTCGACTCCAACCGATTTACAAATTTGCTGATGATTTAAAATCTTCACACATTTATCTATCTTATATTATTGTATATATAATGTTCGTCTACTCATACTAATAATGTATATAGGTTTGAATACAGGGCCATAATGTAAACTAGTTCTATAACTAATTATGTAACCCTGGGTAAATAAAGGATCTATCTATCTATATTATGGAAGAAAACTGTACGAGCCCTTCTTCAATGTCACAACGTATGGTTATGCGATACTTTCCAACACCCACAAACCGCCGTCATATAAGTGTTACACTACCTACCTAACATTCAACCATTTCTTCTGCCATTACCACCACAACTGCTATCACCACCACTACTACTATTACCACCACTAGTGTGATTAGCACCACTACTGCTATTACCATCACTACAGCTATTACCACCACTGCTGCTATTACCGCAACTACTACAATTACCACCACTAGTGTGATTACCACCACTGCTGCTATTCCCAACACTACCGCTATTATCACTACTACTGGTATTTTCACCACTACTGCCATTACCACCACTCTTGCTATTTTTACCACTACTGCTATTTTTACCACCACGATGGCCATTACCATCACTACTGCTATTAACAAAACTACTACTACCACCATCACTACTGCTATTACTACCACTTCTGCTATTACCACCACTGCTGCTATTACCACCACCACTGCTATTACCACCGCGATCGCTATTACCACAACTACTTCCAAGGCGGATAAGTTTTTATTCTCATGGAAATAAAAGTGTTACCACACGACCGCTATGCTTATCAGGACGCTTTCAAATTATTTATTGATTTATCCATTGCTTTCTTTATTGATTTATTTATGTATTTACCTGATTTGAGTTTTACTCAGCACGTCTACTCAAGAATAATTACATATACGACTGTTACAGCGGTCAGCATTATGGCGCGGCGTTGGAGAATACGTCATATCGGGGTTATATATGGACAACTTTTTGAACGTTGAAGTCGCAGTCGTATAAGTGAAATATACTTGAGTACGGCGTAAACACCAATAAAATAAATAAATAAATAAATTTTTGAACGTTGAATTTTACCATTGTTGAGGGAATTTTTCTCTGCTAAAAACAAAAGCTTGAAACAGTATAGAAGTACTGGTCCGGAATACAGGAAATTTGCACATGTAACTGGAAACTACTGTTATAAAAACAGGGAAGTCCACGAGTACACAAACCATTTATTTTAGGTTCATAGTTGGGAGGTCAGATTTCTCGAATTTACGTACCCCCGTTGAGCAGGATGATGTTGTTATATCCTTAACTAAATATTTGAATACTATGGTGGGCTTTATGAGCCATAATGACAGTATCTAGGAACTCTGACATCACATCAACTTTTTTTCGTAATGTTCCTGAACAGAAGGAAGGAATTTGTAGGAACATTATTTCAGTAATATGTTACTCATGGGTAAAAATAATTATTCCAACATTCAGCGTGGGGATTACAGTTGGAAAAACTACCTGTGACGTCAGAGTTCCTAAACTCTGATAGCATGGTCCATATAGCCCACCTTAGAATTTAGCTGTTAGAACGCCTTTAGCTCCTTTCACAAACATTTAAAAATATAAATGAAAAAATATGAATAGTTTTAAGTGGTCTATTTATTGGTTCCTACTTCGAGTTTTAGAGGTCTTTTCCTTTAAACTGTATCACATTAGCTGATTCGTATTAGATAGTAAGACTTCCGAGTATGGAGATAGCTCTACTTTTAGTACGACCCATTAGCAGGCATCATTCATCTTGAACTTTCAGTGAATCCAGAACTACAAAATTATTCTGTACTTATTTACTCAAGACTCATTTTCTGTATTGTTAGTGATAAATGATGCAATGATGTGATGATAAATGATGATGATAAATGAAACTTGCTTTCATAATCGAAGAATGTCTTCATAAAGCACAGATTTCTCACGAACTCACGTCAAAATGCAGAGTGTGGCTGACATTTACCCACATTAGTTTTTCTTAGTCCAATTATGCTTATAGTACAGTTGCGGACCGAAATGTTCGTTTCACTAAATTTACATCCTATTACTCTCACAAATGTATGAACGGCTTTATCAAAAGTAACATGAATAATTAGACGAAATGAATAGGTATAGTCAAATTTGCCAACGATGTGAACACATCTGACAAGAGTACTGAGTGTAGTCTAAACGCCGCTAGATTTTTGTAAGGCCGCACAAGAAAGTTTCTTCAGGTATAGTCGTGACAGTTCGGAATAAATAGTACCACGTACATCGACTCTGTGATTACAGGGTTCCGTTTTCAGGTAAATTAGATAATATATACTGTACAGTCCTTTTGACAAGTGTAAGACTGTGCTTTTGACTGTCATGGTATTTTGTAACAAAATGAAACTTTATTGCTCTATTACAAGAATTCTACATTTAAAAGATAGTAGCTCGCACAGATTAGCATTCAAAGAAATTTTCACATGGACTTTTTAATCATTAGGTGTTGAGAGATTTGGTGTGTGGTGGCTGGCCCGCACTCAAAGGATACATGCCATGTTCATAGTGGATAAGGCAGCTGGGTGAGTACATAGTGGTAAATGGGCACTGGGTCTTTGTTATTTTCTCTCAGACACCTCTGAGAGTGTGTGTGCTGGAAAATATGTGCACTTTACTATGGCCTTAAGTGTACAGCAGGAATACTGGAACTGGAAAGCTGGAGCTGGATAGATGGAATGCAGGAGCTGGAATGCTGAAATGCTGGAGCTGGAACTCTCCGAAAAGTTCCAATTATATGTGGTAAAAGCATTCGCTTTCATACTTAAATTTGTGATTAGAAAAGCTTAAATATACTTTATATTCGCATGCTAATATAAGCGTTACGCTTTTTTTCTGAATGGTATTTAAGTAGGTTTTGTCTCTGAAGTTAAGTCATTTATTTTTTTTTTTTTAACTTGTGTTTTACGCCATACTGAAGCATATTTCACTCACACTACGGCGGCTAGCATAACCGTGGGTGGAAAGCTTGGCGTTACATTAAGTGTTGGTTGTTGTAATATAAATCATAGTGTGATGTATTTCTTGATACGTTGCTAAAAATCTTTTCAAGTGGAGATATGAAAGCATCCGAATATTAGCAAATGTTGAGAAGAATGTGAGACAGCGAGATGTGCACCAATCTCAATTCCACGTTAAATGTACAGACCCGAAAACTGGTCCCATTATCTATGTCTTATAGCAGCGACAAAAAGCTCTGTCTTTCTGTCTGTGAAAACCACACGAGGTGGTGTCGAACTCTCCACCTGATTGTCGTGTGCCTGTATTTTGTGAGGGAGAACGACACTTTCGAACACTGAACCAGGCTGTCCCCTGCAGACGCTAGATGCTAAACGATGAGTTAAGACTGTGGATGCACTCAAGGAAGTTGTCTTTTGAGCGGCTCTATAAGTCGAACTTGTGTCTGTCTGTCAGTAGGTCTGTCGGTCCGTCTGTCGTTCCCTCTACCCGTCGTTCCGTCCATCTGTCGTTCCGTGTGTCAGTCGTTCTGTCTTTCGTTTCATCTGTCTGTCGTTCCGACTGTCATTCCGCCTGTCATTCGCTCCGTCTGTCTTCTGACGTTCCGTCTGTCGTTCCGCCGTTCCGTCTGTAATCAAAACACATCATGCGTCGTAACGTCTGTTGTTCTGTCTGTCGTTCCGCCTGTCTGTCGTTCCGTCTGTCCTTCCGCCTGTCATTCCTTCCGTCTGTCTTCTGACGTTCCGTCTGACGTTCCGTCTGTCGTTCCGTCTGTCGTTCCGTCTGTCTGTCGTTCCTACTGTCATTCCGCCTGTCATTCGTTCTGTCTGTCTTCCGTCGTTCCGTCTGTAATCGAAACGCATCATACGTAACGCCAATCAAAGAACAATAAATTCACCCAAGACATATAAGAAGCCAATTGTTGCTTTTTCATATCGTTTTTGTATACACATTTTATTTCCTAGTATAATAGTCGCATTATTACAATATGAACCCAATAAGCTGCAGTGTGATTTGTACCATTCACGTCACGAAAGTAAAGACGCTGCAGTGTGATTTGTACCATTCACGTCACGAAAGTAAAGACGCTGCAGTGTGATTTGTACCATTCACGTCACGAAAGTAAAGACGCTGCAGTGTGATTTGTACCATTCACGTCACGAAAGTAAAGACGCTGCAGTGTGATTTGTACCATTCACGTCACGAAAGTAAAGACGCTGCAGTGTGATTTGTACCATTCACGTCACGAAAGTAAAGACGCTGCAGTGTGATTTGTACCATTCACGTCACGAGAGTAAAGACGCAGCCGTGTGATTTGTACCATTCAGGTCACGAAAGTAAAGACGCTGCAGTGTGATTTGTACCATTCACGTCACGAAAGTAAAGACGCAGCAGTGTGATTTGTACCATTCAGGTCACGAGAGTAAAGACGCAATCACTTGCTGGAATTCTGCTGATAATTCGTGTCTAAACTGCACGTGAGCGTGATTAACGCGGCTGCAATGCTGCGTCAGGTATTCACCGATACAACGGTGACAATCTGTATCCCAACCTTGAGATACGGAGGACATTCTGACTGAGCTTGGGCAGTCGAGCGAGAACAGAACGTTCAACACACTCCTTACAGCGCATGTGCCTCTCTCTACTTTGCAATACATCACTGCCACCACCAGCAAAATTTGTACACAAATCTTGAACAACGACGACTTCAATTGGGTCACGGTCATGAGGCTGGAAATGATGTCAGAAAATACAACAACTCCATACTAATAATACTTTACTTTACACACATTCAAAGCATGCACAATATTATTCTAACCAACACCCGAAACAATGTTATTGCTGAATACTGATTAAACAGATTAAGTGGCAGTGGTATTAATTGCAGTTAATTAGACGTCACTGGTCCAGAATTGCTCAACATGCTGTGTTGTCATCACATTTCACATACAATCACACTAAAACAGTGCAAAGGGACAATAGGCTAGATCATGTCCCACTGACAAAGATTACGAAGAAGTGACCTATGTAATATCCGGTTATGATTGAACTCCGAGATAAATATCCTTCTTTGTACCCTGTGGGCGACTAGTCGTAGAGTATCATTTCCACCATAAGGTGTCATCCTAATCAGGCGGTTCCTTCTCACTATAGAACAGGAATTAAAACTGACAATTGACTGCTCCACTATGTACATGTTAAGTGTACTTTCAGGCTTACTAACGTGAATTTGAGTTACGAGAACAACATACGGCTTGTAAATCTAGACCGTGGCCCAGGTGGTGCACCTACTATCGCGTCGCAATAACCCAGTAGCCTCTCACCAGTGCGATCCCAGATTATCACGCAGTCTGGAGACCTGGGGTCAAACCAAGGTCAGGTCACCCCAAAGACTTTAAGAATGTCATTTGTTGCTGCCTCGCTAGGCGTTTAGTGGTGGGGTGTCATGTCTGATGTTTTCGGTATGATACTTCAGTGGCGGCTGCACATTGGCAGGATGAACTCGCCCTGTCACAAGTACGACACAGTATATGTCATCGTATGACTTTGTACACCGCCTTTGCTCTCACCGTGAGTTGGGTCGTAGGTGCAATGAAGCTGATCGGAGGCCGTTTTGCGCTATCGTTCAAATAAGACGGTTTATCTTCCACCATTATGGTGTGCATAGTTGTAAGCCAGACGTTGGAAGTTTCGTCAGTAACTTTCCATTCTGGCACTTGCGTTCCCACCACCCCTAATACTGACCGCCTAAGTGAAAAATTCATGAGCTTGGCTTTGAACAACAACCAACTCAGATACACTATACGTTATGTGTTATTAAGCAGGATTTCACTAAGAGTGCAGATACATCACATAAAAAACATTATAACAACTTCTATCAGTTGTTTGAATTTTCCAAATCACAGCAGACTTTTTGTACCAAAACTGGAGCACGTACATCTAGGTGACATCAAACATATCAGAGGGGGCCTCCGTGGCTCAGTCGGTTAACGCGCCAGCGCAGCGAAATGACCCATGAGTCTCTCACCTGTGCGGTCGCTGTGAGTTCAAGTCCAGCTCATGCTGGCTTCCTCTCCGGCCTGAGTGGGAAGGTCTGTCAGCAACCTGCGGATGGTCGTGGGTTTCCCCAGGCTCTGCCTGGTTTCCTCCCACCATAATGCTGGCCGCCGTCGTATAAGTGAAATATTCTTGAGTACGGCGTAAAACACCAGTAAAATAAATAAATACAAACATATCAGAGAATATCAGAATGAATATTCTGGACTGCTTCTCATTTCTGAGAGCAAAATTCGACCAACCCCGTTGAGATGATACATGTATTGAGTTTTATGTACAACTAAATTTAAGAGTTTATATATTTTTTTCTGAAGTGGTAGAGATCTTCTTGGGATCGCCATATCTCTTCAAATGCTCAACATAAGATCACACGACACGCTGAAGCTATGCACTGATAGCTCATCATCTACTGCTTGCCTTAAAATTGACAAGACGCCGCATTTCTCGGGTTACGTGTGGCAATTTGCCAGTTATCACACTATCGTCGCTCTTCTGGTATTACTCAGTACGCTGTGCGTCTTTAATTGTATTATGTGATGACAACAGAGCATTTTGAGTCATTCTAGACTAGTGACGTCTAATAAATTAGAATTAACATCACTGCGTTTTGGGGCTTTTTTTTTTGTATTTACACTGTACTTATTGCATTGAGTGTAATGAGCGACTGCATTTACATGAACACTGACAGCAAAACCCTTACAGAGGTAAATTGACAAGAGGCTGTATTTCAAAGGTTACAAGTGACCATTTGCTAGCCATCACACTGTCGTCGCTGCTCTGGTTTTTCTCTCTATTCTGTGCGTCTTACTTAGGCCTATACTGTATTCCTGCATAAACCAGGATTCTGCTGGTGGGCTAAGCATCCCCGAGGCCAGGTCCCTTCGCATTGCTTTAATACTGCTGTATGTTAAATGTTGTGAAAACTCAGCATTTTGAGTAATTCTTGATCAATGACGTCTAATATACTGCAACTAACATCACTGCATTTTTTACAACTACTATCTGCTTATGCCATGGTGCTATTTGTTACTATTTAAACATTTACATGAACAGTTAGTTTTAAACCCTAACTGAGGTAAACCGACAAAGAGACCGTATTTCACTAGGTACGCTTGACCATTCACCAGCTATCACACCGTCGCCGCTGCTCTGGTTTTACCCTCTATGCTGCAGGCCTATGTCATTAATTATATTTAAACAAGTTTTATTGTAATCAAATTTTATTGATTCATAGATCACAAAATTCAAAACGACCACAGCAGGACGTCTATCATGTCTATAAGGTCAAGGCACCGTACTCCCATTACTTCCCAATATTACAAGAACAGAAGGTCGCATTTGCTCTTCCAGTTGAAATGCCCTTATGATGACTTTCATATCCTTCTCAGCCTAAGTTTCCTGGATATAAAGATATTTTCTCAGTGAAATTCGAAGATAACTACACACAACTTTAAGTACGATGAGCTATACAAATTTTGAACGTTTCATCCGTTTATACGGTTCATTATTTCCAGTGATATAAAGAATGCACGTCGTCTATAAACCATCATTCATTCATTCTATGACGTCACTCTAAAAGCCATTCACAAATAAAGTTCGTGTGGGTTTTCACGTCAGTGAATATGGGCAGGTATCTAGGCAAATGGTACTTTAGACAGGCGTCAATCCTCCTTCCGACCTCTTCCCTGTTCCGTAATATAATATCGTCGTAAAGATCAAAACAAATAAATACTACGTGAAAAATATTTTGGCTAAATATAACGCACTGGACAAGGAATGAGTAAAGGGACGCAAAACGAGTTTCAACATTTCAAGAACTGTTAAATATCAGGAAGTTTTATTTTATCTTTAAATATTTATTCAATTGTAGTTTATTGCCAGGGTGACAATTTTTATAAAAGTTTAAATCAGACCGGTTATCCACTTCGGGAACACTTCCTCATGAAATTGAAAAGCACGTGGATAATCCGAACTATAAGTATTCTTTACCCTCTACAATCTATCACACTAAGCGGCCTCGCTTCTCGGGATTGGAGCTTTCTGATATTTACACCAGTTTGATCTGCTGTAGAGCTATAGCTTAACTACATGTAAATGTAGGGGGCCTCCTTGGGTTTCCAGTGGGAACTCATGCTGGTTTCCTCTCCGGCTGCATGTGATTAGGCCTGGCAGTAACCTGCGAATGGTCGTGGGTTTGTTCCAGGCTCAGCCCTGTTTCCTCCCAACATAATGCTGGTCGGCGTCGTATAAGTGAAATATTCCAGTGCACGGCGTAAAACACCAATTAAATAAATACATAAATACATGGAAATGCCTCAGTGTAATCATACTATTTGAAAGTGACTCTGTTCTTCGACGCGAACGATGAACAAAATAATCTGATTAGAAAATAAAGTTAATTTTTTAATTAGTCACTAATCTATACAACAGAACAATTACGATAACTCAAATCAACTCGATTTCTTTTTTTTGCTATTTATTTAACTAATTGCTGACGTTCAGCCACCAGCTTAAGCCTTTAACTCAGTAGTGCTAACTGTTGCTGGACTACTGATTTAAGGAAAAATTTCCCTTACGGATTTTGTGGCTCATCAAAGCTACAGCGATTTAAAATGAATGCGATTCTGGGTCACATCTAGACTTATTATACAAAACAAAATGTCCTGAATCGCAAACTGCGCTGTCAGATCATAGCTAACAAACATTAGCTGACAAACCATAGCTGACATAAATTAGCTGACAGACCACACCATACAACTGGTGCTGTCAAACCATAGCTAACAAACATTAGCTGACAAACCATAGCTAACAAACATTAGCTGACAAACCATAGCTAACAAACATTAGCTGACAAACCATAGCTAACAAACATAAGCTGACAAACCATAGCTAACAAACATAAGCTGACAAACATTAGCTGACAAACATTAGCTGACAAACCATAGCTAACAAACATTAGCTGACAAACCTTAGCTAACAAACCTTAGCTGACAGACCACACCTTACAAATGGTGCTGTCAAACCATAGCTTACAGACCGCGCTGTCAAACCATAGCTAACAAACATTAGCTGACAAACCTTAGCTGACAGACCACACCATACAAATGGTGCTGTCAAACCATAGCTTACAAACCGCGCTGTCAAACCATAGCTAACAAACATGAGCTGACAAACCTTAACTGACAAAGATAAGCTGACAAACCTTAGCTGACAAATCACACCTTACAAATGGTGGTGTCAAACCATAGCTAACAAACATCAGCTGACAAACCTTAGCTGACAAACATAAGCTGACAAACATTAGCTGACAAACCATAGCTGTCAAACCATAGCTAACAAACCTTAGCTGACAAACCATAGGTAACAAACATTAGCTGACAAACCATAGCTAACAAACATTAGCTGACAAACCATAGCTGACAGGCCACACCTTACAAACCGCGCTGTCAAACCATAGCTAACAAACATTAGCCAACAAACATAAACTGACAAACAATAGCTGACAAACATTAGCTGACAAACCATAGCTGTCAAACCATAGCTAACAAACATTAGCTGACAAACCATGGCTAACAAACATTAGCTGACAAACCATAGCTAACAAACATTAGCTGACAAACCATAGCTGACAGACCTTAGCTGACAGACAACACCATACAAATGGTGCTGTCAAACCATAGCTGACAAACATTAGCTGACAAACCTTAGCTGACAGACCTGAGCTGACACACAACACCATACAAATGGTGCTGTCAAACCATAGCTAGCAAACATTAGCTGACAAACCTTAGCAGACAGACCTTAGCTGACAAACCACACCATACAAATGGTGCTGTCAAACCATAGCTAACAAACATTTGCTGACAAACCATAGCTGACAGACCTTAGCTAACAAACATTTGCTGACAAACCATAGCTAACAAACATTAGCTGACAAACCATAGCTAACAAACCATAGCTAACAAACATTAGCTGACAAACCACAGCTAACAAACATTAGCTGACAAACCATAGCTGACAGGCCTTAGCTGACAGACAACATTACAAATGGTGCTGTCAAACCATAGCTTACAAACCACGCTGTCAAACCACAGCTGATATACCACAGCTGACAAACCACAGCCGCAGACAAACCACGTCGACAAACCACAGTAGTCAAACCTTGAATTCCTCTAAGATCGGTAGTTTACCCCCGAGCACTTCAGTTTGATCTACCTATAAAATTAGACAGCCATTATTCAATAGAGCATCTATGAGTATGGCGTTACATAAACAAAAACAAGTAGCAAAAAGTAACAAGCATATAGTGCTTCCGCAATTCTGAGCAACCTGGTTAACTGTACTTTTTTTAGTATACTGGGTTGTATTATCTATATATGGTATCTGTTCACAGGTAAAGTAGCCCTGACCCTAAGATATTGTGCCACCCATAAATACCACTATAAACAGATTGTACAAAACTATTGACAAACAAACCCGTAGAAAAACACTGACAAACAAGCCCGTAGAAACTACTGACAAACTGACTGGTAGAAAACAACAAACTAACCGACCTTTAGTGTCTAGTATCCCGAAGAAGACGAAATTCTACAAGAGTATGTGCATCTGCAAGAAGCCTGTCCATTTCAGTTAATTGTTCACAAAAATCATTAGGAGTACAGTGGCTTGCACGTGTGTAACTGAACATCTCCAAATAAACATTTTCATCGTCTCTTTCTTTTATAGTTGCATATATTCAGCTGTCTGTAAAATCATTCATGCTCACAATCAAAATTGCCTGTAATCAGTAAAAACAAATCATACCCCACGCCCATTGTGCAGCCTGCAACTTGCTTTTGGATAATTAGGACGTCACCCGAGACAATGAGTTCTTGGTTTTAAAACTAAGCTTAAGGAGTTTAACATTATGTATTAAAAAAATTATTCTAACTGCAATTTCTTATAATAATGTGGACGTGCAACATATATCTAAAAGATATAGACTATAGTACAAAGGTAAGTATGTTTTTTTTTCTAAACAGGTTGCGCTCAGTTGTAAAAGGAACATGGAATATACAAAAATCTCCAAAAGCTTACACTAAAGTCTTCTTATTTTTTTCAGTGCAGGGTCCCAAGTGTGCGTTAAGTTACATCTTGAATCACCTTTGCGAATTAGAGAGGGGTTTGAAGCACGGACTAAAATAGCCTCTTTAACCAGTCGTTCAAATCACCTGGGCTATTTTTTAAGGACTGACATTTAGGGAAGGTGTGACCAGATTCACAAAGGTGTTGGAATACTGCTGAATCATTGCCGCTAGAGATAGAATCGATGAGACTGGTGGGACTGATGGAATCGATGGGACTGATGAAACCGATGAAACCGATGCTACTGGTGGGACTGATGCGACTGAAGGGACTGACGGCACTGACGGCACTGATGAAAGCGATTGCACTGATGGAACTGAAAGGACTGATGGGACTGATGGAACCGATGGAACTGATGAGACTGAAGAGACTGACGGGCCTTATGGAACGGATGAGACAGATGGGACTGATGGAAAGGATGGGACCTGCGGGACTGAAGAGACTGAAGAGATTGACAGGACTGATGGAACCGATGGGACTGATGGGACTGACGGCACTGATGGAGCCGATGGGACTGAAGGGGCTGAAAGGACTGAAGGGACTGAAGGCACTGACTGGACTGATGGAAAGAATGGGACTGAAGGGACTGTTGGAATCGGTGAGACTCAAGGGACTGATGGAACCGATGGGGCTGAAGGGACTAACTGCACTGATGGAACCAATGGGGCTGAAGGGACTGACGGCACTGATGGAACCGATGGGACTGATGGGACTGACGGCACTGATGGAGCCGATGGGATTGAAGGGGCTGAAAGGACTGAAGGGACTGAAGGCACTGACTGGACTGATGGAAAGAATGGGACTGAAGGGACTGTTGGAATCGGTGAGACTCAAGGGACTGATGGAACCGATGGGGCTGAAGGGACTAACTGCACTGATGGAACCAATGGGGCTGAAGGGACTAACTGCACTGATGGAACCAATGGGGCTGAAGGGACTAACTGCACTGATGGAACCAATAGACGGGACTGACGGGACTGATGGAACCAATAGACGGGACTGACGGGACTGATGGAATCAATAGACGGGACTGACGGGACTGATGGAATCAATAGACGGGACTGACGGGACTGATGGAATCAATAGACGGGACTGACGGGACTGATGGAACCAATAGACGTGACTGACGGGACTGATGGAATCAATAGACGGGACTGACGGGACTGACGGGGCTGATGGAACCAATAGACGTGACTGACGGGACTGATGGAATCAATAGACGGGACTGACGGGACTGATGGAATCAATAGACGTGACTGACGGGACTGATGCGACTTTAGGGGCTGACGGAACTGATGGAATCGATGGAATCGATGGGACTGATAAGACCGATGCGACTGGTGGGACTGATGGGACTGATGAGAATGATGGGGCTGAGGTTACCGATGCGAATGGTGGGATTAATGGGTCTTGCGGTTGCGACAACGGTGATGGTAGTAGCGAGAGTAGAGCTGGTAGCGACAGTTGCCATGGTAGCGAATAATGATGTTTGTTATAATTATTTAATAACTGATGAAATCTTTTGCATATATACACCATATTTCTACTGTCTAGCCGACACGCGCTATGCTTGTACTATGCTGAAATCCTGCCCTCAATGAAGTCGACCTTCAAGCACATTCACTCTTCACGTTTTATTGAGAGATCTTTATTTGATACGTAGCCATATAGATTACCTTTTCTGAGAATGAATCTTTGCGAATTAGTGTCTTCACTTATTTGTCTGCAGAACAGGTCATTTGTTTCCAATTCCTATGTGTCACCCTTTAACCTGAAAGCAGTCGAATAAGTGAAAGGAACATGGTTTTGAACAACAATCAAATAAGTTGGAAGTTGATACACTCCCGAAACGAGCGTAACAGACCTGGCATGAAAACAAATCTTATTAAATCGAATACCTCATTCAAAGATTGACTGATGATACCCGTAATGATCGTGGTAATATGGCCTCTCTTAACCCACCAATAAGGGCAATCTCTTCTTCAGAAAGAAGAATTTGTTTTTCATTCTTCCCATGGAACAAAAAAATATAACGGCAAAGCTGAGTTAAATAATACTATGTGTGGGTTTAGCAGTTATCGTCACCCTATCAGCAGGATGTTGTTTATCGTGGTCAAGCATGCTGTAATCACTACACTTGTAATCTATGCCTCAAAACAGACATTCATATACCAGCCGTCAGCCAGTAATGACGTTCCGCGTCAATAATCGCAAGGCCAATTCTCAAAAACGACGTTTAACACAAACCACGAAAGTGCTATGACAGCATATAAAGTACAAAAATAGAACGGAGTCAACGGAGTAAAATCAGCATTCAAACCGTGTACTATGCTAGAATATAAGTTGTCGATAATAAAGTGTACTTATACTTATACTTATACTTATACTCATACTTATACTTATACTTATACTTATACTTATATCTCAGTTTCAATTTGATTGCTTCTGTTAATAAATCCAAAAGGGCGATCAACTCAACAGGATGAATATACAGCCTCTAGCCCCGGGTTGAGCGGGAATAGACACAATCACGAATCGGGGTGCCAGAGATTCTGCACGCTCTGCCCATATATACAAGGGAATTATACTCATTGTAAAACTTAAGAAATAACTTGAAACGCAATACCTCGTAGTAATTTGTGCTTCCGTGTGTCCATGGTCATTATGGCACGGACGAACGGAATAAAAACTGGTGAAAAAAACCTACACCTTACTGTGAGTGACATGTGTGGTGCCATCTCTGGTATCCTCCACAAGATAGTGACCGCCTTGATTAAGAACGAACTAAGACACCCGGGTGACAGATGTAACTTGGTCTGGGTTCAAGTCTTGTGTCCTCGACACTTTGTTCCAGAAAGGACACATTACAAACACGTCCGAAGTGGAATCAGACTGCAAAACAACGTCAAAATTGTTGTTTTATCTGGTTTTAAACATGTTACGCTCATGTTTATTTCATCTTTGATATTCTCATTATCATATCGAGAACCATTTACCGCCTCCTGTTTTCAACTTGTTCTCGCGGCGATATTGCGAAAATTTTGCCGATGTCGCGTTAATCCATAATCATTCATTCATTGAAAATTATTGATTGATAGTCATTTCAAATGTTAAACCAGCAAACAAAAAAGAGAAATAAAATAACATCATAATAAAACATTGTCAAGTAATGCACATTTCCACTTTAACATTTCTGTATTGATTTATTTATGAACGCCATGGAAGTTTCACCTTTCACCTGTACGCCCTGGGTGAGATTTGTTGCTGGACAAGACTACGGTGAGCCATCACCTTGAAACGGGCACCTGACAGCACCCCCCCCCCCCCTCCACCGACTTTAGACCGCTGTCAAAATAGTGGGAACAGTGGTGAAACTCACCACATCATTTTCTCAGTTATCTTCCAAACTTTATAGTTAGTTAGCACAGTTGTAAGGTTCCGATGTTTGCAGGTTATTAAATATACACGTTGATATTGTAATTATTAGATCAATCAAATTAGAGGAAGAAAAATCTCACAGGGGTGGGGGAGAGGGATGGGTGCTGAGGGGAGGGAGAATGATGAGTCGAATCAAGGGAGTGAACACGTGGACGGTAATGTGAGCCCATATTAAAGTTTATCTCGCAGCAGGGAAAATACACCGATTTTCATTGGACAACAATGGTCAAGTAGGGTACAGATATATTGCAGACGACGTCTGTAGGTTTTCTCCCTTTGTTGGGTTATGTAGTTGAGAAACGACGAGCAACATTTGATTCTTGAAATCCGCGTCGATTCTTTTTTTAAGAATCAACTGTTGCGTGTTGTTTCTCCAATTAAACGTGTTTGTAGTAACATAACAACTATCGCCTCTTTTTCAAGAATCGTACAGTGTCATTTCAAGCAAATAATAAAAAAAAAACGTTACATCACAATCAGCGTGGATGAATGCTCTTTCGTGCCGGCTGAGCCGCATTATTTGCATGGTGAAATATAATAAGTAGCATGGTTGGTCTTTCGTGACAATGTTACATGAAATTTTAATGCAACAGCGTTAGAGTTCTTAGTGACTAGGAGTGCATTCGGTGACTCGGTCTATGATTAGTTATGCGGGAAAGTAAATCCGAACGGATTGAAGCTTACGTCTAATCTACGGAAGTCTAACAGTACATTATACATTTGGTGGAGGTAAATAGGAAAAGTTTCCAGCAGATCCATTAGTGGTCAGTGAAAAAGTTGTTAAGTTTTACGACGGCACACCCCACCTTAAACATGTTCAGGTATGGGTTGTGACCAGCAGCCATTGTTGTGGACTTGCTTAGGTTTACAGCTGTATCTGCCAGAATCATTTCCTCTTCCTGCAATAAAAACACACATGGAAACGGAACATATAGGCAAAACTTTTTTCAGTTTGTAAGTATATGTAATGTATCGCCAGAATGGAATGTAATGCTGCTTTCTGGACACCACCAGTTACAATTTAGGAAACGAGTGGGTGTTTTGTTAAAACACAAATCTGAAATTCTTAGCATCAAAATGGGTTATACATTTTTTGGCAGAGGAATTCAAAACGGAACTTACCACAAGAAAATGTAATTACATACCTTCCACGTATACAGGACACCTAATTTTTAATTGATTTCTGATATCAAGGCTTCATATGAGTTGTATCCAGCCATTGGATAAAATATATCTTGTATGGAACGGATTAATTACATTATTGAGGCTTTGATTTAGCATACTACAATTCCATCCAATGGATATGCACAGCTATAGTCATGTCACACCAACTAGATGACAGCTATGGACAGCTATAGTCATGTCACACCAACCAGATGACAGCTATGGACAGCTATAGTCATGTCACACCAACCAGATGACAGCTATGGACAGTTATAGTCATGTCACACCAACTAGATGACAGCTATGGACAGTTATAGTCATGTCACACCAATCAGATGACAGCTATGTACAGTTATAGTCATGTCACACCCACTAGATGACAGCTATGGACAGTTATGGTCACGTCACATCCACCAGATGACAGCTAAGGACAGTTATGGTCATGTCACAGCCACTAGATTACTGATACTTTGATTTAGCATACTACAATCCCATCCAATGGATATGCACAGTTATAGTCATGTCACACCAACCAGATGACAGCTATGGACAGCTATAGTCATGTCACACCAACCAGATGACAGCTATGGACAGTTATAGCCATGTCACACCAACTAGATGACAGCTATGGACAGTTATAGTCATGTCACACCAACCAGATGACAGCTATGTACAGTTATAGTCATGTCACACCCACTAGATGACAGCTATGGACAGTTATGGTCACGTCACATCCACCAGATGACAGCTAAGGACAGTTATGGTCATGTCACAGCCACTAGATTACTGATACTTTGATTTAGCATACTACAATCCCATCCAATGGATATGCACAGTTATAGTCATGTCACACCAACTAGATGACAGCTATGGACAGTTGTGGTCATGTCACACCAACCAGATGACAGCTATGGACAGTTGTGGTCATGTCACACCCACTAGATGACAGCTATGGACAGTTGTGGTCATGTCACACCAACTAGATTACTGAGACTTTGATTTAGCATACTACAATTCCATCCAATGGATATGCACAGTTATAGTCATGTCACACCAACTAGATGACAGCTATGGACAGTTATGGTCATGTCACACCCACTAGATGACAGCTATGGACAGTTATAGTCATGTCACACCAACTAGATGACAGCTATGGACAGCTATGGTCATGTCACACCAACTAGATGACAGCTATGGACAGCTATAGTCATGTCACACCAACTAGATGACAGCTATGGACACTTATGGTCATGTCACAGCCACTAGATGACAGCTATGGACAGCTATGGTCATGTCACACCAACTAGATGACAGCTATGGACAGCTATGGTCATGTCACACCAACTAGATGACAGCTATGGACAGCTATGGTCATGTCACACCAACTAGATGACAGCTATGGACAGTTATAGTCATGTCACACCAACCAGATGACAGCTATGGACAGTTATATTCATGTCAGATCCATAAGATGACAGCTATGGACAGTTATTTTCATGTCAGATCCATAAGATGACAGCTATGGACGGTTATATTCATGTCAGATCCATAAGATGACAGCTATGGACGGTTATATTCATGTCAGATCCATAAGATGACAGCTATGGACGGTTATATTCATGTCAGATCCATAAGATGACAGCTATGGACGGTTATATTCATGTCAGATCCATAAGATGACAGCTATGGACAGTTATATTCATGTCAGATCCATAAGATGACAGCTATGGACGGTTATGGTCATGTCAGATCCATAAGATGACAGCTATGGACGGTTATGGTCATGTCAGGTCCATAAGATGACAGCTATGGACGGTTATATTCATGTCAGGTCCATAAGATGACAGCTATGGACAGTTATAGACATGTCAGATCCATAAGATGTCAGCTATGGACAGTTATATTCATGTCAGATCCATAAGATGACAGCTATGGACAGTTATATTCATGTCAGATCCATAAGATGACAGCTATGGACAGTTATATTCATGTCAGATCCATAAGATGACAGCTATGGACAGTTATATTCATGTCAGATCCATAAGATGACAGCTATGGACGGTTATATTCATGTCAGATCCATAAGATGACAGCTATGGACAGTTATATTCATGTCAGATCCATAAGATGACAGCTATGGACAGTTATATTCATGTCAGATCCATAAGATGACAGCTATGGACGGTTATATTCATGTCAGATCCATAAGATGACAGCTATGGACGGTTATATTCATGTCAGATCCATAAGATGACAGCTATGGACGGTTATGGTCATGTCAGATCCATAAGATGACAGCTATGGACGGTTATGGTCATGTCAGGTCCATAAGATGACAGCTATGGACGGTTATATTCATGTCAGGTCCATAAGATGACAGCTATGGACAGTTATAGACATGTCAGATCCATAAGATGTCAGCTATGGACAGTTATAGACATATCACATCCACTTGATCACAAAGTAACAAAGAGACATAACATGTTCTTAGCAACCAGCGGATAGTAATGGGCTTCCCCAGGGCTCTGCCCCATGGTCTTCTGACCATTAGAAGGGCCTTTCCCTTATTCTGTAAAAAACCTTACAAAGTTTTCTCCAATATTCTGCATGACCATTAGAAGGACCTTTCCCTTCTTGTGTAAAAAACCTTACAAAGTCCTCTCCAGTATTCTGCATGACCATTAGAAGGGCCTTTCCCTTCTTCTGTAAAAAAACCTTACAAAGTCCTCTCCAGTATTATGTATGACGATTAGAAGGGCCTCTCCTTTATTCTGTATAAACCTTACAGTCCTCTCCAGTCTTATGTAGGACACTTAGAAAGGGAGATCTATAATCCTTAAATAGTCCTCTTTCTAACCCTGTATAAGCCTTAAAATACATTTCCATTACTCTGCATGAGTCTTAAAAGGGTCTCCTACTTATTCTGTATGACCCTAAAAAGGGCCTTCCCTCCTGCCTGATTCATATTAGAGTAGAACTGGCTTTTAGATTCACATCAATTTTTCGTTTTTTCTCTAGCCAAAATGTTCCACCAAACTTCGCTGTTTTTCTCCCACTTTCACCGGTTCGCTGCAAATAAATTACTTGTCACGCTATTTCGATGTTCATTCAAAATAAAATGTATAGTGTATGCAACTTCTTGCAAACAAAATTTTTATCAAGGAAAATATTTGGCGATCAATGGTTCTGGGGTTTTTTCTGTACACGTTGCGGTAGCATAATTGACTGTTAATTAACTGGGAATATTAGAATTACATCGCTTGGCGCTCAGCAACAGGGGAATGGACATCCGGTGTCAATATAATGTGGATGAGTGTGACGTCGTGTCAGGTGTTTCTGCAAAGTGTTCCTGTGACGAAACACTGTAAATCTAAATTTCTAATGTCCGGACGAGATGGGCCCGGTTCTCTACAAGGAAAAATCATCGTGATATGACGAAAATAATCTGGTAACCAGCGCTAATCCCAGGTGAAGCAAAGAAACAGCCTGTAGAATTTACCAAAGTCCAACTTTCAAGGGACGTAACTGTATTGTGTTTTGCGCTGTCGCTCCCGACTTGACAGCAAGACAGAGGTTACGCCCCTTTAGTTGCAGTCGGACACGGGTGAGTGCGAACACGTGGTTAGGTCATGTGAGAGCAAACCGAATATTTGTCAATGGCAAACCGGCACGTTTCTTGCCACTTAAGATTCTCCAGCCTCTGATAAAATGACTGTGAAATTACTTCGAGGTTTGACTCCGTTATCTCTATGGGTTATTTTTACTGAGTAAGAATGTTAATGCTGCTATCAAGTGCTGGGCTCTTCAATCGGGGACTGTTTGGGTTTTGCTTGCCTGCATCAGATCACTTGGTGAACTTTCTGCCATAAATTGGAAATGACGCATTTTTAAGGAATTATTTCTGAAAAACTGAAAAAAAAACAAACCTAAAAGGAACATGACAAACAGATAACAAAAAAAGCCATAAATCATTTTAAAAGAGGATATGTTTCAGTATATGTCACTTCGATCCACACTGAGATCACACTGAAATTTCGCGCACTTTTCAGGGAAATTCACAAATCTTTTAACGTAACGCCGGGGTTAGTCAGCATGAAGTATATATTTACTTATTTTACTCGACTCCGGTTCAGCGTATGAATGAAGAATTTTTCACTATTGTGGAGAAACCGGCTTGACGTTGTTAAACTACCGGACCTAAGCAAGTTGCTGACATGGTTTCTTACGTGTCACGTACAAGAACAACATATTGATGAAAGACAAGTGGTCTTTAACGTAGACCTCTTATTGTCACAACAAATTTCTTGTCCAAGGCCGCGATCCACAAGTCGTGTACTATAATGATGGAGTGGGATAGGTCGTGTGTGTGTGTGGGGGGGGGGGGGGTTCCGTTGGTTAGCTCAGGCCTGAGTGGGAAGGTCTGGCAACAACCCGCGGATGGTCGTGGGTTTACCCCGGGTTCTGCCCGGTTTCCTCTCGCCATAATGCTGGCCGCCGTCGTATAAGTGAAATATTCTTGAGTACGGCGTAAAACGCCAATCAAATAAATCAAATAAATAGGTGGAGGGTGTTAGCCAATACGGTCGCCGTGAGTTCAAGTCCATTTCATGCTGATTCCTCTACAGTCGTGCGTGGAAAACGTCAGCCAGCAACATGCGAGCTCTGCCCGGTTTCCTCCCATCTTAATGTTGGCCGCCGTCGTATAAGTGAAACATTCTTGAGTATGGCGTGAGACATCCATTAAATACGTAAATATAGTGATCGCTGGAGAGGCGTCTCAACAAGATTCTTCCCCCAGTGGAAAGTAGACTAGAGAAACATTTTGTCCAGTCTGATACAGCAGATCTTGAGCGGTCATGTAAATAGTATAGCACATCAAAGTAATAGGCCCATATCACCTCAACAATGTCAATTTTGAAAAAACGCTACGACTGCACCGGATTTACGAAGATTTGTGAAAGAGGTTCGTGTTTATTTATCGATGTAGGAGTTTAACAAGGTAAAGTGTTGTCTTGTGCGCATGTACAGACCCCATATGAACACTGGTGACGTTTACAGTTGTAATTTTCCGTCTTGGTCGTCTGTCACAAAGCCTTGAAACAAAAAGCACAAGTAAGGACTTTCAACAGTCCGGTGATGCAGAATGCAGTTATAGGTTTGACGGAAATACAGTAACGTTAAAATTTTAAGAATGATCATAATTGTTCCTACGTCTTTCCTTTATTTTTAGTCAAACATAAATTTGAATATTTTCACGTATTATTTAATCACAGATAAATTCCATCATGCTTTGTCAAACACTACTATATCATTACGTCTATTGTACCTCTTAGTCATGACAAATTCATATTTCGAATATTTTACCTCATATCTAGCATTTCAGACAGGTGCTAAAGAACTCTGCTGAAGGATAAGAATATGGCTATCGGTCTATGTAAGAAAAGGGAAGAAAAACATAACATTTTGCCGGAAAAACATAAAACTTGTCTAGAGATTTAAGTAGAAGCACAATCTTTATGATCTGAGACGGAAAAATCGTAAAATTGTCGCGGCCTGAGAAGATTTTCTTTGCAAGAGGCTTTCTGCTGCGTTAATCTGATACGTCTTTGCCCGAGTGGGCCAGCTTTAGACCATGTGGAAGAAATTAATCTACGTTTTTCGCAAAGCTGCGGTATCCATTTGAAGCCCGGCTTACTTTTATTGTTCGAATTATCTGCATGAGCAAACATCTTCAGTCAGTATTTTGGGGATTTTACGATGCTATTTTTGTTTTATCTGGCAAACCCCAGGCGTCGTCCCCATAGCTTTGTTACGCTTTGCCAGTTTTCCTTCGAGGTATAAGCATATAGAATATCTGGTGGGATGGAGTGAATATGTTTTCTTCAGCCGCAGTTTCGTACTATCTGAAATCTCGTTCATGAAGCTTAACACACACATCTTACTGACGCTTGATTGTAAATTTTATTGCAAAGAAAATTTGCCAAACCAGCGTGAAAAGACTTATTACTGGTAACGTGTTAATTAGGATTTTTTGTTACTTCTGTATTCCAAGACTATGTTGAACATGTAGATAAGTCCATTGCCAAGATCTGACTAGTGATATCCACATTATTAAGAAGTGTGTCCAGTGTGCAATATGTATTCTGTTCTAACAACAAGTGTTTTTAAGCTCTAATCAAAAGACTACCGGAATGGTGCTCTTACGGTGGCCCAAACAGTAGTGAAATGGCCCTCTCACTGTGGTCAGACAGCACTGGAATGGTGCTTTCTCTGTGGCCCAAACAATGCTGGATTAGTTTTCTCACTGTGGTCCAAACAGTAGTGGAATGGCCCTCTCACTGTGGCCAGACAGCACTGGAATGGTGCTTTCACTGTGGCCCAAATAATACTGGAATTGTTCCCTTACTGTGGTCCAAACAATACTAGAATGGTCCTATCACTGTGGTCAGACAGCACTGGAATGGTGCTTTCACTGTGGTCCAAACAACAGTGGAATGGCCCTCTCACTGTGGTCAGGCAGCACTGGAATGGTGCTTTCACTGTGGCCCAGACAATACTGGATTGGTCTTCTCACTGTGGTCCAAACAATAGTGGAATGGTCGTCTCACTGTGGTCAAAACAATACTGGAATGGTCCTATCACTGTGGTCAGACAGCACTGCAATGATGTTTTCACTGTGGCCCAAACAATACTAGATTGGTCTTCTCACTGTGGTCCATACACTACTGGAATGGTCCTCTCACTGTGCTCAGACAGCACTGGAATGGTGCTTTCACTGTGGCCCAAACAATACTAGATTGGTCTTCTCACTGTGGTCCAAACAGCACTGGAATGGTCCTCTCACTGTGGTCAGACAGCACTGGAATGATGCTTTCACTGTGGCCCCCAAAAGGAAGGATTGGCCTTCTCGCTGTGGCCCAAACCGTATTGACAGGTTTCTATCACTGTCGTCCAAGCGGCGCAGGAATGGTCCTCTGACTGTCGTCTAAACAGTGACTGAATGATGTTGTCACTGTCGTCCTGACTGTCGTCCAAACAGCACAGTTATGGTGTTCCGACTGTCGTCCAAACAGTACGGGAATGGTACTCTGACTGTCGTCCAAACAGTACGGGAATGGTGCCCTGACTGTCGTCCAAACAGCACAGTTATGGTGTTCCGACTGTCGTCCAAACAGCACGGTTATGGTGTTCCGACTGTCGTCCAAACAGTACGGGAATGGTGCCCTGACTGTCGTCCAAACAGCACAGTTATGGTGTTTCGACTGTCGTCCAAACAGTACGGGAATGGTGCCCTGACTGTCGTCCAAACAGTACGAGAATGGAGACCCGACTGTCGTCCAAACAGCACAGTTATGGTGTTCCGACTGTCGTCCAAAAAGCACGGTTATGGTGTTCCGACTGTCGTCCAAACAGTACGGGAATGGTGCCCTGACTGTCGTCCAAACAGCACGGTTATGGTGTTCCGACTGTCGTCCAAACAGTACGGGAATGGTGCCCTGACTGTCGTCCAAACAGCATGGTTATGGTGTTCCGACGGTGGCCCCAAAATAAGTGGAATGTTCTCAATATATTCCCGTGAGATCACCTTACAAATTAAATACTTGACTTCATTAATTTGGGCTAAAAAAATCTTGAAAAATGATACTATTTTAAGAAAGGGCAATGGTTTATCAAATGAAGACTAAACATCTTTTGAGCTCTCTTTGAATTCAAGAACCATTAAACCAAGGTGAAACCCACTGATGATCTCATGACATGAGATGATCAGATAAAAGCGTCCATGACTAAAGAGCTGACATGCAGTGTTATCGGCACTGCTCAATTGCAAAACAAACATCGTTCACCTGTATCTCTGTTAGCAACCATCTCTTGAAATATTGTTAACCTTTAATTAAAAAATACATATAATATAAAAGTATAGCTTTCGTACCAAAGTTTACAATCACAGGTGGTCGAAACAGATTCTAAGAGTTGGAAGGCTCAGCTGCTATAAAAATAATGCTACATCCTGTTATTGACCAAGTGCTTCCGAGTCCGTCTAGGCCACGTCGAGTAAGTGACATGGAGTAACATATAGACACATCCGTAATCTGGAAAATTAACATTTAAAAATGCATTCTTTTTGTTCCTAACGTCCAAAATGGGAAAAACCTCAATCAATACGCCAGATGACTTCTTACTTGTACATTGTTATTCTGCGTGAAATCAAGAGAACATTCCTTACTCCGCTGAAATATTGTCTCTGGGTTTATAAAGGAAAATAACACCAATCCCGCAAAATTTGATTAAATATATTTGTATTAGGAAGCAGTATATATCTTTAATTCCAAGAAGCAGAACGTCAAGTCATTGTTATGTCAAGAAAGGGTTGTAGCTTAACGTCTACACCGTTACAATGTGTCAGTTGGTAACGTCGCACGGTCTTCATTATGACATCATAATGATAAGCTGGGAAAGGAACATTTGACGTCAATAAAGTGACGTCAAAGTCATGCTGCCGGGCGAAATCGCGGCGAGTTGCAGGAATTCAGTTTATTGGGCAATAAACGTTCTATTTTATTTAACACGTAAAAAGACTATAGATTAATACAATAAAAGGGACTATATGTACTATGTAAATAATATGCACAGATTTCTGGTTTCCTCGTCCCAACATGTTCATACTGTAGAACTGCGAATGTAGCATACTATCCATGCATATAAAAGTCAGGCTAATTCCTCCCACTATAATGCTGGCCGCCCTCGTATAAGTGAAGTATTCTTGAGTACGGCGTAAAACACCAATCAAATAAATAAATAAATAAATATTCACTGTAATATTGCGAATGTAGCATACCGCCCATGCATACAAAAGTCAGGCTATTCACTGTAACATTGCGAATGTAGCATTCTATGCATGCATATAAAAGTCAGTCTATTCACTGTAACATTGCGAATGTAGCATACTGTCCATGCATACAAAAGTCAGACTATTCACTGTAACATTGCGAATGTATCATGCATACAAAAGTCAGACTATTCACTGTAACATTGCGAATGTAGCATTCTATGCATGCATATAAAAGTCAGTCTATTCACTGTAACATTGCGAATGTAGCATACTGTCCATGCATACAAAAGTCAGACTATTCACTGTAACATTGCGAATGTATCATGCATACAAAAGTCAGACTATTCACTGTAACATTGCGAATGTAGCATTCTATGCATGCATATAAAAGTCAGTCTATTCACTGTAACATAGCGAATGTAGCATACCGTCCATGCATACAAAAGTCAGACTATTCACTGTAGCAGCTCTCAGTTTTGCCTTGTCTTTTCAGTCTTGTTTTACTATTTCGTTCATATTGTATCTAGCACTTCTTATAATTAGTAATGCTGATTCTTTCATTCTCTCTTTTTTCTGTATTATGTATCTTAATCTACTGCCATTCTTTTCTCACATCTGTAGTTTAACGATTAAACTGCATTTAGTTAGGGAAAGAGACCAAATCGTTCCCAATTCTACTGTGTTTAACGCATTAAGATATGTTCAGTTCAGTTCAAATAACTATATCTGTTCCTTTTAATAATTGTTACATCTATGACCTTTTTGATCGATGCAAAACTTAAGGAGATTTTTTACAAAACACATTCCTTTTGAAGGTCAAAAGTTTCAAGTGGTTGAAATTTAGATTAATTAAGATGAAGTTGTGATTTGTCCTTGTAAGGATATTGTGATTATATATATTAAGTCGGTTGGTAAAAACACGGTTCAAAACTTGCCTTTGCGCAATTTTATTTATTTAATTAATTAACGTGTAACCCGTTTTTGCCCACCCTAATTCTTCTAATTTTGGGGTCAGATGAAAGTAGAATATTACATTTCTTTACCAGCCTTTTGGAAAAGCAAAGTTATGGGTATGTTATTCATTAGATGGTCTAACCACGTAAGAAAAAAGAAACTAAATGTTCCTTCCACAATTACATGTATATCGGCTAAAATGAACAGACCAGGTGTTCCAAAAATTAAGAGAAATAGGGTATAGACTGACGATCATTAGTTAGTGGATGAAACTGACAAAGGGTGTATAACGTAAACTGCATAAAGACTACATCTACAAAATACCACGAACTCACTGACATACCAATGAAGTGCTGAAATATTTAAATCTGGGATAAACAAAGTTATGCGTGGGATAGGTGGAGAGAGGAACACTAGTGGATGCATACATAATGGACACATTAGCGTACAATGACAATATTAATAGCACCAAACCCGGGAAGATAAAAGCCGGTATTAAACATTCTGGTCGAAATCAAAAGCACCGTTGTGATGTTATTGTCATTTTACGACATAGTTAGTACCACGCCGTTCAGCAAATAGACTGGTTATCAAAATCACGTTAGACATCGCGTCTCCAAAACGTGTCAATAAACACACCATATTAATGATCAAAGTTAAGATTAGGGTTCTAAGTGGGGCTGTGTAAGGCGTTTCAAAGGCCCTAGGGTCTAACACCGCGGCTAACTATCAACAAACATTTGAGCTTGCAATACTTAAGATATCATTTCAGTACCGAAAATAAATATGAGAAATGAAATGCTTGTGGTTACTGTACATTTAACGGGCAATAGAAATCCCTTTTCATTCTGTCCATAAATAAGTGGTCAATTAATCGTTTATTCAGCTGTTTTGTCAAAATACTTTGTCAAATACATTTATCTCAGACTAATACCCGGATGCGGCTATATATAAGAAAGAAAAATGGCCCACGGTCCAGAGAAGGGAACCAAACCCCCATGCCTTCCAGTTATTTATTTGATTTAGATATATACTGATAAACATTAACATATTTGGAGAAAAATGCATCTTAATAGACTCCCTGGCAAATCCCTGAAAGAATAACAAAAACAGGGAACGTCTACAAACATCTTTTTTATCCTGGAATTCACATTTGGTTCAAAATGATGCTTAAACTTATATTCACAAACACTTTAAGTAAAGCTATAGCTAAATGTTAATCTTTAGTACAATGTGTGACTGAGTATGTATATTTGCAAGAATTTTCTCTAAAGTATAGGGGAACTTTGTTCGTTACAAGTCTATTACCGCCATCCGTTGATTACTCGGGAACATTGTTCGTTACAAGTCTATTACAGCCATCTGTTGATTACTCGGGAACATTGTTCGTTACAAGTCTATTACAGCCATCCGTTGATTACTCGGGAACTTTGTTCAACTTTCTATTTTAGTTTGAATCAGGCATTTGCTACAGTTGAGGTCATGGCTGGTAAGTGTAAATCCAGGCGGATGCTCTCAGATATACAACCAGATACTTATCCTGATCCAGTAGAAGAATTTGTACATGTGGTTATAGGGTATTCGTTTCTATAATTAACATGTTTTTTTATTGTTATAGATGCTTATACTTCCGGCTATATCTTGTTTTCGCCCATACAGTTCGTTACCACTGTTGGTCGATTTTACAAACAAGAGAAAGGCTTCTTAAAAATTAAAATATATTAGCAGAAATGATTTTTATTCCAGTGTTTATTCCTACAGAATGACGTTTCAATGAAATAAAACATAAAATAATACAGTTATAGTCATTTTATTAACAATACCGTCTTCGCAAGCTTACTTCAGTCAATGAAATAAAGTTGTAAATGAATACACTGTGGGTGTGCACTTTAACAGTAAGAGACCGAAGACGATATATCGCACGTAATCTAACCCATGCATGTGTACAAGGAACGCTTTAAGTGTGAAGGTGTTTGCAGTAATTGACGCATTTATACAGATTTAAACATTAAGTAAAAAGGTACGTCAAATGATTGTAAATTGTTGTACGGTACTTTTCTGTAAAGCATATTTGTCGCTAAAATGACAAACAGCGCGGGACATCTGCGGCTACTCTGTATAAAGCTCTGACGATAAATGCAAACAATTACACGCCAGATTAATTCGCCATTTACGTGAAGATATCACAAAAAAAGTGCTGTCAGAAAAAGTCGTCGGAGGTGGTGAAATTTGTCATTTCTTTCAGAGTAAATGTAGAGATAAGATCTTTTACATAATCGCCCTCTGATACTATCGCGCAACGTTTCACACTCTCATAACTCATTAAGATGTAATAAAGCAGTGAGGTGTGACAGCAAGTCACAGAGTATACATTGTTCACGCTGTGTTACAGGTATCCAACAATCTAAACATGACAGAATAGTACGAGGACAAGTTACAGTGCGCATGCATCTACACAGTTTATCTCTAAACCAGCAGAGAGAAGAAATGAGCACATTGTTAAAAACTGAGAATAAAACATTCACACACAAAAAATATGTTGTTTTTTTTTATCTCAGTAAGCTCTAACAGAGCGATTTAAATGATTAAATGCAACATACCAGTGAAATCCGGTCTCTTGTCAATTTACCTTAGTTACGCTTTTATTCCAACTGTTTATGTTCATGCTTAAAAAACTGCAACGTGTACGCCATCCATTAAATAAACGAAGTAAGAAAAGAATGGAGGGCATGATATAGCGATGTATTCATAAACAATTGTCAGTTAGCTTATTGTCATTTGAACTCACATATTCTATTTTGTCATCATGCATATTATCAAAACGGAATACATCCAAATAAAATTAAAGTTGCTCAACTAAATCGCTGAGTTCATCGCGTCCCCAATCGTTAACACCCTGTAATTTATGCTGGGGGTGTGTTGCCTCTCAGCCAGTGAGAGTAGTTAAAACTGCCGGCTTGTTCGTGTAAACTCGGAAACTGCGTCCAACATTCCGGTTTCCCGATCGTCAAGCGGAAAACGAACTGTACTGTTCGTTACCTTCTGGGAAGAAGAGTTTACCGACGGCAATTCTCCTCCTAACACAGAAGGCTTCAGGACTAGATCTTAGGCAAAATGGAGTCGCCCACAGCGGATTTTGGAGCTGACTTTATTTATAATTTATCAACTTGAGGTACATATTAGAATTGTTTATGACATGCACCTGCGAGAAAATGCATACCCTTTTCAATGGTATTTGTGTGATATTTAAATTTTCTTCTCCTTTAATAAAATGTCTGTAAAGGTCTGTATACGTACACAGGGTATTTGCCAGTACCCCCATCCGACCCGACTTTGGCCAACCCAAAAATCGTCTTAAGTCGGCGATGAATTTATACCTTCTTTATACCATTTATACCATGACAAACGTCCTGAGCGATCTGACTGCCAGATATTTTGTGAAAAAAATCAGCCCTCGTTGGATTTTGTGAGACGCTATCCACAAGCGTATACAGCGCTACGACGATTGCGACGTTCTTGTTCCTCAAGGCAGTCACAGATCGTTGTGTGGTCACGTGGCCGCATTGGGGCGGTATTCAAAATGGTAAACCAAAGAGTTCGTTTGCAGAAAGAAAGTTTTCATAAAAAAAGTTGCTCGAATTTCACGAAGTGATGAATGATCCCAGAATGAAATTTCTGGCATATGCTGATCCTACGTACATCCATCTTTTTCTCTATACACATGGTTACACACAGATGGGTTGCCTGGTACCTGGTGAATTCTAGGAGTCCCCACTTAAGCATCTGACAATCGTTGGGCGTCGTGGATGAATGCATACCCTACTTCCAACTAAACACGGCCCATCTCGGCTAGGACCGCCCTTAGAGTCGACTGGGTGCGAATTAGATCAAATCGGTTGCCGACTTCATAACATGTGTCTTCGGTATTGTTTTTCAGTGAGACAGCACTATATATGCAGGTCGCTCGCGAGACTGATCTGGTTTGTACTGTACACTCATAGCAACGCCGTGCCGAAGACATTCATTTATTTCATTTATTTGTTTGTTGTTTTACACCGTACTCAAGGACACTTCACTTATACGACGGCAGCCAGCATTAAACAGTGGGGGGAAATTGGGCAGAGCCCAGGGAAAACCCACGACCATCTGAAGGTCCCTGGCAAATCTACCCACAGAGAGGAAGCCAGTCTGAGCAGGATTTGGACTCACAGCGACCGCATTGGCGAGAGGCTCCTGTACCATTGCGTCGAGATGGCACATTAATCAGCCAGGCCACAGAGTCCCACCGATGACATGTGACATACAGTCAGTGTCCACCATGTGACGCACTGATAATGAATTCTTTGTGTATGCCATGCAAGATATGTCCCTATTACACTGGTCACCAGTATTATCTCCCCTGTGATTCTAAACTTGCATTGCCCATGTGTGTAGTCGGAGGAGTAATTTTGGATGAAGTATTTGCTTTTCCTTTGGTTTAAAGCCGTGCTCAAGAAGTCTTCACTTGACGGCTGTAAGGTTTGTGAGTGGAGGAAACTACCGACTTCGCCACATGCCTGACAAGTCGTCTGACTAAAGGTAGAGATCGGATCAACTACATTTGGATTCGAACAAGGGACCGCTATCGTCATGAACTTGATAGCCACAGGTGCAAGTGCTTTCACCATCTGAGCCAGCGAGCTAGCGCGCTGTAGTGAATGAAGTGACTGATGAGTGTTTCAGAATGACCAGCATGTAGAAAATACTCAGGTAAGTGACAGTAATGAATGGAGTTAGACGAAGTAAACCATTACATGCATATATTCTTCGAGATCATTTACTGCAGCGCAAACGTTTCTCCTTTCGCTAATTTTGTTTGGTCTGAAAAACGCACTATGTTTTCTGGCGGCCGAACCTGTGTGAGCAATAATGACGTCACGGTGGTAAGACAATGGCAGCAAACCGATACACCGACTGCTGGATTAGCCTATACAGTTATTCCTTCAGACGAAATATTTGAACTCAGAATATCCGGGTGTATACAGCTGTAAGCGGCAAACAGCTTTATAGTACCTTGCTTCCACGTCTGGTCCAATCAGAATCTTGAATCGTCTTGCTTAAGTATGAGGGTATGATAAATAGTTCCCGACCCCACAGGCCGGCTCTTGACTCTACCAACGGGTAGAGTTAATCAGCAGGGACCACGGCCAGGCCGTAAAGATGTCAGGGGGAAGGATACATCCTAAAATACGACCGCTTCTTGGTATTATTATTTAACAGGCCGTTATGTTTCGTCCAAACGTCGTCTAGGAACTTGGATGGTTTACAGGACTCCCATAGAATAACCTCTGCCTAAACTCCATTCAAGTTCAGTTCTCTTCCGCTCTTAAGTTATCGGGAAGAATTTTCCATCTGTATTTCATGACGGGTTTACTTAAGTTAGCGATCACAAGTCTTTAGTCAGATCAGGAAGGTTTTAATTTCATCATTTCTCGGAAACAAGAAATCCTTGACTATTTATTTATTTATTTATTTATTTATTTATTTATTCGATTGGTGTTGACGCCGTACTCAGAAATATTTCACTTATGCAACGTCGGCCAGTATTTTTGTGGCGCTCAGATCCTGATCTAATGTAATGTCTGGCATCTTCAACGCAATGCAAAAGAATTTTCCCTCACAAGAAAGTCGTTAAGGAGTCTTTTGGATACATAAGCGTTAGGTCAGTTGGTTTGTCAGTTAACTGATTGATCAGTTGGAGAATTCTTGAATCAGTTGGTGTGATAGTGAGTTGATCAGTTAATAATTTGACTCGCTTGTTTGCCTTTGATCTAAGCTGGCTGTCAGTTATACTTTCGTCATATAATGCTGCCTCACTGGAACGCTATGCCGCAGACACCAGACATGACGCCTCACCTAGTAATATTGTACAATGGGCCGACCACTACTTGGTCTATTCCTCTTACGCTGGGCGCCACGCAAGGTCATGCCAAGGTTACTGAATTTAACGACTTGGTATGGCTTTACCCGGGACTGAGCCCTGGATGCACGTGAGAGATGCTTCATCCACTGCGCATGCGTCAAGGATTCATTGCGTGGGTGTACATATATTGTATCTTCTTGTGACATTGCTTGTCCATGGTGCAAGTGCTGCCACCAGTGAAGTATTATGCCGCAGTCACTAGACATGACATCCCACCAAGTCACATTATACTGACACTTGGTCTATCAGTCCTGTTTCCTTGCTCTGACCTCTGTATTGAGCTCCAAGCGAGGCAGCAACAAGGGCAATTTTTAAAGTCTGTGGTATGACACGGCCCGGGTTTGATCCCAGATATGATGACTTCACACGTACGGTTGGTGGTTTCGTAAGTCACTGTATCCATACATGAGCAGGTCGGTGACTGAGCTATCAGAAATATACAGTCGATCAGTGAGCTAATCCATTACTAACAAGGATGTCTGTTATATGGTCACTCTAGCCACTTAAAAAAAAATAAACCGAGGTGAAGTCACTTAAGAAGAACTATTGGGATAGACCCTATATTGTTGAGAAGGTTATTCAGACATCTACAAAACCATCATGTTTGCACCTTAAAGGTAACCTCATATCACCTGTTACATCAGATTTAAATTCCACGATTCCAGCAAGCTGATTTCTGGGCGTGGCAGTTTATATCATCTAACAAGCCTTTAGTGTAACTTTTCCAGCACTGCCCGTATTTATCAAACGTCACAAGACTTCAGTCAAAAATTCAAACACAGCTACAATTAAAATGTTTCCCTCTTGAAAGTTTGTACACTCTTTCTTTACTGCAGAACAATGTGAGCTATTTTCTGTTCTGAGTTTGACTTATTAAGGACATTCAGTTTATGACTTAAGTCTTAAGTTGTTTGATAAATATGGCTCTTCGGCCACGGATAAGAGTATTTGAAGTTGGCTTTGGGAGAGGTGACGCATACACATTTCAAAAATGCACCCCACGTAAAGACGAACCCCCAGTGATAACGATGAGAACAACAACAACAACGACGACGACGACGATATCTTCTCACAGAACTGCTCCACGCACGGCTATAAAAGCTTTCGGTATGATTTACATGTAGCACATACAACGGGGCCTCGGTAACACCCAGCGATCCACATTGCTGTCCTAACTGTCGGGGTTGGAGTCATTACACACGCTGACTGTGGACATTCACGTGAGCATATATCATCATATAGTACCCGTGTGTGATGGTAAAGCCGTGCTGGTAAATCTGCGGATGTGTACGTCACTGAGGCTGTCACACCCGTTGTTTATTATGACATAGTAATCAACCTAAAGTCACCCGTTAAGCTGGATGTGAATGAGCGAAACTGATCAATCATCCACAGCGACTCAGAACTGTCGTGACAGGTTGCTTCGGCCGTAGGTCACGTGAACACGTCCGACCAATCGAATACCGTGTTTTATTATGATGGATCATTTAATACTCATGCCAGGCTTTGTTTTTGCGATGTTGAGATTTGTGTCTTGGAGTGCAATGCTTTTTTCGTCGTCAACTTTATATATATATATATATATATATATCTGCATGATACGGCTGTAATACTATCGATGAAGCTATAAAGACAAAGTAAACCCTAAGATAAAGTATATGCCAGATGAAAAATGATTAAATTGTGTCCATGGAAATTTTTTTCAACCAAGTAGAATACATTTGAAACATCGGACTATACGATGACATTTTCTGGTGATATTATGACCAGTGACATCCCAAAATGTCGTCGGTCTCCAAATAAGTACACAGAGATTCAATATAAACACCTATAGATGCAGTTGATGAACTTGAACTATTTCATTCAAATTTATGGATGTGACGCCACAAATACCGGCCCTGAGTCCATCTGAACACACTCCAACCCAGTTTTCAACCAATTTTTTGTTACAGTTTTGTCGTCGTATGGTTTAATTTGAAATGTAACCTATCTTTCGAATTTGAGATCAGCATCTCTTGACCATCGTTGGCTCATTTCACCAAAACGTCACTCTTTCGCGCAGCCAAGGCAAATTTGACCCTTCAGGTTGGCTGAGGCTTTAAATCGGGAAGTTTCTATTCATGGCCAAATGCGGTGGTCTAATCCAATCAGTCTGCTTTTTTTTTTTTTTTTTTTTACTTTTTTTTCCATCACTTTTATCATCCTTTTCATCATCAGTCTACTTTTCACCTCTATTTTAAAACATTGACTACCACTCAAACTTTCACTTAATTGACCCTCATTTCTCGTATATCATCTTGTATGTAGAGTACCATACCGCGAACATATTTCTGTGATGTGCGAGACTGAATCATAAGCAATACCTCACTCTGTATCGGCACAGTAAGGCAATACAGTAGTTCTTGTCCAAGATGGTAGCCCACTTAACCTGTATGCTGTCAGCTTCTATGTTAATAAATTCAATCATTTTTATCTGATTTATTTATTTGATAGGTGTTATGCGCCGTACTCAAGAATATTACACGACTGTGGCCAGCTAAAAACAATGGTTCAAGATAACACGGTATTTATTTATTTGTTTATTTATTTGATTTGTGTTTCATGCCGAAGTCAAGAATATTTAATTTATACGGCGACGGCCAGCATTATAGTGGGAGGAAACGGTAGAGTCACGATAACACTGAACTACTGAGTTTGAAATATTCAAACTCATTGTAAGAATGAAGTTTGCTTATTTATACAAACGCTGTTGGTCCCGTTATGGAGCAGGTCACAAGCGACCTCTTTCGTCAACATGGCTCTGCCGTGCCACCTTTCAAAGGCGCTCAGTCGAAAAATCATTCACAGCACATATATTAGCGAGTGGTCGAAAATCGGCCTGTTTCAGAAACCGCGACAAGATAAATATTTTCTGTCAACTCCCAATCGTAGTGGTTCTATAAAGGCGTCGAGGAGTAACAACAATAGGCATAAGTAGATCAGTGCTTAACGTTATTCCGTTAAAGGGCCCAATTCGTCTATACTAAGTTGAGCTTACAGAGAACATCGTATGAACTCTGATTCATCACATCAATAGAAAACAAGTAAGGGAAATCTAGGCCGCGCTGATTCTAAACTTAGCGTGTGTGCGTTATTCAACAGCCGCTCAGTTGGGTTTAGTACGATAATTACGGCTGCTAAAAGAAAGATCTTCTTAACTTTACCAACAGCTAAATGGTGCGTTCGAAATCACATTTTTCCTTTCGACAGAATCTCCATGCAACTGCTGGTATATTCAATGTTATTTCAACACTCACATATTCCGTTTCATCAATGGCAATATACATGTACATGGTTTTTATCAGTTCCTGCATCCAATAGATCAAGAAGTCAACCGATGTACGCTGCCCTCGCCAACACTCTTTCTTTTCCGTCATTCGTTCCCTTTCAAACCTTCATTTCTGTTATCACTCTACTTTTCTTAACTTTTATTTAGCCTTCGGTCTTGTCTGTAACCCGTATTTAACCAATTAATTGATTAACTGGAAATTCTTTATTTATTTGATTATTGCTTAAGGCCATTGCTCTTATTAGATGAAGGAAACCGGAGCGTCCTGTGTAAACCACCGACTTGTGGTAAACTACTGAGGAACTTTTCTACATGTTACGTACAGATATGCACTCCACTGTAATGGAAGAAAAGTTGTACGCCCTGTATGAGCCATTACCTCGTGTGTCCCAGGGATTAAAACCACATGCCTTAACCTCTCTGTCCAAAACATGTATCCGTGGCCCATTACAACTTGCAACTTTGCCAAACAGCTACTGTCTGAGACCTGCTTATAGCCCGATGTTACAGTCTATGTTACAACTTGTAGCACTGGGCAGTTCGAGTTACAAATTGTGATCCTGGACAGCCTGGGTTACAGTTTGTTGTCCTGGACAGCCTGGGTTACAGTTTGTGGTCCTGGGTAGCCTGGGTTACAGTTTGTGGTCCTGGACAGTCCGGGTTACAGTTTGTGGTCCTGGACAGCCTGGGTTACAGTTTGTGGTCCTGGAGAGCATGGGTTACAGATTGTGGTCCTGAACAGCCTGTGTTACAGTTTGTGGTCCTGGGCAGCCTGTGTTACAGTTTGTGGTCCTGGACACAATGGGTTACAGTTTGTGGTCCTAAACAGCCTGGGTTACAGTTTCTGGTCCTGAACAGCCCTGGTTACAGTTTGTGGTCTTGGACAGCCTGGGTTACAGTTTGTGGTCCTGGGCAGTCTGGCTTACAATTTATGGTCCTAGACAGCCTGGGATAGATGTTGTGGTCCTGGACAGCCTGGGATATATGTTGTGGTCCTGGACAGCCTGGGTTACAGTTTCTGGTCCTAAACAGCCTAGGTTATAGTTTGTGGTCCTGGACAGCCTAGGTTACAGTTTGTGGTACTGGACAGCTTGGGTTACAGTTTGTGGTCCTGGACAGCCTGGGATACATGTTGTGGTCCTGGATTGCCTGGGTTACATTTTGTGGTCCTAAACAGCCTAGGTTACAGTTTGTGGTCCTGGACAGCCTAGGTTACAGTTTGTGGTCCTGGACAGCTTGGGTTACAGTTTGTGGTCCTGGACAGCCTGGGATACATGTTGTGGTCCTGGATTGCCTGGATTACAGTTTGTGGTCCTGGACAGTCTGTGTTACAGTTTGTGGTCCTGGACAGCCCTGGTTACAGTTTGCGGTCTGGACAGCCTGGGTTACAGTTTGTGGTCATGGGCAGCCTGGGTTACAGTTTGCGGTCTGGACAGTTTGGGCTACATGTTGTGGCCATGGACAGCCTGGGTTACAGCGTGTGGTCCTGGACAGCCTGGGTTACAGTTTGTGGTCCTGGACAGTCTGTGTTACAGTCCGTGGTCCTGGACAGTCCGAGTTACAGTTTGTCTTCTGGACAGCCCTGGTTACAGTTTGCGGTTTGGACAGCCTGGGTTACAGTTTGTGGTCCTAGACAGCCTGGCTTACAGCTTGTGGTTCTGGGCAGCCTGTGATACATGTTGTGGTCCTGGACTGCCTGGGTTACAGTTTGTGGTCCTGGACAGCCCTGGTTACAGTTTGCGGTCTGGACAGTTTGGGCTACATGTTGTGGCCATGGACAGCCTGGGTTACAGTTTGTGGTCCTGGACAGCTTGGGTTACAGTTTGTGGTCTTGGACAGCCTCGGGTGCACCTTGTTTGTCCGAAATATACAGTTTGGCCCCGGGCTAACGAACTCTCAAAGTTGCCTAGATTGGTAGTTTTTTTGTTTTGTAACATGGAAATTGTCTCGGTGTGATTTGATTTGATTGGTATTTTATGTTGCACTTTACAATTTACTGTATAAGTAATATTTTACTTATACGACGGCGGCCATCATTATGGTGGGAGGAAACGGAGCACAGCCCAGTGGAAACACACGACCATCCGCACGTCGCTAACAGGTCTTCCCACGGACGACCGCAGAGGAAGCCAGCATGAGCTGGGCTTGAACTCACAGCGACCACATTAATGGTATGCTCTTGGGTCATTGCGCCGCGCTGGCCTGCTAACTTCGCTCGGCCACGGAGGCCCGAATGGGTCTCGAAGCAACGTCAAATACTAGCGCACAGAAGTATACTATAATTTTAATAACGATTTAAAGCGTTTCGTGAAATGGCACTACAGTTTGTGACCATAAGTCACATTTTGTGGCACTCAATTACAGTCGTTAAACCTTCGACTAAGATAGACGTGTATCTTAATCCCAGTATCCCTGCATTGCATTCTTTACTTCATTACATTCTTTAGCCATGGATAGCAGCTTCTTAACCCAATATATAAGAGTTGGTAGCCTTTCTGAAGATTAGAGCTTTATAAATCTATTACATCTCCATGGGTACTGCTTGCTTTCATTACCAAAGACTGTGAAAAGTGCCCACTTTCACAAACTTCGTAAATCAATGTTTCGACTTTTTTTTATAGGGCTGTGTAACCCAGACAGCACCATTTACGAAAACGGCGAAATTACGAGAAAGTATATTTATTAATTTTATTGAAAGTGACCTCTAATATATCATTGTCCACATTTACATTGGTTATATTTAGTGAAATCATTTTCCATTTTTTTAACCAGGTGTGTGTGGAAGATGTATAACCGCCATTATTGCATACAGGAGATAAATTTATTTATTTGATTGCTGTTTAGGGCCCCATATATGAGGTAAATGGTAACGTGACTTTTACCCTAAGTTAACAAGCTGCTTCTTTTTTCCACAATCGCTTCTTCGAGACATTACTTTTTTGCACTGATTCACTGGTTGTCATTGCCCCCAGTGATGTACTTAATGTACGAACCCTTTAACTCTTACACAGTCAACTGGGTGCGTAATCCTTAGAGAATGAGACTAAAAGAGTATGAGATAAAGATATGCAATGAAGAGAAAGGTTGACAGATCACATAATCCTAAAGGTGACAAGCCGGTCGCCCGTTGGTGATGTTGTCACATCTCATCAACTCTACGACCGCCAACACAACAGCCAACTGTACGAAGACGTGTTTTGCTGTCACACTCAGTTCTCTCATACATTGATCTAAGGCCAGAGTTAAAACAAAGCCCTAAGGGGGCGTGGCCTCTTCTCATCACTCTACAGTGACAAGAATAACACCTGTCTACTTTTGATGCATTGTTTTCAGCGTGATGATCCCGGTTTTAACCCAAACACCGTTCACATTTCTTACCTTTCTTTTCTCTTTTCTTTCTTTTTCTCGCTCAGTAAAGCTGCACTCGACATCATTTCCTAATTTTCACAATCAGGCCCTAAGGTATAAAAGTTTGCAGAGACTGTGCGAGTAGATGGATGAATGAGTGAATGAATGAATGAACGAACACATAGTTTGATTCGATTCGATTTGATTTGTGTTTTACGCCTTCTCAAGGATATAATGAATGTATGAATGTATGAATAAGTGATTGAATGAATCAACGAACGAACGAATGATTGGATGAATAAACGAATGAACGAACAAACGAACGAACGAACGAATGAATGAATGAAGGAATGAATGAATAGATGGATGAACCGTCACCTAAGTAATAAGTCAGTCATCCCTGAATAAACAAGTCCGGCCATCAATCACTCTGACAACAGATGCTGTTTCTCAGACACTACAACACCGACTGATTCATCTTACGTGTAAATCAAAGGTCGCGGATTCAACCCCCTGGTATGTCAGAACAAAGAGACAAAAAATGTTTCCGTTTTTGCGTTATTCAGCAATAAACTGACTGTCACCAATTAGAAGACAACTGCCTGTAGAGTTGTCAGAGTACTGTTTGCTGACGGAATGTCTGCTAACAAAGCAGTTTTCAAATATTGTCAGTGGGAATTTCTGTTCTTACGTAAACCACAAAGCGTTTGATGATAAGAGAACACTTGGGTAAAGTCCTAATGGAATATGAAGAAAAAACCTGTGCTTCTTTGGCTACAAGATTTAACCGAATAACACACACATATTGGAATCAGAGCAGAGTAAACTCATCAACAGCAGTACATTAACAATGAATATTAACACCTTGAAACCAGTTTTAGCCATGCATTAGCAAGCGATATCATTAGTCTCCATAATGCGTAAGAAAATATATATTATTAGTAAAATCATGGTCAAATAACCAAATTCACTTTTAATCAAATGCAGCATTTTCTGTAACACTCACTGTCGAAAAACACTGGAGAGTGTTTAGCAGTTATTAAAGACGCAAGTAAACACCCGTATGTTTGTTTCAAGGGCAACGTGGCTTTTAACACATATTCGTTCATATCACGGTTATGTTGTGGTGGAGGTGGTTAGCAGCCGAGGTGGTTAGCGTGCCAGTTCGGCGCCACGATCCAGGAGCCTTTCGCCGTTGCGGTCGTTTTGAGTCCAGCGCATGGTCGTGGGTTTCCCCCGGGTTCTGCCCGGTTTCCTCCCACCATAATGCTGGCCGCCGTTGCGTAAGTGAAATATTCTTGAGTACGGCGTAAAACACCAATCAAATGAATCAATAAATATTTATTTCATAGTCGCTAATCATATACTTAAGAAACCAAATTTATACTATGACTGCTGGATTTATAGGCGGAGGAAACCTGGGTGCCTGGGGTAAACCATCGACTTTTGGCGGGTAACTGACGTACTTTTCCACGATTGGCGCAGAAATATGCTTACCATGTTTGGCCATGGAAGACATGTGGTCTTGCATGACTGTTAGACTGCGTGAGTTTATAAGTTTGTACATCTACAATTGTCCCATGAACTCTTGAGAACTGGAGAATAATGAGACAAAGAAGTTGACACCACCCGCTCCCCTTATCACGGTAGAGTATTTTAGTGCTGACTCACAAAAACAGTACGAAGAATATACCAGATATGATTTATCTATCTATTTGATTAATGTTTTACGCTACGCTCAAGAATATTTCACTTATACGACAGCGGGTTCCGCGGACAGACCTTCCCTCTTACGGCCGGAGAGGAAGCCAGCATGAGCTGGACTTGAACTCACAGCGACCGCATTGGTGGGAGAAACCTGGGTCATTACGCTGTGCTAGCGCGCTAACCAACTGAGCCACGGAGGCCCCCAACCAGATATGAAGTTCCACCCATACTATTCTGCCAGCAGAAGCACTGCAACCAATACTTCAACGCGAAGTAGAATGAATTATCATACAGTATTGCAAAGTTTAAAATTGCAACGAACGCACTGGCCCCCTGACTCGTACGAACTTTACCACAAGAGGGATAGTTTAAATTTTGACGATGTAAATTATCTTCACTTGGACAGCAAGGGCCCTGCATATGGCGTGTACATATCTCTGCATGTAGCATTTGTTAGATCCTGAGTGTTGTGTGACGATTCCAGTCAACACCACAAGTTATTACTGCAAAAACTACTGTATCACGGTTATTCTATCAAACACCTTCGCCCCAATGAGTATAATTCTAAAGTAAGTAAATATGGTCAGAGCGTCCGAAATCTGTGCATAATTCCGCTTAACCCGGGTTTAGGGACTGCATGCTCAACGTGTTGGATTTAATCGCCAACTTGCAATAAAAGAGCGACTGAGATACATACTTTATTATCGCCAACTTATATACTAGAATGATATACGAATTCAATACTGATTTCACTCATTAGCCTAGCACATAACTTGAATCTTTCCAACATCATTGAAAATAACTGAATGCTTCTCTTTGCACGATTCCGTCCTAATTTCATACTAATACTTTCTTAGGTGTTGGATATTTGGTAGTTTGTGTTAAACGTTTTTTGGGCAATTGGCCTCACGATTATTGATCGGGAACGTACATCTTGTTTGACGGCTGTTGTAGGAATGTCTATTTCGAAGCAAATATTGATGCATGTCCACTCAAATAAACAGGATCACCTTCTACTATTAATGACAAATTATTGACTTTAGCGTGAAACACCAACGAAGTAAATAAATCAAATATCTTATAAATATATAACCTCACTCTGCATTGAACGTCGAATTACCTCTCCCACATACAATAAGAGAAGTGCTGTGAAGAGTGGGGGGTGGGGGGGGGGGGGGTGAGGGAGGATTCCTCAAAGCCATTTTGGATTTACGTCAAAAGCTGAAATATGAATGTTACGTTAAGGCAAAGTTTTTCAAATTTCAACTTCCGGTACCGGTACCAAAAATTAATCACTGTTTGCGAGGTTTTACATTTTGTCTTAAGTCAAAATTTTAAATCCCCGGTTGTCGTAAGAGACGGCTTATCCTTCCACTCGTTCATCTCAACGCTGTGGCAAGAGGCTCGCGTCGTGTTTTGCCGTATAGTGAAGTACACAAAGCCGTACTAGAACGGCTTCATTCACAAACTACAATAATATAAGGCGATCCTATTACATTAAAATTATTTCAAAGTGGAAAAACTATACACGTCAAGTACGGCTGTGGTGTCGAGACGTTGAAGCTGCCCTTTAAATCACTATCACATTTCACCGGATTAAAATCTCCAAGCCTATTTATCCGACTCCATGAGACGGGCTGACATATATATTATTCAGACTACGGTGGGACTGTGTAGAGATAGCTCAAACGCCTTGTTAGCCGTGTGTTTGTTACCCCCGTGGAGTTGAATACGGCAGCTGGGGCGTCAAATGTATTTCAAATTAGATTTAACAGGTTGTATAATCCAAGTGTGAAATCGGGAGGAAGGAAAACGCCCGCATTGGGTGGTTTGTGTAAAAGGAGGCTACAATCCCTCCTTAACCCGAGGGGTACAACCTCCCCTCTTATAAACTGATATATACTTCTGCACTGAGCCGTACCGCTACACAAAGAGGCAGGGCTTTTACGCCACATAATATGAGCTTACACACGGTTAGGTGTGCTAACTGGGTCTCTATTCGTCCTGCCCCTTCAAGTCTCTGTCTCTAAGCCCCGCCTGTGTTGTGTATATACCGAAGAGCAGGTGACTTTCACAAGCCTTCCCTTCACTGAGAAGGAAGGCTTCGTCTTTACACGGATGGTCGACACAAACACTTAATACAGTCCACAAATGTTAATACTTAATACCAACAAAGCATGGCGCGCTCTGTTCGGCGTGTTATGTGGGTTGAAAAGGATTTACACCTGTGACAGAGATTATAATAAAGGAGATAGTCAAACGTGTACATCTGCAGGCAGTGAATGGATAGCTTTGTAACGATTACGAAGAACGCCATTGATTAAGATGTAACGAATAACCACAACAATGTTGCCCTCAACGATGGATGATGTGGACGATGAAGACAATAATTTGGTACTGGTACCCTAATGGCGATGATTTCATGATGATACCAATGATGTAAGGATTAATCAAACCAATGTTATTCAAGCAAAGACTTGAATGATAACCCTGTTAATCATAAAGAAAATAATGGCACAGAAATTGGTATCGAATAAAGTTACTAGTGCTTTATAATGGCGAAATGGGCGATAACACTGTTGATCATAAAGACAAAAATTACACTGATAACTGTATCCAATGATGATATTGATGATGTAAGGAATGGCCAAAACAATGATATCCATAACGAAGAACTGGACAATATCTCCATAATAATATTCAGCACTCTCACCCCATCAATAAAACAAAGACATTGATATCACTGATATCAGGTAAAATGAAACGCACTTCCTATTTATATTATTTTCCACACTTATCAATTCAGTTGTGGATTCTGATGAGGATAAATATAATTATTTTTATGGTTGTAGTAAATCAGTTTGGAATAATGCTGATAATGCCATACCTGTGATTTTCGGTATGGTTTGCTTGTTTCTAACTATATGTTCTTCTAATCATCGTTTCAATATTGTATCACAACATGATGCAGCATTATCATCATCGTCGTCATCATCATCGTCGTCACCGTCATCATCATCGTCGTCGTCACCAACGTTATTATCATCACCATTACCATTATCAGCGCCGCCACTTAATTCATTATAATCGCCTACGTCCTCATAATCAGTAGTACCATCCTCATCATCGTCAAAATCTTCATCCTCATCATCGTCAACATCATCATTCTTCAGCGATCGTTGTTACCATCACCATCGTCACCATCATCACCATAGTCAATATCAATGTAATCATTGCAATACCTGTTCATATTCAATGCTCCACTGTTGATACAAATGATGGCACTGAGGGTAGTTAGAGGCGCTTGTCCTATAATCGCCAGTGTTCAAACCCGGCCTTGGAATTTGAGCGTCCTTGGTGACAACAGGCACTCAAGGACGATGGGGTGATACACAGTCTTACGTTCACTGAAGACCACTTGTCTTATACCAATCTGATGTACGTTACATGTGGGAAAGTTAAAAAATACCTTGCCACAGGTCAGTGGTTTAATCCCACACTGCAGTTTCCTCCAACTTTAAAACTAGCTGCCACCGTATAACTGAAATATTATAAGTATGGCGTAAAACAACTACAAAAAAAGAAATAAATAAATGATGATATTGACCATTAAAATGGGATTAATCAGATCAGTTGAGCAGTTACATCAGCACGGACAATGAGGAATCTAATAACAATTGTACTGTAGGCGATATTGATGATGATGACAATGATACTGATCATAAATGTAATAATAATTAATATGGAAAGTATGGATTTTAATGATATTAAAATTTTCTTTGGCAGAGATGACAATTCTTGTTATGAAGATGTTTACGACTATGCTCAGGTGATGATAAGGTTCATGGATGAAAAAAAAACGATTGGAAACATCAAAAGTTACGTAACGAATTTGAAGACACATCACACAGCAGCCTCCTCAGTATTCTATGTTCATCAAAGAAAACTACATGTATCTCAAGAACAAAAAAATCACTTGGCTGATTGAATGTGTTTTATTTGGCTACATTGTTATTTCTCTTGCTAATGTACTATTATATATGTGCAGTCACGCCCGATCATTAAGCCTGCCTAGTGCTGACGTGATCTCGGGTTTGTTTTCTCCGAGCCTTGGATGAATGTGGAATGGTAGAGTTGCCGAACTAGCGAACCTCGTCTTTCTGAAGGGATAGGGATGCGCGTGAGTTCAGCTTCCGATCTTTGTTTCCATAACATAGGTATTGTGGTACACGCAAACAGATCTTTATACAGATTACCCGGCGTAACAAAGACGACGAGATTACAAAGAGTTCTCAGGAGCCTTTATGGGCCAACATCGAAACAGCTGTGACGTCTCCTAATCACGTGAATCCGTAACCTGGCAATGACGTCATCTGGTTCCGACAACAGTTCAACCGGTGAAGTGCCATGATGTCTGGAATACAATAAAAGGCTTCGAGTGAGTGAGTGAGTGCTTGGGGTTTAACGTCGTACTAAAAGGCTTCGAGCATAGAGAGTGACAGCAGTGTGATACTTGGCAAATGGTTACACGCATTACCGGTGAAATTCGGTCACGGCGAATTTTGCAGCGATAATAGCTGCAAATTATTTAACGTCACCAGCTTAGAATTAGAAGACGCGTGTAATTGTATGAATGATTTATTTATTTATTTATTTATTTATTTGGTGTTTTACGCCGTACTCAAGAATATTTCACTTATACGACGGGGCCCAGCATTATGATGGGAGGAAACCGGGCATATCCCGGACGAAACCCACGACCATCCGCAGGTTGCTGTAAACCCTTCCAACGTGTATGAATGACCTATACAGAGTTCATGATCCTAGCTCCCCTTCAGATTTCCAGGACGTTCCTATGTGTCCCTCCGGCCGATTAATATACGGGTAGCCAGGGAGACAGCTATTAAGGGGAGTCATTCCCCCGCCCCTGCCCCAAACACAATTCGCTTTCTTTACTCAACCTCTCTTAATTTCCCTCCAAACACGTCGTTGTCAAAAAGACAGTGGACAATTGGAGAGTGGATGGCCGTTGATTCCGTAACTCGACCCTGTATCGACTAGACAAGCAGCGAAGCGCCTGTAAAGGGTATCTTTGGTTCTCCGACGTAATTTGTTCCTTTACCCCCCGGGGCAAGCCATAAAGTTCGTCCTTATCTCTGAGAGTGGCGAACCTGTGCTAATGGAGGGGGTAGTGCTGGCAGGGGGGTAGGGGTGGTTGAGAGATATACCTCAACATAAGACATTTGCACTCGACACAGTATTTGTACCTTTTCAAACCTACGTTTGTGTGTAAGTGAACGTAGAGTTCTTACGTGTATAATATACCAGGAAAAGTTCTGTCTTAGATGATCCAACGCAACGATGGAAGCACGCCGTCAGGGCAGCGCCGCTAAGAGAGGTTTCAAGGAGGGTACGGCAGGGGTTTTGTGTTAAAGTCCTGCCGGCACGGTGCGGCTGAGACTGCCTAGTCCTCGCACCGGCCACATGCTCTCGATCTGACATGCGTTTCGAGTGAATTATTGTGGAAGGAGGGGCTAACAAATATCGCCATGTCACCATTTGCATGATTTAGTGCCCTCCCTTGTAACCGGGCTAATTCGCGGGGCAGGAGCCACCAGGATTTCACCAGAAGCGCGCCGTCCGTCCAGCGCATAGGCAATGAGAGTAATCCCCAGCTAAGGGAGTCTGACGAGAGGAACGACGGTAGTGGATTAGCGTGTGTATCCAGCGCGTGTCCAGCCAGAGGCTAAGAGGCTAGGAGCCTAGGAGACCCCAGAAAAGTTGAGACAAGAGTCAAAAAGTCGTTGTAGAACAGGGTTTAACGGAGGGCCATGAGAAGAGCCCTTAAATACCTGGATACGGTAACGGCTGTCCAGCACAAGTGAATGTGTTTCGCGTTAGGTTGCTGGCCTAGGTGAATACATACCCCCGGCTGTTTGGATATATGTATACACCCGAAATATATATATATATATATATATATATACATATATACATATATACACCGAGCACAACTCAACAAGGTTGCAGAGGAGGCTACCAGGAAACTGTGCAGTCCGGAGTAGAAGTAATTTTCACAACCATCTGTGATCTTTTTTTGTATTTACAGGTGAGAGAGTCGTCTTAAGACAGAGAGAGAGAGAGAGAGAGAGAGAGCGATTTTAACCTGTTCGCTTACCTGAGTCGACACCTGTCCCAGGCCTATCACAACTCACCTGAACTACACCGCTCACCTTTAGGTGTACCGCACCGATGAGCTGTTGTTTGTAGTCTAACTGTCGTGACTGAACAGAAGGCTACCTGTCATCCTGACTGGCGAAATACGACTGATTAGGGCTTCGAAAATGTCAGATTATCTTCTCAGTAGCTCGTAGAGATGCGACACGAGTGAAGTGGAGAAACTATCTTAATTACTGAGAAAGTTGACGACACTTTCACACTGTGCTCTCAGAGCGTGCGTGTATATTTAGTTATATTTCCTCGCTCTGTCAGATCAGATCAGTTTAGTTCGGTTCAAACAGCCAGACTTGGAGGCTGTGGAATTGTTTGGAGTTGTAAGGAGATTGGAAATTTTACGAAAAAGGACTTTTAATGATGGAAACAGCTTGTGAACGTGTAGTTGCTTGTTAATCGAAGAGTCGTAGGCCTGAACTCGACTCCTTGGCGCTGAGAGAGGGGCCGTGATCTTCGGGACAGGCGAATCCGCCCCCAGTGAAACTATAAATTACGCTCCATGGAGAATTTTATGAGCGTGCGTCTGTGGTTAGGGGTAAAGCAATACCACCCTAGCCATTAATCTATGTCTGCTTCCATCTCTATTCTCTCTCCCTTTCTCCCTCTCTCCTTGCCGGAGTGTGGAACAGGACAGGTCGACTTAGACGGCCACAGGACAGCGACCTGGCGGAATATTTTCACGTGACAAGTCGTGAATTGTTACAACTACCGGCGTCCGTTGTTACCCGTACATCAGACGTTTTGGGGTCCGCCGTTCAGGGAAGAGAGTTCGGGGCCTGACCCCCTCGTTTTGATCATCTCTGGGGGCAGGAGAGGGTCCCTGACCCGCCCCGAGTCCCATACAGCGACATGAACCTCCCCACCCAGACCTTTCTCCGACTGCTAGTCATTCTGCTACTCTGGGCGGACCGACGATGTTCGGCATTGAAGTGGTTGTAAGTACCAAGTTTTGTATACACTTCTCTGTCTGCTTGCTCTCTCCCTTTCTCTATGATACACGTCTGTTTTCCTCCAGCTATTCTGCCTCTGTTCTCAAGCTGCACCGACCTCATAAGTCATTAGTTCTCCGTCTGCAGTCGTCAGGGTAGAAACCCCATTAATTTTGCTAATGGTTTGGGAGAAGGAGGGAAGACTCGCATGTGGGGAAAACGAAAGCCTGGGCCTGACTATTGCATGTGTATAATCCCTATGAGTTAAACCCAGCCTCTGAAAAATTAGCTCCCCGGTACTGAGGACAGTTTTTCGGTCTTCATCAACGAGTGTGTGGAATCAGTGAGGACGCCGATACTTTAGCTGTGAGAGCGACACCTGTTTGAGATGCGAACGGAATAGGAAAAAGTTGCCATAATTAAGCGTTAATTAGTTGCGTCATGTTTGGTTGTCAGTCGGTTTCCAGACCGTCTCAATAGCCCGTGTATGTATACAGGCAGAAGTCTTATCCACACGTGGAGAGTTGATCCCCACGTAGTTCACCCTTCTCAGATACAAAAAGTAGCCGTGAAAAAGTTGCGAATTGCAAATCTATCGTCGTGGGTGTACAGCGGATAGATGATATCTTGTTAAAACTTTTTCCGTTTTTCTAACTCGAGCATTTCCGTGTTGGATTTTTTTGTCTTTTTGTTGTTTTTTTTTTTTTTGCGCTCTGTACATTGGAGGTGCAAGTTTATAACTAACCAAGCGGCATTTACTTTAATAGGTGCAAATTTTTACTCACATGAAACAGTTTGGCGTTTTTGAGTTATTATAGCAGATGTCGGAACAGTCACATTCACTCAATCCACACGCTAACAAATCTTTACAGAACGTTAATGGAATAAGACTTTATTTGTTTAAAAACTTTTAGTTAGTACGCCCAGAAGCCGTCTTTAACTTTGAGATTTATTACATATTACTACCCTATATGAATCCTCGTCATATGACCGAAAAATTTGTAAATGGTAAAAGCGCAAGCATATATACTGTATATGAAAATTACTTGCGCCTCCACATCAGCATAATACATAAGCTGTGTTACGATTTTGGTGATATAAATTAGGAACATGTTTTAAAGTGTTCTTGTAGTATGCACCTGAAATACTTGTGACATCGGTATTATCAATAGTAAAAGGCGCTAATTTCAAGCAGATATCACTTTTTGCGCTCTTTAACTGATGCATGATAGGAATAAGTTAGAATTCCAGATTATGCTACAGATATCTCTAAATAATGCACTAATAAACCCGTGGGAAAGCCTGTCAGCAACCTACTGATGGTCTCCTCTCACCATAATCCTGGCCGCAGTTGTATCAGTGAAATATTTTTGATTACGGAAAAAATCAAATAAATAAATAAGTAAACTATTAGGCCTCTCCCAATTTATAAGTGTCCTAAACTATTCGCATAAATCAGTTCAGATTAAAGACGTAAGTCAAACATGATATTGTGGTCACTACCCCAGTTTATAATTTTTTTCATTACAACAATTAATATTAAGTATATGTAAGTGCGATGTAGATGTTATACACGTGATTTACACATTACCTAAGACTGTGTACAGAAATGGTCACGTGGATTTTCAATCTTTAACTTTTTCATTTCAGACCTTGATATATACTCAATTTTTTATTATCGGGTCAGCCCAACAACCCATATCTGTAGCAAAAATCTTTGCTATGCCCTCTCATGTATGTCTGTTATAGGTTTAGCAGCTTTCATCGTACCTTTTGTCCGTTATCTGGTTCAGGTTTCACGAGGGTTGAAATCCTATTGTTAAATTTTGGGTAAGCAAATCTGACATCTGTTCCTTTTTGTAGAATGGCAATTTTTCACTAGTCTCGTGGGAACTTTTGTTAGGCAGAAAGTTTGCTACATACACTAGTACGTAACTGAGATTACCTGTAAAGATTACATACTCTGAATATTTTTAATCGATCTCATTCATCATATGTTTATCAGACATTTTTTGACAAAGTCAGGCAGAAAGTCTTCGACAAAATCCTCTTGATTGAGTTTACGATGCAAATGAAGAACTTGGGACTAATCACAAAATCGGATTTTTACTTTATTACAACTAATATGGTTAGAGATTACGATTCATTTATATTTTATTACTATCAATGTGTTAAATAAAATACCAGATATTCCAACGCTGACCTGAATTAACACAGGTGTGTGGAACCCAAAACGACAGGTAAATACGTCTTTACGATCTAACTATCTTGCATCAGAGACCACTGTTTCTAGACTCTTTCTAGGTTTAAATAAAACGTCATGGTGTTTTCAGTACAAGAAACAATCTGGTTGATAGACTGGGCTCACTCATATACACCACAGTTTAGAATTGAAATAAAATTGACAACCATAAAAAATCTACAACAAATGACGTATGTGTATGGGGTACTTTGAGTAGCCTATTGCACTTCCGGTGTGAGGTCGGACTGATTGGATTTGGGGTTTTTTTTCTGTAATTGGTTATGGAATTTGTCTGATACTAGCAATATGTCTGTGATCGTTGTGTGGAGTAGATGAACGGCCGAGACTATATTTTAGTAGCAGTAGTTTCAAACTGGCTTGTCTCCGATGTTTTCTATCAAAGCCGCTCTATCGCATGACACAAATGAGTGAGTAAATGTTATGAAATAAAATTGTTTTTGGCTGGTTTGTTCTTGGGCAATCTACAGAATACCAGCGGATTTGAAGTTCAGTAAAAATGAATCTGCAGCAGTTAACTCTATCCTGGATACACTTTTTAAAATGTCATTTTAAAATATTTCATGAAAGTTGAATCCAGGTTTAATAATTCCGTAGCAATATATTTTTGGCTCACTCCCATTTTCTCACAAGCTTGCAGGTTTTTTACAGCAATCTCATTGGTTCATCCAAGACATGTGACTGTCTATGCATCAAATCGATTTACAACAACATGTTGAGCACTTAAACACCAGCAAGATTGTATTATCCTATACGATGCTAACGAGGACTTGAAGATTGCAAAATGAACGTGTATGTGCACACTATAACTTATACCGGCCGCTATGCTTACATCGTCGTGCTTACGGCCTTGTATGTGTACGCTATAACTTATACCGACCCCTATGCTTACATCGTCGTGCTTACGTCGTCGTGCTTACATCGTCGAGCTTACAGCCTTGTATGTTTACGCTATAACTTATACCAACCCCTATGCTTACACCGTCGTGCTTACATCGTCGAGCTTACAGCCTCGTATGTGTACGCTATAACTTATACCGACCCCATTGCTTACATCGTCGTGCTTACAGCCTTGTATGTTTACGCTAAAACTTATACCGGCCCCTATGCTTACACCGTCGTGCTTACATCGTCGTGCTTACATCGTCGAGCTTACAGCCTCGTATGTGTACGCTATAACTTATACCAACCCCTATGCTTACACCGTCGTGCTTACATCGTCGTGCTTACATCGTCGAGCTTACAGCCTCGTATGTGTACGCTATAACTTATACCGACCCCATTGCTTACATCGTCGTGCTTACAGCCTTGTATGTTTACGCTATAACTTATACCGGCCCCTATGCTTACACCGTCATGTTTACATCGTCGTGCTTACATCGTCGATCTTACAGTCGTGAATGTGTACGCTATAACTTATACCGACCCCATTGCTTACATCGTCGAGCTTACCACCTCGTATGTGTACGCTATAACTTATACCGGCCTCGTGCTTACATCGTTGTGCTTACATCGTTGTGCTTACATCGTCATGCTTACAGCGTTGTATCTTTACGCTATGACTTATACCGGCCTCGTGCTTACATCGTTGTGCTTACATCGTCGTGCTTACATCGTCGTGCTTACAGCCTTGTCATATGAATCAAAGCGCAACTGAGGTACATATCTTGATTAATGACAACTTACAAACTACACGTTGTACACGGTTTGTTTACGGATTTCATACATTCGCCTAGAACATTCCCTGCGTATTTCCGTCATCATTGAGAACTGCTGACTAGGCATCCTGTATAGGGTAGCACAAACAAAGCGTGTAAATCTAGCATGAATCCTTCTTAATTTCTTATCACATTTACTATTCTTAATTCTTTGGTAATTTGTGTCAAACGTTGTTTATGGGAATTGGCCTTACGATTATTGACCCGGAACGTCCATTTTAGTTGACGGCTGGTGTACGAATAGCATTTTGAAAAATGCGAATTGTTTTGGCCAAAGTTGGATGCTTATATGTGAACTTTATAAGACCATTTTAATGTTCGGCTTGTAATTCATAACACATTTTAGCTTCTTGTTGTGTAAATCTAAGATTCAGTAATTCCAACCAGTTGTTTCGTATAATCATCATATAAATCGTACCCAAACTTAAACAAATTTTTTCGCTCTGATCGTCCTGAAGATTCAACACAGCTATACCCTCAGTCATTCCTTTAGCGACCTTCATTAATCGGAATTGATTCCATGCTCTCCAAATAAGCCATAATGTAGAGTCGTTAGTAGTGCGCAGACTATGAGGTTTGTGTTTTTTTGTCACTCTCCTTGTTCGGGGGTTTGCCAGAACCGCCCCATGGTCCCCGAGAACGTGATACTATCCTTCAGTCTCAAACCAGGACGCTCCGAGGGAACCCTTCGCGTTTAAAGAGGCTCACGTACTCTTTCTGTGTCTGAAAAACGAGTTCTGTCTCCTGAACAATGAACACAGCAACGTTAATCCCTGGAGATTTCTCTAAGTCAGTCAGGATAAAGTCAGATAGAATCCGGTGGATTCCTCTTTGGGGATGTTTGACGCTGATTGTATAGTAGACCCCACAATATGGCGGGCTCATAACATGCAGGTAGAGAATACAGCAATTTGCATACATATACTAAAAACAAAAAGTTCGGAGATAAACAACATCTGATAGAAACACGATAAAGCCATCAAAACGGAAAATTAGGCGACATTTTTTGGAAAAGACAAATAAAAGAATCCGCCTGTGTATAGTATTCAGAAATCATACATTTTGTTAGCTGTTTGTAGAAAATGTGGCCTGTCTTTCAGGTTTATAATGAAATCACAACCATTTATCGAAATAACAAATATCCGAAATCTTTAGATTTGCCGAACTTCCGAGCTGTCTTGATTCGTCCTTTGATAAATTATATTTTTCCGTCAAATATACTCATTCACGTTGCCTTTTCTAAATACCTGTAGCTGCACTCTAGCCCCTTTCTGGTCCAGAGTGCTCTTGTGAATTGAGTTTGTTCGGGTAATAGGCGGAAATGACCCTTTCTGCTAACAGCTTTCTAACCGACGTTACCGCGAAGACTGATGCAATCCGGAAAAAAGCGTAATTCGTTTTTCGTTAAACTTTTTTATAAACGTAGCGGCATGCAGTTACTTAGGTTGTGGACGAAGTCAAACCATTCTATGCATGTACGTGAATCTCAAATACATTGTTCCGATTCCTGAATATATAATTCCTGAATAAGTTGCCAACTTTCTAACTGTACTCACAATAGTGGCAAAACTTCATATCTCATCAAGGAAGCGTTCTACTAAGCCAGTTCAGAAATATATAAAACTTATATTTAGATAAATTTGAAGACTCCAGAAGTTTTAATTGCTGTACAGGTTTGCCTTAACATACCATCAGTCATGCTCCCCAACCTTGAACTCCCATAAAGAAAGAAAAAAACGTTTACACGAATTTTGACTTTGTGAAGTAAAAGACACCTTTGTAGAATGGGTCCATATTGTACATAATCTGTTCATAAACATGAAATAATCAGCCGAGGTTCATAGTACACACACAGTTTAAATCAGACGAGATTCATAGTACACACACAGTGTTAAATCACCGAGGTTCATAGTACACACACAAGTTTAAATCAGACGAGGTTCATAGTACACACACAAGTTTAAATCAGACGAGGTTCATAGTACACACACAAATTTAAATCAGACGAGGTTCATAGTACACACACAGTTTTAAATTAGCCGAGATTCATAGTACACACACAAGTTTAAATTAGACGAAGTTCATAGTACACACACAGTTTTAAATCAGCCGAGGTTCATAGTGCACACACAGTTTTAAATCAGCCGAGGTCCATAGTACACACACAAGTTTAAATCAGCCGAGGTTCATAGTACACACACAAGTTTAAATCAGACGCGGTTCATAGTACACACACAAGTTTAAATCAGACGAGGTTCATAGTACACACACAAATTTAAATCAGCCGAGGTTCATAGTACACACACAAGTTTAAATCAGCCGAGGTTCATAGTACACACACAGTTTTAAATTAGCCGAGATTCATAGTACACACACAAGTTTAAATTAGACGAAGTTCATAGAACACACAGTTTTAAATCAGCCGAGGTTCATAGTACACACACAGTTTTAAATCAGCCGAGGTTCATAGTGCACACACAGTCTTAAATCAGCCGAGGTTCATAGTACACACACAAGTTTAAATCAGCCGAGGTTCATAGTACACACACAGTTTTAAATCAGCCGAGGTTCATAGTACACACACAGTTTTAAATCAGCCGAGGTTCATAGTACACACAAAAGTTTAAATCAGACGCGGTTCATAGTACACACACAAGTTTAAATCAGACGAAGTTCATAGTACACACACAGTTTTAAATCAGCCGAGGTTCATAGTTCACACACAGTCTTAAATCAGCCGAGGTTCATAGTACACACAAAAGTTTAAATCAGACGCGGTTCATAGTACACACACAAGTTTAAATCAGACGAAATTCATAGTACACACACAGTTTTAAATCAGCCGAGGTTCATAGTGCACAAACAGTCTTAAATCAGCCGAGGTTCATAGTACACACACAGTTTTAAATCAGCCGAGGTTCATAGTACACACAAAAGTTTAAATCAGACGCGGTTCATAGTACACACACAAGTTTAAATCAGACGAAGTTCATATTACACACACAGTTTTAAATCAGCCTAGATTCATAGTACACAAACAGTTTTAAATCAGCCGAAGTTCATAGTACACACACAAGCTTAAATCAGCCGATGTTCATAGTTCACACACAAGTTTAAATCAGCCAAGGTTCATAGTACACACACAGTTTTAAATCAGCCGAGGTTCATAGTACACACGCAAGTTAAAATTTATTTTAACATTCGTAAATTTTCCATGAACGAGTACAGTATAGTGTCAATTATCCCACTTTCTAATTTGCTCTGAAAGGTGTGATATATATTCTCCTCGTTACTGCATATTTTATCCTTGTGCCATGTCTGCCAACAATGGGAATGAGTTGCTGTCATATGATTCCGTTGCTCAGTAATTCTGGCAGAGAGGTGTAAAGCGTAACACTCTAGGCCACATAGGCCCGCGCGTTTCCTGCCGCCGAATATATACGTCGTGAGGTCTGCCATACTGCTCCTTGAGTTCTGACCGTTTTACTCCGAATTCCGCATGGGTTCTTCTGGTACGTAAATATGATTACTAAATATGACATAACCACGTGTACAAAGCAAAACACCAATCATGTAAATAGATGATAATGTTGTCTAAGTAACAAGACGATCTGTGATTTGAATTTTTACACAAAAAAAAACACGTGGATGTTTGATGACGCACTGTACCTTCCTATACCTGATAAACAAAGCTAATTAAGTTGGCTTTAACCCCGATGTCTAGTTTTTGGTGGTTTGTTGGTAAACTGAAACGGAGCGAAATTTCTTTTAAACATAATCTATTTTCCAGTGTTGTTTGAACATACAGGTGTAAGCTTAAATCTTATGTCGACGAAATATGAAAGTTATATTTTCTTCTTCTCCCTACGGCACAGAGAGTAAGACCAGAGCAGTGACGACAGTGTGATAGCTCGCTGATGGTCACACGTAACCGGTGAAATACGGCCTGAAATTTACGTCAGTTTAGGTTTCATTGTAACTGTTCATGTAAATGCATAAATAGTAGCAAATTACACACCCTGCAGCACCATGGTTTAAGCATAATTAGTTTTAAAAATGCAGTGATGTTGATCGCAGTCCATTAGACCTCATCAGTGTAGAGTAACTCAAAATGCTGTGTTGTCATCACATATAACATGCAAGTCTCAGATCTGATGTTGACTACAAAGGTATGTGGCTTATCACAGGTGTTACGCGAACAATATCTCTAACAAGAACTTATCCAGTAGACTGAGCGCTTTTCGGCTTGTTAAACTTAAGAAAATTATTTGTAAAATCTTTAATTACTGTTGAAACACTTATTTACTTTCTTCCGCTTGCATTGCCTTCTCAGCGATAAAACTTCTGCTCGACTAGCCAGCACAGCTTTCATTGCGTCATGCTCCGGGTGTATTTGGGATTTGACAAAAGACATGCTGTATTTCAGAGTTTAGAGAGACAGACGATGCGTAAAAAGCCTCCTCTACCATGACTAATATTGTTGTGATCTAAGGATGTGCCATTCATAAATATACATTACACTTTAACCTTTAGCCAACAAAGGGAGTACATTTCGCCAATTTTTTTTCCTGGTGAAAACTTACGCTTTAAAATTTACTGTCATTTCTACATTTTGTTAGTGCCTTTTTTTCTTCAGTTATTTCTACATTCACTATGCTGAGACCACCACAAAATAAAATGTCGGGTTTTTTTTCTTTTTCAAGAAAACTGTGCAGACATGTGGAAGGACAAAAGTTTAAAAATCCACTAAATAAAATGTTACATTTTTAAAAACTTTTCAGGTGTATTTCTCTTGAACTTGATTTAATGGTTTTTTTTAAAGGAAAAATGTATAATGAATATGCTAATTTTATTGATGTTAGATATGTTTCGAAGATTTATACCCTTCCACCTTAAATTTAAGAAAGCAATCAGCTTTGAGTTTCCCGCCACGTAATATGGAAATATTTTCTTATTTCCATTTAGAAAATGGAAAATAATTTAACTATGTCGTTCATGAGTCTACAAGCTTTATGTAATATTCCTGGGAAATTTCTTTCTCTACACACGTTTGTTAAAATATGTATTATGGAATTATTTTTTTCTTCTTCAGTTGAAGTAAGAGCAAGCTATTTATTAAAAAAAAAAATTCATATAATGTTTCGCTTACACTAAATTTCAACTGTTTGAACTTTCATTTAACGACTTCGAAATTTTTGCATATCGGCATTATTATATACATACATATGATTCCTGAATAGATGCCACTTAACTTAAAATATCTCAAAACTCATTTATTAGTTCTATTGTCTCTTAAATGTATTCTTTACACTGTACTCAATGAAATTTGATTTCAACTCAACTTAGGGGAAACCCTAAGGAAACCGGAAAGAACCTCTTGAGGAAACCTCGCCTCTTGCCATGACAAAACGGAAACCTAAAATTTTACACTAACATAACCCTGCGTGTGTTGTTATTTCTTAGCATATGTAATGTACATGTCTTTCCTGTACACCAATGATTTTTTAAGACATTACAGTCAACATTCTGACTAAATGTCTCCTAAAACATTTCAGTATCCTAAGGCATTTGAGTCTACGTTCTGACTTACAGGCACCTAAGACATTTCAGTCTACGTTCTGACTTACAGGCACCTAAGACATTTCAGTCTACGTTCTGACTTACAGTCTCCTAAGACATTTCAGTCTACATTCTGACATACAGTCTGCTAAGACATTTCAGTCTACGTTCTGACTTACTGTCCCCTAAAACATTTCAGTCTACTTTCTGACATACAGTCTCCTAAGACATTTCAGTCTACGTTCTGACATACAGTCTCCTAAGACATTTCAGTCTACGTTCTGACTTACAGTCTCCTAAGACATTTCAGTCTACGTTCTGACTTACAGCCTGCTAAAACATTTCAGTCTATGTTCTGACTTACAGTCTCCTAAAGCATTTCAGTCTACCTTCTGACTTACAGTCTCCTAAGACATTTCAGTCTACGTTCTGACTTACAGTCTCCTAAGATACTTCAGTACAGATACTTTAGTGATCATTGTTATTGTAACTCGAGAAAGATGGGTTCGTTTACTGCGTTAAGACACTTTGAAATGATACTGGCACACCGAGACAAGTAAAATGTGTACAGCATATAACACGTGCATGCCTAAGGTGAACAGCGTAACACTTTGTGAGCTAAAGCATTTCATGTTACATTAACTGAAACTTTCTTGTGTTTATTACAGCGATGAAAGATAAATCATGTGGATTTTGTGAATTAGAAATTAGCAAATATAGAAGAGTATAATTAACTGAAAGAGTAACAATTTTATATCCAGATTAAGGCGGTGGAGAATTTAGAAATATAATCCGACGAATTAATATTTTGTCTTAATAATAATGTTAAGCAGCAAACCAACCAAATCAGAAGATATATTTTGATATTCCCTTTTTATCGAATGTGTTTTAGCTAATCGATAGCTTTAAATCGAATGCATCAATGAATTTGGTGTCGAACTGTTACGTCGCGTGTTCAAATCAGACCGCTGTCAATTTTGCTTTCGGTTTTTTTTTTCTCTTTTTCTTTAACCACTCTTCAAAGGCCCATTGAGAACTTCTTATATGTGTTCAGTTCCTTCCTTCTTTGGTAGCAGGCTCTAGATGAACTGGAACAAAGCTTCCGGACTTTTCAAATAACAACACCGGGCCAGTCTTGGTGATTGTTAAGCACGTACGTGTCGGTTGTAGTACCTTACCCTCCAATATGCCGTATATCAGGGCGAGCCGTAAATCTATATATAACCGCACGGAAAACGCTATAAATTTTAACTTAAACAAAATAAAACCGAACAGAGTGGTTGAACGCAAACAGATCTGTCGTGTTGAGTGTGGATTGAAATGATCGTGGGGGTGAGAGACGGGGTCTTCTATGGCTGGGTGTTTTATGTGTGTTTATGTGACGCTTTCACCCTGATCAAATCGTCCGTGGCGGTGATTTACAAGTATACGGAGTTTTGTATGAGCTCTTTGCTGAGTTCACTCTATCCTCGAGCGGCGCTAGCAGAACGCCTCACAGACCCTGGCTTTGTCCCCAAGCGATAATCGTTTTCAGTCTTTTATTTGCTTTACTATAAATGAGGTCATACAGCACCCAACTGGTTAAGACGATCAGCTGAGATATGATATAGAGAAGTGATCGATGTGTACATTCCTGAGCTAACGGGTATTCTCCATGTAGAACTGTTCCCCTAACTGTGTGTATAGACAGCCGTAGAATCAACAGGTGTAAACTTATGCTTATATGTGTTAATGCGTTTGAATTCAGTCATAGCTGAAGTGCTGTAATAAAAAGTGTTTTTGTTTTGGAAGAGCCTATTGACATTGTAATGCACGTTGTACAGTACAACGTAATATTATTATAAGGTGCTACAGTTGCCTATATAACTAAGTCAATGCTGCTTTGCGTGTATTAATTATATATATAGTACAGTAATGAAGGCTTACGGTCTATCTCTATCAAATGACTCACAGTGATGCGTTCAACAGAGCAGCTCAATGACTTGAGACAGGCTTTGGTTCGTACCATAAAAATAACACGATTATACAGTAAAATCTATATATATTATATAGATTATAGTTCTACAAATTATACGACGATATATTTTTTTAACAAAACTGTATCAATGCCCATTACCCGGTTTCGATGGGAAAAGATACAAAATGTGATGTAAGCTACCTGGAACTACCTGGACCTATTACGCGTGACTCGGCTGTCGTCGGTATTCTGGTTTAGTCCACGTTACAATACTCAATATCGCCTATAAATCCTAATAGTAATATAGGCCTAAAACCATAAAAATCACAACGCTACACAGGGCCAATTTGCAAGCCTGAGACTAAAGAAAGAGGAAGATCACAACGCTACACCGGGACCATATACAAGTCTGAGACTATAGAAAGAAGAGGATTACAGCGCTACAAAGGGGCCATATACAAGCCTGAGACTATACAGAAGAAGATCACAACGCTACACAGGGGCCATATACAAGCCTGAGACTATAGAAAGAAAAAGATCCCAACGCTACACCAGGGCCATATACAAACCTGAGACTATACAAAAGAAGATCACAACTCGACGAAAGGGCCATATACAAGCCTGAGACTACAGAAAAGAAGAGGATCACAACGCTGCAAAGGGGCCATATACAAGCCTGAGACTACAGACAGAAGGGGATCACAACGAGAGTAAACCGTAACGGCAATGTGCAACTGGCATGAGACGGAAGGATGCCGAGTTTCCCATAGCCATAGATTAACCGCCTACAAGTAGATATGTTTAGGGCATGGTGGTGATGCCTTTACTGTACAGTCTAGTATGATAGGCCACCGCTATAGACTGGATTACTATCCTCAGGTGCAATACGGGGCTGTGTTAAGACTTCTCTGTCGGGTACAATTGCGCTCACCCTCCACCCCCACCCTTCTCTCTTTCTCCATCCCCAAACACCATTTCCAGATATTGCAGCACCCTTCCCTTTTCCCCGCCCCGGGGACAAAACTGGGCTTATGTGTCTCTTACCGTTTGATGTTCCACCTCGCACCTCGGTTATATTGCTTCCCTTAGAGACTCGTCTCGTACCTTGTTTACCATTGGATTTCCGTTTGCTACATTTTGTACTCGTTTTTACACAGAAGTCTCAAAGACAACGTAAATGCCGATAAATAACCTGGAATAGCGCTGAAAGCAGTTTGTTTAAAACTCGAAAATAGATTTCAAAGTTGAACAAAGACTAACGCAATATTTCCGACCTGCCCGCAAGTGGAATTACCGTTATTTACGTGTGCTTCCAGCCTCAAAGTACAAAGGCAAACTACTTGACATGTGTATCATTGATTCAGACGTCGCTTTGCTTCCGTATCCTTACTGAAGGGTAATATTCTAAATATGTACGTATAAACTAGTCACCTTGCTCATCGCGTTGTGAACCTTTTGTGAAGTTCTTGTAACAAGGTACATGGTGACTGTTCTTTCTATCGGCTTAGATGTATAGGATTTTTGGATATCGATTACTTCTATATAGATGAAAAAAGAAATGACATTTTCCGAAAATCCACAAGTGTTGATTTACACGATACCGGTACATTAATCTAACAACAGTATGGCAGTATGTACCAAAACAAATGAGATAATTTCATTCAGCCTTATTACTTCTGTGTAAACCAAGCCCCCCCCCCCCCCCTCATTTCTAATACCCTTATATACCTCCGGGTTCCAGCATCTTACTCTCAATGTACTTGTTAACACCGCAGAAACACTTCAGTAGCTGTACATATATTTACCTACCCCATACAGGGTTTAAGCATATCCGAAGGTTTCACTTGAATACATGGGACAGTTTAACAGCTAGTAAAACACCTGCTTCTTGTTAACATTATGTTTGCAGTGTGTGTTTTGCTATTAGGTTCCAGTTTTATGTCGACTATACTGCAGTTTTAATATCGAAGCGTATCCTGAAGTGAATATATGATATGGACACCTCAGTGAATTTGAGATTATCAGCTGATTCCTGTGATTTTATCGGCTACTTTACGCGATACCTTATCGCCTACAGATAAGACACTTACTCCAAACCGCCATTTATAGGGTTTACCTAGTAAATAATCTGAAAACGTGAGAAAAAATGCCTTAAGGAATTTCTACGCGCAAACAAAATACTTTTTAAGTTGACGGGTACAGTTTAAAGAAGGGTTTTTATTTTGTTTCACGGATAAAATTTTTTGGTTTCGTAAAATTGTTCCATGCTTGATTTGAACCAAAGTGAACTTGGTTTTTACCTCGTCTCCCGAGATTCACGGGTATCTATATTTTTATTGTGAATACCACTGGCTTCGTTTAATGAAAGGATAAATCAGTGAACTCTAGAGCAGTAAAGAAAGAATCAACCAATCAAATAATTGATGAACCGACGCATCGTGAGCTGAATCAAACAGTAGATTAATGTATGAATCAGCAAATCAACGAATCAAAGAAGGAGTAGTTCATTTATGAATCAGTTGGTAGATCACTGAAGGAATTGATCAATGAATAAATACGCTAATGGGTCAATTAACCAACGATGTAATTAAAGTACCAATGTATGGATCAGTTTGTATGATTAAATCAATGAGTGTATTAATAAATTGATGAATAAATGTGTCAAGAAATCAATCAGGTGCATGTATACATTATCACTTGGCATGCATTACCAGTTATAAGTTTTTACAAGAAGAACTGGTGCCACAACTAGAAATTCCTTGGTCTTAAAAACGCATCCAAAATTTTCTTAAATCTTGACATTGTAGGGGGTACAGAAACCTATTACATAATGCCTGGCCATGTTTTTGCTGACCCAAAGCCATGTTACAGAATTCATGTCCTCCTTAGTTAATGTGTGGCACTGAGGCCGAGTCGATGTACCACCGTTACGTTCGACGATTTACTGGAATAACAATAGAATATAACACTTTATATCTCAGCCCATTGCTTGCCATCTCGTGGAATACCCAAAACTCCCTAAGTGACAATGTACTGTTTTTCGTTTGGAGAATGTCTACAGCGAAGTATGTACACTACGATAAAGACATGAAAGCGGCATTGGGATCAAGTTTATCTGATACCCTTACCTATTACCTGCTCATTTGTTTGATTGATTTAGAATAAGGTAATGAATCCCTAGTGTGGCAGCACCTTGACTGTACAGGTGAGATACCCTATTATTAAGCGGCATCCTGACAAATCATGTCAGAGACGTGATTTACTTCCATCAGTTGGGTAAGAAGGTGCAGGTAACGCTCGTATTTTACCTGTAATTAGCAGCTGTCAACTTGAGGACATTGTCATAGCGCACCTGGTAGTTGTGGAGACACAGGTATGGCAGCTAACACTGTGTTACGCGCTCCCTAATCGCTTCTAAGCCAGCTGTATACGCATGTCGAGTGGAACCTCTTCTAATCCCCAGTTATATGGGCAAAAAACAGACAAACCCACAGCTCATTATATGTCTGTTGTACATGTACAAGTGTGCATGTGGACCTACATGCACTGGCTTTCCACTTCCGCGAAAATCTCGCGAGAACCACGACATGATGATTTCGGTATGATGCGAGTGTTCTCAGCAGCTATACACTGATAATGGAAGATACATCATCTATGATCTTCCATTCCGATGTGTCTACACATTTCTGGCTGAATTTGTGGTCTGGAATGCGTTGGTAAAGGTATAGATATGCGTAAAAACAAATAAAAATAAAAAGGATGGAACTGTCATCCGTGTAAAGCATGTAAGTCCCTGGCTTTCCCGCAATGTGATAGCCATATATTCGCAAAATCCCGAGGCTCTCGCGAGATTGCACAGAAAGTTAATGCTATTCCGCTCCGGCCGTACAGTGTTTTTATTGGCTATTTTTTTAAGTGAGTCTTAATTTGAATGTGTGAATTGTTTTTTGTAATGTTTACTTTTTTAAAAGATATTTAATTAGGTGGATTATAGTGACGCCATGAGTTTTCAAAAGGTGGGCCTACATAGTTAAGTCTTATAATTTGTGTATGTCGTTGTAAGTAGCTAGAGAAATATATTTCTAAGCGGTGACGATATTGACATTTTTACTATAGTCATCTTAATCGTCACATATGTCTTAGGACACGTAAACGAGCATTTTGACTAAAAGTGCGTTTTCTGCGGTAGCACACTCCATTTGAGCAGTTTTTTACTTCCAAACATAGGCGTAGTAGATTTTTGTTGTTGTTGTTGCATATTATGAATTACAACAGAAAAAAATCATATATCTCTCTCAATTTTCGTGTGGTACCATGCTATACCACCACATACACGGCCTTCACTTTTCTCTACAATATGGTGTAGAAAAATCAACCTAGCATGACCACCATTTTTTAAGATGTGGTTGCTGGAAGTCTAGTCATAGCAATTTGCTACCTTCGTAACGTTTAAAGGTGTGGGTAGTAACACTGGGCAAAAAGTTTTCAGTTCTATCCAAAACAGACAAAATTCTGATATATTTTAACTAGGTGCTAAATAGCAGTGCAGGAATGTATAGTGCAACAACAACCCAAAATGTCTGTATGGCAGTATTATCCAATCAGTGCCCCTTTACTCCTTAGTTCGGAGGCAAATCTTGGACCCAAATTGCGCATGTGTAACCTATAGAAGCCATTGCCAAAGATCGCTGCTATAGTGTGTCAGAAATTTGTCTCCGTCACCAGGTTTGCCCCAAGTCTCACGCCCGGGGAATTAGCCCCGGGGGTAATGGTGTCAGACTAGCGCTGTCAGCCCGACAGTGACACGAGAGTCCACCCAGCGAATACCAACGACACCAGGGAAACGTCATCAGCATGAGAAGATCGAGCCGTTTTGGCCACGTTCACTAGAATAAATCGACTCTGCGATAAATAATAGCCATGTTTATTTATTTATTTATTTATTTATTTCATTGTTGTTTAATGTCATTCTGAAGAAGTTTTCAGTTATGCGATAGCAGTCATTTGTAGGAATTTAAAATACTAACGTGGTCGGGATAAACTGACGAATTTTCCAGCCTATAACGTTCACTATATCAGTGGAAAGCAAATGATCTTTACAGAACTTTGAACTGCAGAAACGGCCGCTTGAGTGTCGTCGATTGATTATTTGCGCAAAGGTCTCGCAAACAGTCTGAGCGGAGGAATCTACAAACTCTCTGCCCAAGGCCATTAACCCGTGCACCCAGCTGACTGGAAGACGATTGGTTTACCACTCGACCACTGCTCGCCAGACTATTTCCTCTCTATATTCATTGTACAGATGCTGTTAAAATGGCAGATATACCAACAAACATTTTTTAAAATGGGATGCAGAAACAAGACATAGAACTTTACTATCTGGGTAAAAAAAAGCAGATAGCACTTACACATAATTACACAGAACACTCAGGTTCCACTTATATTTACTTCGATATGTCATTTAGAACGAAGAAGCACCCCAAACATGCCGGCTAATTTGGCACGAATTTTCACTGGCTCACTACGGGGCCTGACTATTCTCACAGGATTCCGAATAAGACGCATGATAGGAACTGTAGACATTCCAGAGTAGACTCAATTTGTCAAGTGTGCGCTCTGCGTATTTGTCCACATTTCACAGCATAACCTAAACACAGTCTAGATGGGTATTGATTCATACTTGTCTGCTTACCGGATATATGCGTCTAAATACGCGCGTGTTTTGCTTAAGTATACATTTGGATAGGGTGGAATTTGGGTAGGAGAGCTGCGCGACGGATGAACTGTTGTACAGCACCCACACTGTTGAAACGGTCACTTTTAAAGGTTTATGAAGTTGTGTCAGCAGTCATCGTCAGATTTAGACTCACGTCTAAGGAAACCCAATTCTGAAACACCGGGTAGAGATCGGCTGTTAAATAAATACATTATCAGCGTCGTTGTAGTGGACGGAGAGCTTTGAAATCGGTAGATTCGGGGCTAAACCCTCAGTTTAATCATACCTAAAGCTTTAAAATTGTTAAACTTGGTACTTGGTACTATTTGGTGCACGTAATGAGATGAAGTGCTAGTCGGTCCTGTGTCAGGCCCGTGAGTGGTCCGCTGTGTCTTCTCTGTTCGGCTGGCGTTCCAGTGAGGCAGCACTATACAATTATGTCCGTACTGGTCCAGGTCAGCTACAAAGAGAAACGTCTGTGATATGACTAGGATCTTGTTGAAAGCTACATGTAACCGCAGTTGAACGAAGATTTTGTCAGTGCAACGCTTATATTAAAAACGTGTAACATGTGTTACTTCATATATTCAGCCATATACATAAACTTTTTTGTATCCCCTCTGAAAGGATGGCGTGTTTGGGAATGACGGATGCTCATACTAACGAGAGCGGGGTTCGAACTTCTGGAGCCACTGGATTTCCTTGCGCTTCTTTTTCTCCTCGAATCAAGGTACTCAAGAATATTTTACTTAGATCATAATGATCAGCTTTAGTCGGAAGCAAGTCGGAGTGACCGGAATAAACCACCGCTATTTGGCAAGTGAATGACGCACTTTCTCACTTGTGACACCCAGATCTTCATCAACAAAGCGAATTAAAGGTACGAGTGTGTTGAATTAGATCGCCACCTTGGATATATCAACAGTTAAAATCAAAGCACAACTCAGATACATATTTTGTTGTAGACAACTGATATTCTAGTATGGTACACTATTTGAATACTGATTTCACTCGGTTGCCCAGAACATACCTTACATATTTCTAAAATCATTGAAAACTGTTCACTGCTTCTCATGCTTCCGTCCTATTTTCGTACTTTACATACTTTGTTAAGTCTTTGGTGGTTAATGTTATACGTCGTTTTTGGGAGTTGGCTTTGCGATTATTGACCTGGAACGTCCTTATCGGTTGAGGCCTGGTATACGAATGTGTTTCGACGCGTGTTTCGTGTTAGTGGAACTAAACTGATGCCCAACGAACTTCTAGCATAAAACCATTCAAACCTTACGGATGCTTAATTGTCCCCAAACAGATGGTAGCAAAGAAATCTCGAAACTGTATGTCCTAGGAAGGATTTGAACCAACACCTGGTGTCCCACACGTTTCAAGGATAAGACACTATGACGGTACAACCACGACCCCCTCTATCCCGTCCGTAGAGAGGAGGGAATTTAAAAATTCAGGTCGATGGCTGTAATTTAAATCGCCGATGTGGTGTTTAGAATGTTTCCTCAGCAAAGGGGTTAACTGAGCGTATTAGCTAATATTGGGATTTTCCCCGTGACATACAGCCTTCAGTTTGTTTGATATGCTTTAATCCACTTGTCATTTGCCACCAATCTAGACCGAATGCGCAACATTTCCAGCCACTGACCCACCTTTATCTACACAAAATCGTCTTTCCTTTTACCTTTCTCTGACCTTAGACGATGCGTCTGACTTGAAAGTGTCTCTCATGTTTTTCTTCCGCTGGGACAAGCTCTGCCGTTCGTGCGTAACCGGGGCCTCTTATCCTCTACTCGACCAGATTAGCAATGTTAGTTTTTTGTCCTGTCGTGGGTCGTTATTTAAAAAAAAATCATCTCTCGCCACATTTGACGCATAGATTCCGTTCTACAGGTAAATTTGTAGGCGAGTCGGATCAACAAAGGGTATATTGGTTTAATCTGTCGTCGCTCCTTGATAAAACCTTCCTCTTGAAATCCAATACCCTAACCGAGGCCTTTACAGATGAAACCACGCGGGCTGACGAGATGTATACCTGGCTATTATTATTCAGAATAACAACCTTGCGTATAGTTATGCAGTGTTACTCGCTGGCCTGATGCGCGGAATGTTACGTGCGCAGTACTTTAGTAATACCCTAACGTTTATAGTACTTGGTATAAATTTTCACACACTTGCTAAATTTTTTCTCAGGTATAGGTGTGTATGCGTGAAATATATAGCAACGTTTTCTTTATATTTGCCGTGGCTTTTCTGCGTCCTGCACATCCTTACATGGGGACTGGTTTATGAAGCAGTCGCAAATTGCGCCTGGCATAACTTCCATAACAACATATAATGGAAATATACATTACCGTGCTAAATGTGCTTGGCGTAGTATTCCGAAGGCTTCACGAAACAGCCCTGATGATTATACCGTCACTGTATCATTAAAATATAAACAATGGCGATGGCGTAATACATTACTCAAACGTTAATTAAATATAAATCCATGGCGCAGGGATCACGGAGCGATCTTAAAATTGTTATTCCTAGCGCAACAAAGTCAAAATATTGTTTGACAAGATAAATTTGGGGTATGTTCTTGTACAACCATTTTCAGCTAAAATAATGGAAAGGATCGTACAAAATTGAATGATCAAAATATTGACTGAAGTCTAAGATCGCTTCGTGCATCATGATCACGGTACCAGTAATACAAAATATGAATAGTCTGAATGACTGATTGGAGCCTGACGCCATATTGGCAGTATCTCGGCCATTTCAACGCGTTGCTTGCTCTGAATAAAGAAACTTTTTTAGAGCTGCGTCTCAGATAATTTCATTCTCACACTTGAAGACAGCGTATTATTCGGGCTGGAGAATAAAAAGAGGGCAAAGAAAGCCTCCTTGCCGATGCCGGAGTTAGATTTGTAGTAGACGTTATAGCAGTTGACAAGTGTGGGTGTGAATTGTGATTGAAGGAAAGTCAGCCCTACTGGCATGATAATGTATATTTGACAATTTCGAGATGTTTAAGAAAAAATACGATAAATGTAGGTCACCTTTTGCAGTACCGAATCAAATCGAACATTTACTTACACCAGAGACTCTCTGCCCACCTGTTACAGAGGCCATTAAGTCCTGTACTTTCTTCATGGAAGCCTTATGGGCTAGATTTCAGCATTGTATAGAAGTCGCCAATGTTTATTATTAAAGAAGAAGAAAACTTTAAAAAATGACACCATAGGCTGAAAAGAGCACATTTGTTTCTATCTGATTGTGCCTGCTGCATAATTTTGCCATTTTTCCTCGCCATACACGTAAGGCCTGAAAACCACAAAGCTGGCATAAATCGCTGAGTCCATGGCGTCCTCCATCTTTAACACCTTGTAATTTATGCTGGGGGTGTGTTGCCTCTCAGCCAATGAGAGCCGTTAAAACTGCCGACTTGTTCTTGTAAACTCGGAAATTACGTCCAACATTTCGGTTTCCTGATCGTCAAGCGGAAAACGAACTGTACTGTTCGCTACCTTTTGGGAAGAACAGTTCTACCGGAAATGTACGAACTGCACTTTCCGACGGCAAATCTCCTCCCAACACAGAAGACTTCAGGACTTCAGTTCTTAGGCAAAATGGAGTCGCCCACAGCGGATTTTGGCGCTGACTTTATTTATAATTTATCAACTTGAGGTACATATTAGAATTTTTTATGGCATGCACCAGTGAGGAAATGCATACTCTTTTCAGTGGTATTTGATTGATATTTACATTTCTTCTCCTTCGGTCGGTCAGAATTCTCAGTGAGGGCGTTGCAGGGGTTCTGTAGATGACACGTTAATGTCCTTACCCGTCAAAACGGTGGGCTGCTGTAGAGGTGCGGCCCACTTCAAGCGCAGTGTCTTTTGTGGCAAAAACAAACACTGGTGTAAAAGTAAAGAACGATTTACGGCTTACCCAAACTATTACATTTAACTTCTCCACTAGCAGTTGCAGGATTCACTCACCACCAGTATTTAGCAACTGTCTATAACAATAATATTCCTGTTGAAATTCTGTTACATTTTGCAGGTAAAATTTTCAGTGAAGTAGGCAATTCTGTGTTACAGCGGTAAAATATTCCATGAATATTGAGTATTGAAGGCATTATCATTGTTGAATATCTTTTGGTATTCACTTACTGTATATAGCAAGTATAATAGCACACAACGAGGGTATCAAAATAAATCTCATATTTCTATGTGCTCCTCTACCAATCTTCGTAACCAACATTCTGGGGATATAGTTCACTTAATCATGATCTGCCTTTCATATCAAGCCGAATTCATATGTAGACTCGAGCAATCTTTTGGCTCCCGTCTGAAGTACTTTATGGCTCTGTCCGGTTGCCTATCACCAAAATGCTGGCCGCAATTATGATGATAGGCAAAATGTTCTTGAGTACGGTGTAAAATACCAATCAAATACATAAATCAAATCAAATAAATCAATAAAGTAATTGATCAAAAGATACGCAGGTTCGAATCCAACTCCGAGTATTTCTTCTGAAGTTAGGAACTTTACAAGGTGTGATTGTCTATCTAAAGCTGTGTTCATTTTTATCTAGAATCCGTCACACATATGAAATATTCTTGAACACGCGTGAACCACCCAACTATACTTGTATAAATATATCCTACGCATATCACTGCTTGGCTACATCTGGAGGCTACTGTCGGGGTCCTGGTGAAGTCGATTGTTCGAATCCTGCACCTGATAAATGTGACGTCAGTCATACCAGTCCACTGTCACTAAACGTCCCGTGCTTTCCCTCTCCTGCAGAGCATTGTACAAATTTGCTTGGGCTATTTGTTTCAGTTAGCCATGGTAGACGTCATGATAATTAGTCATCGTAGACCCACCCTTATTAACTGTTCATGCCTTTGTTTGTCTTGCAGAGCATTGTACAAGAATTAACTGTGAATTGTTATTAACAGTTAATTAAACTGAATTAACTTATTAACTGTTCATGCTTTTGTTTGTCTTGCAGAGCATTGTACAAGAACAAACAGCGACATTGGAATTCAACGCAGCATTGTGTGAAATCAAGACAATATGGACTGGTCTCGAACCAAATCAAAATATGCAAGCAGCATTTAGACCTCATGCCCACAGTGCGATTGTCCACCAAGATGGCGGTGGAGACATGTCAGACACAGTTCTCAGACCGACGGTGGAACTGTTCCTCCGCCGGATTGGCCCCCAAGCTGTCACGTGACCTTACGACAGGTAGGTACGAGATTTTGTATTTACCGATTGGATGGTGTTGAGGAACAATGCCTGATGTCATAGTTTCTCGACAAAAACAGGGATATACGTATCTCCAAAATGTCTCTAGAGGACACACTCTTGATGTGGATAGGTATGTACGCCTATTGCGTTCGTTGGTCTGTTAATCTGCGTTTCCTGAGGTCGATTCCACTACGGTAGTTTTTTTCTCTTAAGTTAAAATTGGAAATGTTTGTTTTTATGGAGTATTATTTCAAACTGACCACAATTATGTAAGAACAAACACGTGAAAAGTTAAGGCCAGTTTCACAAAACGCCATGGAAGACACGTTACGTGCACGTGTCTTCCATGGCTACCAGTATTGTTGGTATTACGTAGCCATGGTAGTTACGTTAGCGGAGCGCTACGTTCTCTTTGTGAAACGGGGCCCAGGTCTGGATTTCAACTCAAGTCGAAATTCATTTTTTTAGGATTTGGTTCCTATTGCTAAATCTGGAGATAGTAAGCTATGTAATGCTGCCAGGGAAATAGAATATTGCGAATATTTATCTGACTTTTTTATTGAGTATGTTTGTCATCGAATGTCCATGACTGGGTTTTTACTTATGACGTGTTGAATCCGTTATGTTCTTTGTGCCAGTTGCTAAGTGAGTTATACACCCGTCTGTATCAATTAATGGGTTGGTATGAAGTTTTGTTTAGGGCCTATGATCAACTTAGTTTCCACACATCAGTTACTATATGAAGGCTAGCTATATTGGCCTAATGTTGGGCCCACTGTGTCGGTCAGTTGCATGACGTCAGTTGATTATACCGACCCTTGTGCTTGAGACAGTGTATACCTTAATAATTGACTTTCATTCACAGGGTTAGTCACCCAGCATTTCTTCGCCACTGGGCTACACGCATTTGATGTCAAATACATTTATTTTTTTATTTGACTGGTGTTTTACGCCGTACTCAAGAATATTTCACTTATATGACGGTGGCCCAGCGGAAACCCAGGACCATCCGCAGGTTGTTGCCAGACCTTCCCACGTACGGCCGTAGAGGAAGCTAGGATGAGCTGGACTTGAACTCACAGCGTCTGCATTGGTGAGAAGCTCCTGGGCTAACCGACTGAGCCACGGAGGCCCCGATGTCACGTATAGTTATTGATTCAGTCACGTGCGAGTCAGTCAGTGTGGGTATGCCATTGTCTGACACAGGATTACTCATGAAGGATTTACATTTAACTGAGAATATCTGTGAGCTTTCCTGTATTCCATCGAACTCATACACGATCTACCACATTATTTCGTGTCAATTTCGCAGACTTGCTCATAGAGGATGGTCGCTATCTGACCAAAACCCAACTCTCACACACACCCCTCCCCTCCACCCCCACCCCACCCCACCATTCCCACCATTCCCACCTCGGACCTGGTTAGGGACAGAGTCTGGTCTGATCAAGCTGTATCGATCTCCCCACGAGGTGAGGTCGGGGCCTCGGGACGACCTGACGCCGCCCAGACGCCGCCCAGACGCCTTATCCAGGCTCGGACAATAACGCGTCCTGACGAACAGTTCCCTTGAGTCATAGATGTGTGATGGAATCGTTCAAATCTTCCACAAATCTGCGGATGTTAGTGCGAGCATGAAGGAAATCGCACACGTGACCTCGCACAATGCCCGCTTGATCTGTCCTCCCCCCCCCCCCCACACCCCCCCCCCCCCACCCGCAACCCCACCACACAGACACACACTCCTGAGCACAGCACGGCAGTGGTTTGTGTCTGTCTGGTGTAGTTTGGATTGTCCAGTGACACACATCAGTTGTTCAAACACAGGTTAAAATGACGGCAGCTGCTCTTCGTTAATGTTTGTCAACTTTCGTTGTTTTACTTGCGTTTTCATGATAATTGCTAGTGACGGTCCAACTTCGTTACTCTGCCCTTTCTGAATTTGTTCAAAATGTTTACACTGTTTAGATGAAATACCCATTTACCGATTGCCAGTTGAATATTGATTGTCACTTTATATCTTTTTCTTATTCAAAATTACCCAATGCGTCTCGTCCGCTCACTGCCGTATTCTGAAATGACCTCGCTGGTTTAACGTTTATCATTATTAACATACATGTTATTATATTTTAGCTCGTTAAAAGAAATGCCTCGTCGATACAAATGCAATTGTCCACAATTTCGACAAAACTTATTTCACAGCGAGCCATAAACACTGATTAGGGAAACTTTTGGCGGGACAGAGGGGCCATTTAACCAGCAGTGCAGTTTTATTGCGACAGCGCCGACGGGACATTTAGATAGTGAAGGGAGTAGCTTTTGGCCAGTGGCCTCCAGCACGCTGTTAATTGAGGGCCGTCCGGATAAGTGAACAAGACAAGAGTCGATTGTCTGCCTATTTTATGTCTCTTCATTCAGCGGGAATCCTGGCCAGTTTACGGCTTTTTAACGCGAAGAGTTCTGCCTTTGAAGTCTGATTGCGGATGGTTCCTGATGCCGATAAGCGTCCCGTCGTAAAGACCAACTCTTGTCCCAGGAGAGGGCGCTTTAACAAGACAGCACGGTTAGCCTTTGAAGTTTGCGCTAAGCGGCGAATGATGCGAAAGTTTTACGATCGCCTACCATCAGAACGGACTGCGTACTTTTACGGCATTTTTTCCGCTTCTTCTTTTATTTATGCTTGCATGCAAATTTAATTGCAGTGTTAGTAGGCGTCATTGATGGAAAGCGACTTAAACACATTTTACAGATGTGGGTCCACGCCTCTGAGGGATTCATTGCAATTTACGGGATATAAACATCAAAAATGCTTCATGGTTTATTCGATTCACATAGCACTGAGCTTTATTGGTCCCTTTTCTGATCATTTAAGGGAAGTGATCATGTATGGGTCTGCGTGAAGCGCAGTTTTGAGTTCCACAAATGTCGACAATATGGTCTGGACTAAAGGCCCATGCAAAATTTTAGTTTGCTTATTTTGTTATTTTCCAGTGTTTTTAAAATTAAACATTAGCTAACCGTCTTTTTGTGGTTATCTTATGATTAGAATCTAATCAGGGAAAGAAAGTGGGACAGATATGATGGTGCTTAAGGCAAAACTGTGGCGTTGTTAGCAAAACATAAGACATCGTTATCTATTTATCTGATCGTTAGCAAAATTTGACTCATTGTTAGCAAAACTTGATTTATCAGCTACTTGCCCATTGCTGGCAAAATGCACATTACTAGCTACTTATCTCATCATGACTATAGCAGCAACACTGAAGCGAGGAGATAAAAGTCTTGTTATAAGCAAAAGATGGGTAAACTGTTATTCAACAGCATTGTTGCCAAAACGTACTTACTCATTCCTTTTACTGGCCAAGTGAAATAAAATGAGAGTTATCTCTTGACTGGTACATTCAGATAAATTAATCTGTTAGTTTTAACAGAAAGTCTTTTTGTCTGAGTGATCTGAGAATGTAGTCTGCTATTGCAGCAGATTATTCCAATAAATATAACACATATATTCCATTAATTCAACACAAAGATTCCATTAAACTAACACGATATTATGTGGAATATATCACAGCATTGTGTTATTATGACAGAATACATCCTAGCATTGCTCAAACAACAGGCTTTCTGTTAACGTTAAGGGATTATTTTTTTTAATGCAAGACGTGAGTGAACGTCTTCTAAATTTTATTATGCTTACTCCATAAATAACTAGCTTACCGTATTCGTGTCATTGTTAGCAAACTCAGGGTAAACTGCTTGTTAACCTGTGATTTTACCTAGGTAGATATCTGCAATAGCTATATTATTTTGCTCTGTTAGATCTCACTATTTGGTGTCATTTGCAGACGGTCCCGTAACTAACAGGCCGTCCAGTCCAAGATGTCTGGTGTGACGGACGCCGAAAATTTCTATTCCGGGTATTTTATTGCTTTTCACATCGTGGTCGTAAAACTGAGCAGCCGTCATAAATATTATCAATCGGGTTTTATGTCGCCGGGTATATAGTGGCCCCCATTCTCTAATCTAGTCAAGCTGCGCATGACCAGCCGTCGCGGACTATCCCATTCGCCAAATTTGCCCCTCATCATTCTCGTATTACCATAGATACCACTGAACACATGCTAAACTAGAGAGAGAGAGAGAGAGAGTGTGTATGTTACGTAATTATTGTTTGTCAATGAGGAATGGTAACACCAACGTACAAACACTGCATTTTATTTGCGCTTCCCTCCACAATGTTGACGTACAACTAGCATTTTTATCCACCTACTTATTGCCTGATTTCAAACTTGTTTTCCGCAGAAAATTGTTGTTAGACTAATGATGCAATAATTTCAGCTTTCATCTCTGTAAAAGAAACGTATCATACATTGTCATACGTCGTAACCTTACCATACGTCTTTTATGTATTTATTTATTTACTTGATTGGTGTTTTACGCCGCACTCAAGCTTATTTCACTTATACGACGGCGGCCAGCATTTTGGCGGGTGGAAACCGGGAAACCCAAGATCATTCGCAGGTTGTTCATAATTTGTCTGGTCCGAGACAACAAAATGACTTTAAAGAGATAGTGAAATATTGAATGTATGTAGCGAGTACACGAACAGTTGACATTTGTAGTCTAATTTAAGTCAAGTTTTCATTCTGTCTGTTCTTAATAGAGCTGTGAATGAGGTCCTGACACAGCGACCTTTCTTCTCAGACGTCCTCACAGCTTACTCGCTACAATCAACACTCATGTATTATGTCTTGTGGACAAAGCCCTTTACGCCTTTATGTGCTAGGCGGCGGCGGATGCTGGGGCAAAAGTGAAAAGTCGATAGACAGAGGAGTGTCCCGTACCAAATGACCCGCTGATGACTTCTCGATGAAATTTTACGACCGTCCCGTGAAGGCCCTCTTCATAAGCCAGGAATGCGTGTCCCCCGGCATCATCGTGTCCCACGAGCAGACAGTGGATAGTAGCGCCACAATATACTGACCGCTCGTAAAGTGAACGGCGAACTGTTGATAACGTTGTTGTTGTACACCAATTAATCATTCCGATCTGCTGTATTAGTTGGATATTATTATCTTCAAACGGCGACATGAATTGTTGTGCCTCGGCGCTATATTCAGCTGATTTCGGACTTTTTTGTTCGGACTAATATGAAAGAGTGTTTTACCTGTCTAGTAGCTAGGGCACAAATATAGTACCCCTGACCGTAAACGCTAGAGCCCAAATAACCATATATATCATTTACAAGTACGTTCTGAAAAACTGCGAATTGTTTTTTTCCACATAGTTGAGAAAGCTAAATCCTTGCCAATGACAGTTACATTTACCCCGTGATGGTTTTATATCAGATGTTAAGCATTAGTATTACACCAGTAACCTTGAGTCATGTATTTATAATGTGTAGATAAGACAACTTAGCATATTAGTCTTTGCGCGCTTTAATGATCTTTAGGTCACAAATGTAGCCGTAAACGAAGTGCGGTGCGTGAACGCGTAATATGATAGAGAAATGGGTAAAGCACTCTTAAATAAATAAATAAATAAACACCGAAATAAATATTAGACTGTATGATAAGTTTGATTTTAGTTTACTGCTGTATATGTCAGCTCGATTTATTTGCATCCGGTGTCAGAAAAAAATCTTGCCGTTGACAATATCCCAGCTGTTGAATGGTGTTCGGCAGGGTTTGACACTGTGCCCCTTCGTGTTACAGTATATTCTTAAACACTGTGGCTACCTCCTTGGGCTATAGACTCTTGACGTGTGTAAATCAAAATGTCAAACACTGTTTTTTCCTACTTGGAATAGCCGGCTTGTCGACACGGTAATGGAGACTCAATTACTTGAGGTAATTAAATCAAATTTATGACCTATATGCTGTCCAGCTATAAAGCTGAAATCAAACGCTGCCTTCGATGAGAACAAGGTCTGATAGCCTGGGGCAGGATTATGCGTGGACACGGTTGGATTTATGTGACAGTCAAATGTATTTACTGGTCAATGTGTTTTTGAGCTAAAGGCTAGCCTGTTATGTACGCTATTCCAGGGCAGTGTTTTGTTATATAGTCGACGAATCTTAGCTGATATAGTAGGCTACAAAGAATCTAGACAGAGTAGTGTTTTGTACAACTCTGCAATGGTTTTTACTTGAGATCTGTTGGGCATTTTACGGTATTCCCATCAAAACTGAGAGTATCACATCCCCCTGTTCGAATTTGTGACCTTCGAAATAAGCATTGCATACTCTAAATCTGACTTCCCGAATGAATAAGACGGTACGTTTTCTTCAAAAGCATAAAGTATGAAATTGCACACAGGTAACTTCGACCTTTCATGCCGTGTTTACAGTGCAAAATGTACACAGGTAACTTCAGTTCGACCTTTCATGCCGTGTTTACAGTGCAAAAATGCACACAGGTAACTTCAGTTCGACCTTTCATGTCGTGTTTATGGTGCAAAATGCACACAGGTAACTTCAGTTCGACCTTTCATACCGTGTTTATAGAGCAAAATGCACACAAAACACTCACATCTACATTTTACTGCACGTTAGATACTACTAGTATGATGTTTTCAAGTGTGGATTGATATGAAGTACGATGTACGATTTCGCACTGTTTTTCCTCAATTACATTAAATGTTACCATTTTGTGTTACGTCCTGTGACGTTCTAAAATATAAAACGTGTGACTTTCCTCATGCAACATATTACCACCTTTTCCTTACATGTAACATGTCGCCATCTTGCCTTCCACTATAAAACATGTTACCATCTTTTCCTCATGTGCAACATGTTACCATCTTTTCCTCATGTGCAACATGTTACCATCTTTTCCTCATGTGTAACATGTTACCATCTTTTCCATATGTGTAACATGTTACCATCTTTTCCTCATGTGTAACATGCTACCATCTTTTTCTCATGTGTAACATGTTACCATCTTTTTCATGTGTAACATGTTACCATCTTTTTCTCATGTGTAACACATGTGTAACTTTTACTCATAAATGGCACATTACAATCTTTCCCTCAAGTATGCACCATGTCGCCATCTGCTTCTCATATGCAACATATTCCTGAACCATATTACATATCAATTTTTCCACAAATAATACTAATTTATCAACAAATATGGAACATGTGACCATCTTTTTTTTCTCGGATATGAACCATGTTGCTCAGATATAAACCACATTGCCATCTCTTTGATATATGCAATGTATCTTTTCCTGAAACATTTATAACTTTTCCACAAATATGTAACATGTTAGTAATATATGAACAAATGTACGACGTGTTACCATTTTTTCTCATTTTATTTATTTATTTGATTAGGTTTTACGCCGTACTTAACAATATTTCTCATGTACAACGGCGGTGAGCATTATCGTGGGGGGAAACCGGGCATCTTTTTTACAGATATGTAACATTACTATCTTTTACTGATAATTATATAATATACGACTATGCTTCCCTCGTATGCAACATTTTGCCAGCTTTTCCCAAAATCTGTTACATATCACCATGTATTTGGTCAGACATGTACCATGTTACCATGTTGTCCTCAAATGGCTCTGCTCGGCCATAAGTCTGTCATCTCCCCTTCGTCCTCACAGCATGTCAGCCCCTATACTCATCACGTCCTCAGCCGTGGCAGGTTTCCCCCCACAGCTGTGTGCCTATAGGGGAGGAATGTCTCAGGCCACCCATCTACTCTTCACCCACAAGGTTTACGAGGGAACCCGCGGGCGGAGAGTAACCTGGCACGCAGTAGAGCGGCCACAAATCACCCTAGGTGTGAACACGTAACATTGTGGCAGAGCTCTGCGCTGATAATTAGAAGGCACGGTCTGTTTGTTCGCGAACTTCAAACGAAAATACACCAATATAATCTATAATGTACCAGACATTGGCGCGAAAGAAGTCATTTTGCAGCATTGCGTTCCGGGAATTGTGTGGGAAGAGGACTGAATTTGGAAAATATAAGTACAAATCCTTGTGTCGTGAAATAAAGTATTCCATAAAAAAGAAAATGTTATAGTCGATATTTTATTTGATCAGGCCGTACCATATTTTTGATCAGGCCGTAAATCAGGGCGAATTTCAGAATCAATAAGAGCTTAGTGTAAACAAAACATACTGGTGTGTCCTCGTTAACTTTTCAGTTGACCCGTGGGTTTTCTCCCAATGTGCATGCTCCCAATCCATAGTTGGATTCGAAAACGCAGCCTCACGGGTAAAGTTGCTCATATTTGCAGTAATCTTGCAGTATTTGCAGTAAAGGGGTGAACCCCGTCTACCTTTCAAGCGGCGTTCGCAGCAACCCTTCGGCCAAATACGGCGTTCATAAATCCATGAATGTGTGCATTGCTCCTGACATTAATGGATATAATATTCAGGAGGCAACTAAGTTGATCTGATTTTTTAACATTGCAAATTACTTTTATTGGTGTATTCTAAAGTTTTTTCAGTGCTGGGGAAATGTATAAAATGATGATTTATTGTCTGACTGCGGCTTTCGAAACATCTGAGCGTTACAATAAAATTGAGACTAGTTTTGTCATTCATAGTAGTCCTGGTAAAAAGATGTTTTCATGTTGTATCTGCACTGTATCAGGTTGTGCCAGTCGCTTTGTTGGTAGATTGTAAGGCCTGATCACACTCAGTTGTGAATTTAAATCTTAGTGTTTCGAAGTTCAGTGTAATAGATTTCTTTTTTTTCCAATAATAAAAAATTCTGACCATGATATTTAATGGTTAAAAACCGTATGAGTGTACGGCTTTAAAAGAATGGTTGGCGTTAGCTGGTGATGCAGTTCCCCTTAATCTTCATAATTTAATCCTCATAGACTATGTTTACAGAGTAAAATTCCCATGCCCCATTCCCGATATTCCTGCTTAACAACGTGTTCAACAAGTAACAGACAAATAATGATTATACTCCCTGACCCTATATGTTTGTTTGATTGTTTCAATTTTACCTCATATGCTTCTCTTTGCATGATTCCGTCCTTTCGTACTTTATATACTTTCATAGTTCTTTGGTTTGTGTTAAGCGTCGTTTTGGGGAATGACCTTGCGATAATTGACCTGGACGGCCCTTATTGAATGACTACTGGTACACTAAGGTTTTGACGCACAGATCCACTGTGTGGTTCCATATGTAGTCATAGATGTATCTAGCTTCTCGTAATTTGGGGCAATAGAGGCTGTATAAGCATCCATTTTATAGTTGTATTAACAATGGGGTTTCTATAAACAGTTGCAAATAAAGCGCGAGAGACCAAAACTTGGGAATATGCATTGACTACCAGTTTAAATTTTGAACTGGATGTCATGCCTAGAATATCGCCTGCCTTCTCCGCGTCATTTGGACTTATTCACTAATTCCATCCATAGCATTTTACCGGCTTTATTTACTATTAATATATTATTCCTTGCATATTGATTTGGGAACTGGTGTTCATGCTTGTTTTTGAAATGGTCCGTGAGATCTTCAACCACTGGAGCGCCCCTTCAATGATTCACAAGTGATACACGAAGTGCGTCCAGAGTACTGGTAACACGAATGATACCTCACTCAGCCACACACCGGCCATTTGAACATTTCGGTACAAAGTATTGTCATTGGGATCTTGCAATGAAATTAAATTATTTTCGGTATTTTAACTCCGTGCGAGAACTATCTAACTGATGCGAGGTCTGTTGTGTTTATGTGTGGATGGTACGGGAATTATTTATTTACTTACTTATTTATTTATTTCTGTATTTATTTGACTCTTGTTTACGCCGTACTCAAGAATATTTAACTTTTACGACGGTGACTACAATTATGAAGGGAGGAAACCAGACAGAGCCCGGGGAAAACCCACGACCATTCGCTGGTAGACTACCCCGCGTACGGTTGTAGAGGAAGCCAGCATGAGCTGGACTTGAACTCACAGCTACCGCATTGTCGTTGTCCTGTGCTATGCTGTACGGTTTTTAATCATATTGTATTCCCACATAATTCAGGATTGTGCTTCTGGTCTTTCGGAGTAATTCTACACCAGTGACGTCTAATATATTGTAATGAACATCCCTCCATATTTTTTTCCTAATTCTGCTTACGTCATGGTGCTGGGGGTGTGTACATTGCTACTATTTATGCATTTACAAGACCAGTGAGAATAAATCCTTAGATTGAGGTAAATTGACAAGAGGCCGTATTTCACCGGTTACATGTGACCATTTGCCAGCTATCACTCTGTTGTCGCTGCTCTTTTTTTACTCTTTATGCTGTACGTCTTTAATTATATAGTATACTATAACCACTTGGCCCCTATGACGCTGGGTGATACCGAAGTGCCCGGAATAAACCACGAACCTTTGACATCTGGCCTATAGGAACAAACCTCAGCCGAACCAGCAAAAGTTAGATTTGAGCCCTGCACCATTTTCTTGAATACACCATCATGTTAGTCAACTAAGCCAGCAGACATAGCGGAGATGGTGGCAACAGTTTGATTTCTATATTCCCCTCTGGCATGTGAACAGCCGTCTGTACGCGACGTTTACCGTTGTATACATAAACCGTTGTCTGTTTTATATAGCCAGCAACTGTTGGCAGCTTCATACCGCGTTTTGACTGGCGCGAAAGTTTATGTGGGGCGGAGATGGCGAGCCCGAAGTATACTGTCACTGTATATGTTTTCCAGACACATACATTTGCCCGATCTTTACTTTGAGCTGTCGGCAAAAGGCAGATTTACGGATCTCTTATACTTTCTGTCTTACTATTATTTTGCATTCTTCTGTGCGTTCCACTGCCGACGAGGTATCTTTTCTTGTTTGTCTCGGGCAAATTCGCCGTCTCATGTGTAACTGAGGGTAGATGCACAGAGAGGCGTGCCTACCTTCTGAAACTGAAGCCCCTTAATAAATTGTACCAAATGCACTTTGCTCTACACATGCATTTTGTCAGTCTTAATAAGCCATTGTCATTTCCTGTGTTTGTTGTTGTAGCTGTGGTTATTTGTTCTTTTCTTTTGTAACATGTATTTTAGGAGAAGACATAAGGCGTTGGGATTATCACGGCTTCCAGCATCAGGGTAGTTGTTGCGAAATGCAAATTCAAGCAACTGAAAATGTGGACTATGGCGGATGTCACCTGTGGTCCATGGCCAATATAACTTCGTGTTTAGAAAGTGGTTAAAGGGAAAGTCTTCTAATGTACGCATCACTAAAAAGACCACTTAAAACTGAAAAGAGTTAAACATTTGAATTCTAAGGAGGACTTCATATACCATATTATCAGAGTTTTGGGAACTCTGACGTCACAGGAAGTTTTTTAAAACTCTAATGACGACACTGAATGTTGAATTGGCTCGTTTTACCTATGATTAAAAGTTTACTGAAATAATACTCCCAAAAACTCCTTCCGTCTGGTGAATATCAGGAAAAAACAGGTGATGTGACGTCAGAGTTCCTAGATACCGCCAGTATGGCTCATAAGGCCCACCATAGAGGTGATGTGACGTCTGAGTTCCTAGATACCGCCAGTATGGCTCATAAGGCCCACCATAGTATTCATATACTTCAATGCCTTTTAACACTTTTAAAAATCTGGAAAATAAGCTGAAGTATTTGTACGCATAGCTTTCAGTTGTCTTTATCATGAACCGTACTTCACATTTCAGCTTTATTTTACTTTAAATATAGGGATATATTTTCACTACTTTTCTCGGCCGCTGCATTCTTCGCATTAAGACTTTACCGATTTTGAGCGGAATTTGGGCATTCTGACTACATTGGTGGGGCAGTTCTCTTAGGTGTTGATTGACCCTTCATTAGGAGGTTTATCACACAACAAGCCATTGTAGGTGTTTCACTCCGGACAATCCGCTTCACCACCCTCATAAACCTGACTGCCGTCCTGTGACGCTCCGTCATTAAGTATGAATGTGGTAATTCGAGACCAGTACCGTCTGATAAATTGCAATGGAGATCCCTGCATTTCTTTTATCTAATTCATCTTTAGCCATAGCGGTCTGGCAGCAACATGCGGATAGACGTGGATTTCCTCCGGGCTCTGCCTGGTTTCCTCCCACCATAATGCTGGCCGCCGTCGTATAAGTGAAATGTTCTTGAGTGCGGCGTAAAACACCAATGAAATAAATAAATAAATTTAGCCATAGTGCTAGGGGACTGGTAAGTTGTTACTGTTGATGCATTTACATGGACAGTTAGAATAAAGCCTTTATAGATGTAAACTGACAAGAGACAATATTTCACCGGTTACGTGAGTCCATTTGTCAACTACCACACTGTCGTCGGTGCTCTGGTCTTTACCCTCTGTGCTGTGAGTCTTTTATTACAAAAGAAGTTCTATCGCATAGAATCTTCAGACACCTCATAGAAATCGGTCTCCCGGTATACCTGACAAATCTGCCTCACTCACAAGCTAGGCATTGGGTTTTTACAAAAAGAGTTGATGAAAAGATCTGTCTTACTGCTCACAGGCTAGAGGATCCAACACGAGGTACCGTGCTCGGATCCAAACTGTCTAATTGCTAGAGACAGCCGGACACGTGTAGCGCGACGCGGTGTCCTGGTAAAAAAGCCGACTGCCTTCAAGTGGCTCGTTTGGAGTTCGTCGATCGAGACGACGAGAGTCTCAGTGTTGCAGGCTAATTTGATAAGAGAAGTGTACATGCCTTGTCACTCAGCCTAAGTGCTTATCATGGCGGTATATACGAGATCTCGTGACTCGTGCTCTTGTATTCTGTACCGGTACCGTGGAGATAGACGCGCGCGAGAGAGAAGCCAGCGCGGGTTGTTGTTTTATCCGCGCTACGTCTCTGCTCATATCATATCTGTCAGGAGAATATCTGAGATAACGACGTAAATCTACTGTGGCCAGTTTTTGTGAACAGGAAAAAAACTGTGTTAATCCCCTTCCTCTCTTAACGTCACCCCTGTGTCTTCCTGCCCTCCTCCCCCAGCATCTACGCCCTCTAGCCCCCGAGTTATCTACCAACCTCTTGCTGACCTACCCATTCATCTGGCGCTCCAATACTGGACAGCCCAGTTCCACAATCTGCCGACATCGATTCCATAAAGCGACTTTTAACTTAAGTCAAAACCGAAAACATTGATGTAATCTCATTTTCATAAATTTGTCTTAATATAATACTTGTTACGTGTTCCGAATTTTAACTCATGTGGCCAAAAAACTTCAGCGTTTGAATCACATTTAGTACACTTCGTCACATTGTTATATATGCTATACTTACTCAGAAATCCGAATCTCACGCAAGATGACAAGGTTAGTCTCCCGTCAGTCATTCCTGAAAGTCTGTCCTATCATCTGCACAAGCAGACGGGTATGTCGGTCTGTCAGTCAACTGGTTGAATTTTTGACATCCAAACTGTTCATTAACATGAAAGAATTCACTTAATGAGGGGCCTCGGTGCACCACGACATGGACTCGCATTTATGACGAATTTGCGTTTGTTTCTTATAAGAGTTTTAACTTTTCTTTGGGCGGATGTAATCAAGAGGGCTGTGGAATTACACACCCGCAGCGTCAGGTGTTCCCATCCCAACTGCGAGGAACTCGGTAATGATACGGACTGGAATTAGAGTCGATTTAATCAGATGGTGGTGGGGGGTGGGGGAAAGTTGGGGGGTTGAGGTGGGGTGGACACGTAAATGCAGTAGAATGTAAAGAAAGGAGGTAAAGAGTACATAGGCTGATGGTGTTGCTGAGATGGGAAAATGGGACCTATCTTTAATTTTCGTACGCAACAAACTCTGCGAAATGAGATTATTCTTTCTGACATCTTTATCCTCTGAATTTGTTTATAAGCAGGCATTTTTCCATTAATCACTGCCAGAGTACACTCAAAGCCAATTTCGAGAGTATCAGGTCAAAGGTTAACATGTTGCTCTGGTTGGAATCAAGCCTATTCCTTTTACGTCCATGTTTTCGTCGAACTAGAAATGTCTGCAATATTTTCAAAGAGATGTTTAGCCATAATCGTTCATTCGTTCGAACTATTTTTCTGCTCGCTGCTTCTGGGTGTTGACCAAGTTTCACCTAAATTGGATGAAAAATATCAAACTGCAGACGCCTTCTCGACGAAGCATCCATGGGGCTTAGTCCGGTCATTTGCATTTTTAAATTTTTTTTTGATTGATTCTTAAAACGATAACACAGTATTATGAGGAATTCTTTCTCTTCATGCCGTGGCCGATTATATTCTCAGTCATCTAGCTTGCCTATACTAGCGATGCAGATGTCGACGATAATGGAACCCTTCCCATCGGGTTTATGAGGTTAAATCGGATAAATATACCTCGTGTATACATTAATGAACCTGAATTATAACGTATACTGGATACTGAAATTAGGCTTATTGGCATGCTTAATCGCCAACATGCTTGTCTGAGTGGATTTTACCGCACGACTGTCAAATTAATATAAGCCAGATCAACTTCAGTGTAAACAGCCATGTACAGTGCCTGTATACAGACCTGTGTAAATGTCTGAAGACCGTTCCTTTCTCAGCCTTGGGTTTTAACCATTAGCCTTACCTTCACCCAAGATCGTATAGGGGAGCAAACTGACTTGTTATCAAGGTCTGTAACAGTATGATTTAAGGGCTTCCTCACGGGCTAATGTAGAATAACCACTAACAGGTGGATGTCTCACATTTACCCAGTTACCTGATACAGTTTCTTGGAGTTTAACCCTTTGGTACATGTAAATTCCCTCCCTCCTTCTCTCCTCTCCTATTTTTAAGCCATTGTTGCTTAATAAGGTTCACAGGAATTTAGGATATGAAGTTTTTGCAGCATTAACGATGTCACTCATGGTATGACCGAGCCATGCGAGCACCGCATATACCGCTGGGGGAAGTAATTGGTTGAGACAGTGTCTCAGAGCGCGCTACCCCCAGCGCCCGTATGGGTTCTCCTCCCTCGCCATTCTCATCCCCAACACCACTTTATGCTTAACCTTTGGCTCTGCCTTCGAGTCTAGGCCGAGTTTGAAGAATGATAATGTTGTCGGAAAGCGCCAGTGATGTTATAAATCTGAGTCAGTGGGTCACTTGTGCGGACTGGCCACTGAGTACACACAGCCACCATACACTAAATGCTGGACGGAACCTTTGAATGTGGATGGTTGACTGATTTATGAAACCAGTCCATGATCGCTTGAATTCGTTGTTGTGTGATTCATCAAGTGATTTAGTATATTACCATTCATGGCAGGAAGTAGTTACGATTTAGTAATCCAATGATTCTTCCAGAGACCAGTTCATTAATGTAGTGAATAAGTATTTTGAGTAACTCTATTCCAGTGATGCCTAATAAATTGCATTTAACATCAGTGCATTTTTTATCCTATTCTGCTTAAGACATGGTGCTAAAGAGAGTATAATTTGCTACTATATGTATTCAAGGCTTTACATGAACAGTTAAAATAAAATCCAAACTGCGGTAAATGGACCAAGAGTCCGTGTTTCACCGGTTACGTGCGACCATTTGTCAACTATCACACTGTCGTCGTTGCCGTGGTTCTACTATCTGTGATGTAAGTCTTTATTATCTTTTGAAGATTATTGTAATGATGAGCTAAATTTGTCCATTTAGTGAGTGAGTTTAAGGTTAGTATGTCAATTTCAAATTTAAACCAGAAATTGATTTCTTCATTTAGTGAAATAGTGATGATTTGTTTATGAGTTGACCATTATTTATTTTCTTTTTCATTCCATTTGTGTTTATAGTCGCACTGAAAAATGTCCCCTATAGAGTTTAGGTCAGTAGTATAAAAAAAATCTGGAGAACCATAGCCCTTCATCAGATAGACCCTACCTGAAAAAAACCCTGATTCAAGAGCTGACACCGAATGCGGGATTCGAACCTGCGACCTCATTAGTCAGGAACAGGTCGGCTGTTGTGAGAACAATACTTTTGCTGACTGTTCGTTGAAGATTCCGAATTGTCTACTGATGACTAAATCATTAAATTTGAGTACGGAACCCTTAAGAGGAGAACGTAATCTTAGTAACCATCATGGACATCTTGTTACAATACAAGCTCACTCAGACCAATCAACCCTTTACTTACAAACCACTATGCATCTGGTCACAAAAAATCCCCTGGTTTCCCCTGATGCTCTGGTTTTACCCTCTAAGCTGTACGTATGCCACACTGTCATCGCTGCTCTGGTTTTAATCTCTATGCTGTACGTCTATCACACTGTCGTCGGTGCGCTGGTCTTACTCTCTATGCTGTACGTCTATCACACTGTCATCGGTGCTCTGGTTTCACTCTCTATGCTGTACATATATCACACTGTCATCGCTGCTCTGGTTTTACTCTGTATATGTTGAGGGTCTATCACACTGTAGTCGCTGCTTTGGTTTTACTCTCTACGCTGTACGTCTGTCACTCTGTCATCGCAGCTCTGGTTTTACTCTCTACGCTGTACGTCTATCACTCTGTCATCGCTGCTCTGGTTTTACTCTCTACGCTGTACGTCTATCACTCTGTCATCGCTGCTCTGGTTTTACTCTCTACGCTGTACGTCAATCACTCTGTCATCGCAGCTCTGGTTTTACTCTCTATGCTGTACATCTCTCACACTGTCGTCTGTGCCCTGGTCTTACTCCCTATGCTGTACGTCTATCACACTGTCGTCGCTGCTCTGGTCTTACTCCCTATGCTGTACGTCTATCACACTGTCGTCGGTGCCCTGGTCTTACTCCCTATGCTGTACGTCTATCACACTGTCGTGGCAGCTCTGGTTTTACTCTCTATGCTGTACGTCTTCCACACTGTCGTCGCTGCTCTGGTCTTACTCCCTATGCTGTACGTCTATCACACTGTCGTCGCAGCTTTGGTTTTACTCTCTATGCTGTACGTCTTCCACACTGTCGTCGCTGCTCAGGCCTTACTCTTTATGCTGTACGGCTTTAATTATTTTATTACTTTCTTGGATTGTATGGAAAATTGGTTTGAAAATTACACTTGATTAATGACCCGGAACGTTCATTATGGTCGATGGCTTGTATACTAATGTCTGTTTCGAAGCTTTCATTTCAATTTAGAAAAAAGAGCGTAGTTAATTCTCTTCGTACTGAGTCATATAAATCTCACTGCTAAACCAATGTGAAGAGTATCTACAGTGACGTGTTGCTAACCAGACGATCTTTGCCCGCTACAAAACTAACTGGGCTGCAATAAGGCCACCAAAGATGGCCCATATTACGCGCAATTATTTCACGCGTTTATTTTTGTCAATTTCGTTTTATCTCAAGTTGTTTTTCTCGGAGGCGAGTAAAAAGTTTAATAAAGTTGAGCAAAGTGCTGGAGAGCTCAACCACACGCCACATGGCATCGATAAAGAAATATAAGGTTTCGTCTGTAACTTCTAAATTTATATCACTAGGCGCGAAACTTGACGGAAATGTGTGACGTGGAAAGCCGCCATTAATAAGAAAAGCCAGAGACAGGCTCCGAGAAAATACCAATAAAAACAGATTATGTCAGACCTCGTACAGGTTCATTTTACGATTACAGATACGAGATGTAACTGTCGGTCATGAGGAAGTGTTACATAGATAGTAGTATACAGTTTTAAGTGTCTTCATGACGCCTTAAATAAACCACAGAAAGATACGAGATGTCATTGCGGGCGGTGAGCGAATCTAAAATGAATTCTTTGATTAAATGTCTTCGTCAGGCTTTATAACAGCAACAGAACAAATACGAGATCCAATTATTGGCGACGACGAAATGTTAAACAGATAACAGTATACATTTTATACAGACGTTGTACTGATTACGAAACAGATGCAAGATGAGAGAATGCGAAATATATCCTCGTATATATTTTATAAATGTCTTCATCGTACGTTATTTCAACCATATAGAACAGACATTAGACGTAATTCTCAAGATACATATTATGAATGTCTCCATCAGACGTTAGACAATCACAGAACAGATGCGATATTTAATTACCGGCGTTGAGGAAATGTTGAAAAGGTAATCATTTTATAAATGGCTTCACCACGTGTTATACAGGTCTTGCAGCCCGTCAATCCTTCAACGCTGAGACAAGTACTCTGGTATGAATAGCCTGGAATACTTAGCTTGCGTTTAACGTATATCAACTGACGAAATACATGTTTCATTCTGTATGTGCTAGCCCTGATTGACCTTAGACCTTCACTGACCTTCGACCACCACACACTTTTCTATCGGTATCTTTTAGTGTGGTGTTTAGAAACTGGAATGGATGACATGCATGCAGGTTTAAAAGATCAGTTTTGATAATTCTTATGTAAATGCCGAATGAATTATATCATAACTTTGTGGACAAAACTGTAATTGTAGCCAAAAAAAAAACGTATTCCCACAGTCCATTTAACGATTTTATGTATACACAATTGGTTCTTAAATGGTCTTTTTCATAGTTGTGCCATACCCCTGCATTAGGCAATGTATGTGCGGAACTGTAGACAAAAGCATGCTATATTTTGCAACAGGTGCACAAATTTTCTTTAAACAAATGTGGCACTCCATTAAAAAGATTTCATATCTGTCACACAGTGTAAATAGCATAACCCTGGACTTCAACAGAGTGGTGTCATTGGCGAGAGGCTCATGTGGTTATTGTGAGACGCGAACACGCTAACCGCTCGGTCACTGATATTTTGGGCTGATACAACGTCGGTCGGGTTTGTGGGATGTGTGAGTGTCCACTGGGTATAAACTACAGCCCTTCTCCCGGCATATAATGAGCACAATTACTTATAAACAAAACCTGACTCGCCAGAGTTGGATTCGAGTCTGTAACCTAAGTGGTCAGGTGCAATGTGCTGAGATGGGAACACCGCTTTAGTCCATTTGCTAAGCGAGGGGAACAAATGTAGAAGGCTTTAACTGAAATGGGTCTAGCGATTACCAATTCCATTGTCGTCCCATTTTCGATCGTCGTATTGTATGCGAATGTTGAATCTCATGCATTTTGTCCACACAACTTTACTCTTGTGTACATATCCAGGTGTAAGCCTAAGAGGCAATAAGATCATAGTAACGCCATATTACCATTATAAATTACTGATAATGTCTTGCTGTTGTCCCAGTTGGTGTCATTCAGGACGCATTCTTGTTGTATTAGCCAAATTCCTGTTGTATTGAATTGAAATCGTCCACTTATGTTGCATGGACAAAATTAGGTTTCCACTGATAGAGTTGACAAATCAGCCATTAACTAAACACTACTCGTGACCACAAGGTTCGAACGGGTTCGAACTGCAAATTTTAACAGTGAAATTGTAGATTCATCCAGTTTTATTTCTACTTGAGACATTGATAACAAGGGCTGATGAAGTTATTGGGGGGAATTTGCGCTTGCCTTCACACGTGGAGAAGTTTACCACTATATTACCAACGAACAGTGGTTTACTCCGGGCATTCCAGTTTCTTCCACGCATAAGGTTTACCGCCAGCTTATATGTGAAAGCTTCTCATCCAGTATGGCGTTAAGCAGAAATGAAACCAGTGAACAAACCAATCAATATTGGATACGCTTACGAATGAATATAGTGCGTCTGTACACGTGGTAATTTGTGTCAAACAAACGCATTACTTCTCAGTTTCTTTAGTTTGAACCTAGGCATACCATGCGACTGCCGGTTTAAGGATCGCTTATACTTTCACGTGTAGTTCTACAATGTCCCTGAATGACTTTGTAAACACTGCAGACACAATAGCATCAAAGGTTTCCTGGAGAACGTCGTCTGCTGATGTATTCTCGTAACTAATTAGCTTTTTCTGCTTTTAGTGATAAAAAAAGCTGTGTTGAAATGTGTAGATTTGGCACGGTGAGTAAGTCAGCTGGAAGGCACATGGTCGATTCTTAACTTACTACGCATGCGTGATATATCGCACACTTACCGAGGGCGTCAAATCTGTCAGATTTACGACGCAGCGCAGAACTGAAAGAAAACAGAGATAAAATTCGGAGAGCGATATTTTGTTACCCTCGCTCATAAGTGTCGACAACGTATGGAATATATGGCTGTCGAACGCTGAAAAACCCGACAATTTGAGCCGCGAACTGCGCTGATATTCGGCAACACCTTTTTGTGTATGATCATAAAATCCGTGCATTTAGTGACAGGGTCAGTGTTTACGAGGCGCGAAATGAAGACGGCAAAGTCTCTGAAGGTGCCAACGAGAGCCAGAAAGAGGAAAAGTTAGAACCCCATGGGAAAAAGTTTTATCTCGTACTGGGTAACCTATAGCTACAGCTGAAGACTGCTTGGGGTGGTTTGGAGGGGGTACCATGCAATTAAGACCTTTTCAGTAGTTACAGAAGTTATTACATAATACGTAAACCAGTTATGTGCGGGGTGGTTTTCGTACTAAGGAAAGGCTCCAACCAGCAAACTACACCGTTCCATCTGCCTATGGCTTTTTTCGTTTGAAGTGTGCAAAAATCCCGATGTGATTCAGCGGTGATGAAATCGAATCGTTTCAGAAATAGTACATACAAAATATCAAAACCCCAATTAAGGCGATCACGCTCAGCCCCTATGTTTATCGTGTTTCCAGAGTTTTACTTCTGGGAGGGAATCAAATATATATGTATTCGTTGATTTATGGCCTGTGTTCCCAATCAAATTATGAAACCATTAAGAAGATAATAACTACTTTAAATTTAAAGGATATGTAAACCAACTTCTCAAAAAGTGAGATATTGAAATTATACGATTTATCGATGCATGTGGACTCCAATAAGCCAAAAAAACAATGTAATTATTCTATGTAGCTTAGATGATCACGTTTTTAAATGTCTTAAGGAATCAACAGTATATAAGACACTTCCGGTAACTCCCAAATCAAATTTCAGACTATTTCGTGGATAATTTCCACGTCGAATTCAAATATATAGGTATCCTTTATATATAGGTATTCTTTATATAAAGGTATCCTTTATAACCTGTCATACAAGCACGGTGTATGAAATAAACTTGGATGCTTATGCAGCCCTAGACGAGGGTTAAGCGGAAAAGACATGAGCAGGACACAGATCTCCAGAGATCCTGTACTATCTATCCATCTTTGCCAACAAAAATGCTATATACCCACCCTAATACCCGATATCCTGTCATTGTACATCAGTTAGGGGTTCATGTAAATGTTTAATACGCTCCATACAACCACGCCTTAAGCAGAGTTAGGTAAATGCAGCTTCCAGGTGATCAATTCCATGGACAGAGGAATCACCGACATTTGGAAAGTGATTTGACGTACAGATATATGCACACCATATTGATGGGAGTCAGATTGTCGTCAGCTAATATTAGACATCGCAAACAGCCACAAGAACGTCAAGTAGTGAGAGGACGTGAATCTACCAATTCCCTCCCCAAAGCCGGCTTTGACCCCGCCCGCGCATGGTTTGTCCAAGCGAATGAAAGACGATTACATCTAACATCAGAATTTGGTGTAAATAGTAATTTATTACTATAACCCAAAACGTACAGCATAAAGAGTAAGACCAGAGGATCGACGACAGCGTGACAGACGTGCAGCATAAAGAGTAAAACGAGAGCAGCGACAACAGTGTGATAGACGTGCAGCATAAAGAGTAAAACGAGAGCAGCGACATGTCTATCGCACTGTTGTCGCTGCTCTGGTTTGATAGACTGCACATCTGTTGTGATAGACGTGCAGCATAAAGACTAAAACCAGAGCAGCAACAACAGTGTGATAGACGTGTAGCATAAAGAGTAAAACCGGAGCAGCGACAACAGTGTGATAGACGAGTAAAACTAGAGCAGCGACAACAGTGGGAGACGTGCAGCATAAAGAGTAAAACCGGAGCAGCGACAAGAGTGTGATTGACGTGCAACATAAAGAGTAAAACCAGAGCAGCGACGACAGTGTGGTAGACGTACGGCATAGAGTAAGGCCAGAGGAGCGACGGCAGTGTGATAGCTGCCTGATGGTCACATGTAACTGGTGAAACACGGTCTCTTGCCATTTTACCTCAATCAGCGCTTTACTCTAACTGCTCATGTAAATTCATAAATAGTAGAAATTTACTCGCCCCCTCGCACCATGGCTTAAGCTGAACTAGGTAAAAAAATATATGCAGTGATGTTAATCGCAACTTATTAGACCTCACTGCTCTAAAACTACTCATATCGCTTTATTGTCATCACATTTAATATACAAAGGCATTAAAGCAATACAAAGGGGCAAAACCTCGGAGTTTAGTATACCAGTAGAACCCTGGTTTATGCAGGCGTACAATATAAAGCCACACTATTTTCAACGATAAGTTTTCTTGTTTTCTGAAATGTTCGTGGTATACACCAGATAATGCAATACGTCTCACTAGGTCCAGAATTCCAACAGGTGTATCCATTACTTGTCCACGATTTGTTTCTTTCCAACTACTGCTATGTGCGTAAAAATAATGCGACAATTCTTGACGGGGAATGCCTCAGAAATGCTTTATGTTAAGTGTACTGTATACGAATCATTTGCCTAATTTCACAGCCCTTTGGCTGGTGTCCTTTCAAGTTATCCGGAAATGTCCAAAATGTGTGCAAAATGGGGTATAATAGTCGCGGTCATAAAACGAATGGATGATTGGAGTTCCTGACTGCAAACGTACCGAAAAAAAGGCATGTCAAAGTTTCTGAAATCTATCCACTTTTGTATTTCTTTGTCTCGAATAACTCCCCTCGCTTTGGGTGGGCTGTCTACTTGTACCGTCTTTACTATCCAGACCGTTTAAATTCCCTTCCCCCGTGGGTTTGTAACAGCTATCGTGTAACTATCGCTCTGACTGCTTGTCGGCTCACCTCGCTAACCTTAGGCATAACACTACGTGATTGAGGCCTACCACGCAATCCGGTGACAATAGCGTCATTCTGCCCCGAACAAAAAACCCTCATCGAGAAGGCGTTCGTCTCACCTATGTTCTACTCTTCTTAAGCACACCGAATCAATTAACACGTCTTCAAAGCCAGTTGTAATCCAAAGGCTGGCAAATAGCATAGGGCGTTCGACAACTTGTTCTTGTTAGGTTGAGGAACGCCATCTTGGATTGGGGACGTATGAAGATAAGGGAGATTTAGAAACAAGACATTCCCAAGGTCTTACGTGATTTCAGTAATTGACATTTAGCGTCTTGTGTACAAGGCTATTAGCAGTCTGTCAGCGAGATGCTGGAGAATGAATGAATGATATAATAAAAGAAATGCCAAATAGATGTACGTGATAACATAAGAAAGTAATTAAGGTGGTTGAAAGAATGAATGAAAGAATTGAAGAATGCTCACGTGAAGAGATCGTGCGCTGGAAGAAAACAAGGAATAAACCTCATCTTAACCGACTTCGTTAAATGTCCTTTTTTGGCATTTGACGCAGTTTAGCTATTAGTGGTTTGTCGTCGATCTGTGACAAATGGTCTTATCTTTGAATGAATAAATGATTGATTGAAGAACCTCGGTGACAAACTCGAGTTGGGGCTTACCAGTAAATATGTGCTATGGATGAACTAGGAATGTGAATCAAGGAAACTATAAAAGAGTGATGCTTGAATGAATGAATGAATGAATGAATGAATGAATTAACCAATGAATAAAGTATGGGCTCACCAGTAAGTACTCATTGGGGATCAACCAATGGGGGACTCAAGGAAACTATGAATGGGTGATGCGTAAATGAACGAATGAATGAATGTAAGGATCGATGAATGAATGAATGTAAGGATCGATGAATGAATGAATGTAAGGATCGATGAATGAATGAATGTAAGGATCGATGAATGAATGTAAGGATCGATGAATGAATGAATGTAAGGATCGATGAATGAATGAATGTATGGATCGATGAATGGATACATTTATGGACCAATGAATGTATGGACTAATGAATGAATGAATGAACGGACGGACCCACGGGCGGACGGACGGACGAATGAATGAATGAATGAGAAATTTTTTCTTCTCACGTAACTGATCAAGGCGTTATCTCTTGCACTCTCAGTGAATATTGAGAACTTCAGCATTGGCCTGCTCTATATTTGCTCTCTTCGATACCCTAGTCTGTTTCGACTTTTCACTGCACATGCTGACAGCTATGTGGCTTACAACCGGCTGAGACTTTAATGGTATCAACTGACGTTTTATTTTCAGCATTAGGATATTCTCTAGGAATGGATCAGCTCTACAGCTAAGCGACGGTAACAATCGATTTATTCACGTCTGTATCTAAACAATCCCTAGCTTGTGTAAGTCTTCGATACCTGACACGTCTTAAGAGACTGGTGTCACAACGAAGGTTGAGTTGCTGCGACATGACCCCGTGTACTCGGAGAAACACAGAGCTGTAGACAAAACACCTGACACCAGGTGGGACACAATACACGACCAGTATATTGCATATAGCCCAAAGCTTAGCTGTTGTTTTGATATCTCTATTTGCTGTTCGTGGCGAACAATTGCCAACACACTTAAGCCTATTACATTGACAATAGGCTGTGGTGTTTGCCCTGATACACTGATACCCAAAGACAGTATATTAGGCCCTATATTCCTATACAAGACAACGTCCCCTCCGTATACAATTTGAGCCAAATTATGCACATGAATATGCTCTGGACTTTTTGCGTGTGCATTTTCTCAAATTTTTGACATTCAAACTCCTTCATCCAACACATTTCATAATACTTATTTATTTATTTGATTTTACGTAATACTGAAGAATATTTCACTTACACGATGGCGGCCAGCATGCTGATGGTAGGAAGCCGGTCATTTTATAATGCGGTTGCAAATAAGCACACTGGCTTTGCTTTTAGTGCGACTATGTAACATAATGTTGCTTTTTTTTTCTTTGTTTTTTAATTGAAATGACAGACACATGAAAACAACACAGCATATTTCATTCACGTGTTTATAACTTTGCTGGAAGCTGGCAGAAGCAATTGCTCTGATATTGGCTTGGCCGTATCTCTATAAACCCATTGTTTGATTACCGCCTGGATGCGTATTTTCCCATACAGCTTTACAATGTCATTTTCCGCATGGTTAAAAACCGTTGGTACTGTGGTATAATCGTATTGTCATGATGACCTAGGCAATTCTTTTATCATTATAATAACAGCTCTATAAATCTGGTGTAGCTTTGATGGCGTGGCTATTACGTAGGGTTATTTCATTGTGGTTTGCTATATGTGACTGTCAACCTCTTGTAGCTTTGAAGTCACTGACATTATATGCGATTATTTCGTTCTGGTTTATTTATGGTTATTGCAGCTAATCTGACTGTCAGTGGTTCTTAGGGCATTTGTTGATTTATTTGTCAGGAAAACAAAAGCCCTATTACTCTGATGGACAATATCTGTTACCATCACGATCTTTGGCAATTTTGTGCGTCTAATTTTATATAGCATTGGTATAGGATGATACATAGTATTCTTACATTTGGCCTATAGTTGAATATAATGACGGTCACCAAGTTTGTGCAAAGTCACACAGTCTTTCAATTTGAAAGTTACCAGTGTCATTTACTGATCAGTATTCCGTTTGCTTGGCTTGTATAACAGTACTTTGGTATGGAAACACATCACTTTTGTCATCCTGTCTGCCAGCCTCTTCCTACTGGTTTAGAGGTCGCCATTCACAATCTCCTCAAACCTTCTTAACACTTGTTGAAATACATTTGAGTAACAGAAAAAGTTTAGATCTTTTACTCTGACATTTGAAGATAGAACCATTCGTTCGATTTGTGGTTGGAGTCTCAACCTGGTTACACAGCCACAAAAAAGTAATGTTGGTCAACACTATTGTGTACACATTATTGTGTATACATTATTGTGTATACATTTATGTGTATACCTCCAAACCAAAATGTACACCATTCCTACCCTACACCAATAAGTAGTGTGTAGTGTATAGTGTCTACACCTAAAACAGTGTTACCATACATAGAAAATAGCCTTACATGCATCAAAAAGTAGTGCAGACTAATGCAAAAGTCGCCTTTTTATTCGAGCGTCAACCAGGTATACGTATATAGGGGCTCAATCCCGATTACGGTCATATTTGAATTTCTAAGTCTGCTACTTTACTTGTGGTCCATTGACTTGGTACTCATCACATCAAAGAAGGGATTAGGTGGCTCGGTTTTGTTTTTAGTGTTTTGTTAATGGCGTTTTGTTAATAATGTTTTCATTTACTCTGTCAAAACTGAAATCTTATTCGTACATTACGCATGTCATAATATTTTGACATCGGCGGAGGAAGGAAAGCGTCCTTTAAACTGATTAGAAATTTGTTTGGGCGCTATTTAATGTAAAATTAACGCTTTGAGTATTATGTGATATTTTATTATTGCATTATAAACATTAAAAAAATCTTGTAATCCAAGAAAATGTTATAACCTGCAAGCGAACCTTATATCATTTCGAAATGTTTGTGATCACAGTTTATACCATATAACATGTTGCATAGTTTTTGACGCAGAGAAAATGTTGAGATGTTAACATTTGCGTTTAAAAAGAGTAGCGTTCCTTTGCCAGAGATGCCCGAGATGCCATTGACACAAACTCCGTGTCATTGGTCAGGCCTAAGATTTCAAAATTTACATTTTGTGTTTTTTCCTCTTTTTTGACGCTCCGGAAAGTACAGGCCTAGTTGTGGTCGAACGCCTGTTCCAGTGAGGCAGCATAAGTTGGCATGGCGACAGGAATGCTGTACCAGTTCTGAAGACACCGTCGTGATATGACCGAAATAAAGTGATGTTAAGTCTCTCAAACAAACAACGCAGTTTTGTTAAACCTGATTCAAACAAACAGACGTAAAAAGATCAGAAAATGCCGATAGACTTTTCTGAAGATAAACTTGAAGATGACAGCGATCTTGTCAGTTATACAGGCTGACATGATTATGTCGTCTTTTGACATCGGTTGGTTCGTCATCTACGTCAACTCATCCCTTACGATTTTCACATTTTCCTTTTTCTTCTCCTACAATTACTGCTATTTAATGGAGACAAATGGATCCATACTCAGTATACATGCCTACATGTCAGCGTGGAAGAGGTTGTAAAGTTTGATCTGAGGTTTTTTGTTTATGTGGTTTGATTTAAAACTTGTCAAAGTTTCTTTTCACAGAACAAACCAAATTTGTTGAGGCTCTTGCAACTTGGAATCCGATGCGATAAATTATACATTTTCCCTTTTGATAAAAAATACTACGTTTCTTCACTGGATCTGTCTATTTCTTTTAACATGTTTGTTTTTGTTGCCCATTTATCGATGTTATATTGTAGACTGCGTAACTGGTGACATTCATTTTATTTGCGGTGTTTCGTTAAGTGTGTGTATTGTGCGTTGCCCTGTAATAACCTTTTTCGGAGCAATTTACCGCCATTATCAGGTTGTCCGCTATTACCAGGTTTACCGCAGTTATCAGTTTTACCTCCTCACCAGGTTTACCGCCATTATCAGGTTTACCGCCTTTTTCAGGTTTACCGCAGTTATCAGGTTTACCGCAATTATCAGGTTTACCGCCATTATTATATGTTATAAGGTTTACTGCCATTATCAATATTACTAACCTTATCAGTTTTACCTCCTCACCAGGTTTACTGCCATTATCAGATTTACCGCCATTATCCGGTTTACCGCCTTTATCAGGTTTACTTCCATTACCAGGTTTGCCGCCATGACTAGGTTTACCGCCTTTATCGGGTTTATCTCCATTACCAGGTTTACTGCCATTAACAGTCAGGAAATCCAGGTTTACATCCATTCTCAGGTTTACCGCCATTACCAGGTTTACTGCCATTAGCAGTCAGGAAAATAAGGTTTACATCCATTACCAGGTTTTCCGCCATTACCAGGGTTACTGCCATTAACAGTCAGGAAATCCAGGTTTACAGCCATTACCAGGTTTACTGCCATTACCAGGTTTACTGCCATTACCAGTCAGGAAATAAGTGGTAAACTAAGCAATATGATATGTTAGTAACCAACAACGAGCAATGCGATGTCTCATTTACCTTTGCAATCCATGAGCAATGTTATATGTCAGCTACCTAAGCAACCCATGAATAATGTGATACCTTAGTCACCTGTGCAGTTCATGACGAGTGTAATATCTTAGTTACCTTTGCAATCCATGAGTAATGTGTTACCTTAGCTACCTTCATCCATGAGCAATGCGACAGTTACATTTGCAATCCGTGTGCAGTGTGTTATCTTAGTTACCTTTGCAATCCATGAACAAGGTGATATGTCAGTTACCTGTATGCAGTGTGACATCTTAGTCCAATTTTGCCGTCCAAGAGCATTGCGTTATATTCGCCCATATTGGCTATACATATCCACCGGGATATCTTGCTTTATGTTTGCTATCCGGAAGCTATGTGCTGTCTTACGTGGTGTAGCCTAACTTCAGCTATAAGTAATACGTTATCTTTGTTCATGTTTACTATTCTAAATCTATTCTTGATCTAAGTTCAAATTATCATATCGTAATTATCGTTTTAGTTTATCTCTCTTGCTTTAAAGTGTCCAATAAATGCCATTAGTTTTTTGGTTTTGAACATTATAATAAAGTAAATTGGGAACGATCAAAAGGTAAAACAAAATGGAATTCCTGAATCTGACTTCATGCTAGAATGCCTTCCGCTGTTATAACGTAATGATGTGTCATAGTCTTTACATACATGATATTCCGTTGGTCCAATACAATCTTTATTTATTTATTTATTTGATTGGTGTTTTACGCCGTACTCAAGAATATTTCACTTATACGACGGCGGCCAGCATTATGGTGGGTGGAAACCGGGCACAGCCCGGGGGAAACCCACGACCATCCGCAGGTTGCTGGAAGACCTTCCCACTTACGGCCGGAGAGGAAGCCAGCATGAGCTGGACTTGAACTCACAGCGACCGCATTGGTGAGAGGCTCCTGGGTCATTACGCTGCGCTAGCGCGCTAACCGACTGAGCCACGGAGGCCCCTAATACAATCTTTATGTTGAAAGAATAGAATATATGTGCTAAATTTAACACAATAATTTGTTGTTATGACAAGGATTGGGGAAATTTCTGCCACTTATTCTGATTTACAGATAATGTTGCAGGTCGACAAACAGGCTTATATATTTGCATATGATATCTGACACATTCTCATGTACGTTCATACTTTTCCTCTCTTTTTCTCCAGGTACGCGGGAACAAGCGTATGTGTACGCAGTGTCGTCTGCTTCTCTCGTGCACGCCGTTGCGCGCGCATGCAGTATTGGAGTGACGACAAAGTGTAGCTGCGGTGCGTTACCAAACAGCCCGCCAGATGGAGACTTCAAATGGGGAGGTTGTGGAGATGACGTGCAATTCGGCCTTTTATTCAGCGATATATTTACAGAGGCACCGATGACCAAAAAGGGCAAACGGAAAACAGGCAAAAAGGCTGCCATCAACAGACACAATAATAACGCAGGCCGACGGGTAAGTTTGAATCTGGTTAGGGGTGCGGGGGGGAGGTGGAGGGGGTTGTTACTTGACTTATCAACCAGGATACAATTTTTCAAACCTGTCCCAACGTTACAAACCTGTCCCAATGTTACAAACCTGTCCCAACGTTACGTCAAAAGCGTTGATCACAGTGACGCATCTCTTTACTGTAGGTCCATGTTGTAGAAGTTACGCCAGGCACAAACTGCAGGCCTCAAGGGGCTGTTTTACAAAGCTGTCGCAACGCTACGCCAAGTGCAGTTACGTCAGGCGCAAATAGCGACTGTAAAAGAGGTTTTCATTCTTCCCAAGACCAGTGCATGCTGTTAAAAACATCTTTAAATACTTTTGGCTGATGTATCCCAAGCTCCATAGGCCTAAAGCACGAACACAATTGGGGCGGCTGCAATTCTAGATACGATGTCATGAACCCTAGCTAATTTTAACTGTACCAAGTGAGTGAATTTATACTAGTTATAAACCATAATTCTAACAAAGACAATACGTTAGACAGAGTGCATGCGTGAAGAGTCCCAGGCATCGTAATTCTCTAAATCTGTATCATTTATAAAATGGGTTTACTGAAATTAAGATAAAATCTGATGAAACCCGTTCTTACCACCAAGAGATCGCAAATCGAATGAATACAGACATTCTAGTATATTCGTTCAAAAAGTTAAATGCGGTAAACTGTAAGACATTATCCTTTTGCATTGGCGCGCGCGCGCGTGTGTGTGTGTAAAGGACGTTGCCTTGTAAATCAGTCACCAAGAGAAAACTTAAATCTTGTCAAGACAAAGTGATCATGGTTTTCCGTGGTAACACAGAGCACTGTTACGCAGGGTTATATGTCCTAGATGAGTAATTTACGAGGATCAGTTCATCACAAACACAAAAAAGCCAAAGAACACAAGTTGTTATTCTTTCCTAACTCTTTTGTAAAGATGAAGGCTTCTCGACCTATTTTTTAAGGTCACGAGTCACTGATTTATGAAGCTTTGCTGGCGTGTTTTGGACAGGTGCGGTATAAATCAAGGGTATCTTGGAAGAGACTACGACGTGTATGAGAAGGAAGGAAAGATATGTGAATTTCTAAGAAGAAAAAAATGTGATGCATCCGCCCATAACTTGGCATATGCAACTATTATCATTGTTTTTGTGCTGTGAAATACGAAGAGATTCGAGATGATATCGAAGCATTTCTATAAGCCCAATTTGCCTTTCTGCAATACCCAAAGACCATATACTACAGAATAGGGACCAGAAGACTTTGTACAATGGCGTTACGTAATAAGCAGTTTTAACGAAAGGAATAGTTCCGCAAAATCTCGTACTGTCTCACGTTATACGTGGCGTCCAGTTGACAGTCCCTCTAGTCTGATTTCCTGACGTCTTGTGCGTGCTTTGAAAGTGCCTATGGCGGAACCTATTGGTGCCACATGGCGTCAGGGAAAGGTGACCAACAAAGCAGTCCTCTCGACAACAGCGAAAAAGTCCAGAATACAAAAACAGCAAACATGTAACTTGTGTAAACTGATTGGCTTTCTGCGTCACCACATGCGCACAGAAGTCTTCCTGCTCACTCTTTCATAAACTAACAAACGTATGTAAACCAATCAACTAATCAAAGCTCGATTACGCCATCAGTTTTGAAAAGCCGAGTATTATCGGTGAATTTGAATTTCTTGTTTTGTTTTTTTTAATGATTCCGCTACCTGACTGTCTGCTGGTAACGCGATTCAGATGCGACTCTACGAGAATACACTGTGAACACAAAGCCACTGATGAATGGTTGATAACGGAATAGTACTTCCTGTACAAGATACTATTATCATTACTATTCTGTTGAAATTTGCCTTGACTTTAAAAGCTGAAGAACAAGTAGAAGTTTCATGTTTTGCGTTGGTGCATTTTATATTGCATCCATTGCTCATGATGTCTTATTGTGTTTTTCTTTAATTGGTTTTCTCTCCTTGTGAGATAAGGAGATAGATTTCGCTGTTTGTTTCACTTGTGATTTTATGTGTTGTCTTGGGCGATACAGCCTTGTCAGGGCATGTAAGTCATGTATCTGTAATAACTCTACTGTTACTTCTCCTTTACGTCGTCGCTAACAGCCTCATCAGGGCCTGTGACAAGTGTCATGTCGTCTCCGGATGATGTTCTGTAAAATAACTCTGCTGTTACTTTCTCCTTTATGTCGTCAGTAACAGCCTCATCAGGGCTTGTGTCAAGTGTCATGGCGCCTCCGGGTGATGTGCTGTACTGTGCAGTACCTTTCCTGTTACTTTCTCTTCCAGGTCGTCGCCAACAGCCTCATCAGGGCCTGTGACAAGTGTCATGGCGAGACCCCGGGTGACGTGCTGTACTGTTTAATACCTTTCCTGTTACTTTCTCTTCCAGGTCGTCGCCAACAGCCTGACAACGGCCTGCAAGTGTCATGGCGTCTCCGGGTCCTGTTCCATAAAGACCTGCTGGAGAGCTCTTCCGGATTTCGACAAAATCGGCGCCACTCTGAAAAAACAGTACGCCGTGGCGGTGGAAGTGGCTTATCGTCGGGTTAACAAAGTCAAGCAGTTCATACCGCTGAATCCGCAGATCAGGAACATCCGCGGCGACGAACTACTTTACTACACGAAATCACCCGATTACTGCAACCCAGACAAGAAGACAGGCTCAGTGGGTACAACCGGCAGGTGAGTCCGTGACCGGAATTTCAGCAATGTTAGGAATGTAGGAACAACCGTGCCTAGCTTTGACCTCTTGTTTGGAATTAGCATTGCCACACAAAGCTGAAATGGATCCTGCCAGAGAGCTGAATTACCTCACCGGGACGTGTTGTTTTGTCATAAAGATAAAAACTGACGCAGCGTGGCAGGAATTACACAAGTATCTTCATCAGGTCACGGCTACAATGCTATGGGGCCTACTAAAAGTTTAAATCTGGCAATCCGAATTCGGACTGGATTGGGACTTCTCGAGCCATTCGTGGTCAAAAGATCGTAACTTGCTTATCTCAAACTTGCTCCGCTGACAATTTAATTACTACCATGTGGGTAACATAGTTCTCTGATTCTAATGCTGGTTCGCAACCAGATAGAGACACTCAAAAGTGGTTTTTCTCAATGGGAATTCAAAATGTAAATGTTTATGCACATCCAAATATATATTTAAACATAAAGGACTGAAGATATAAAACAAAACGCTAAGAGAGTAAAACCAGAGCAGCGATGACAGTGTGATAATTGACAACTGATCGCCGGTAACTGGTGAAATATGGTTTATAAAGGTTGAACATGGTCATTGTCATATGCACAGCGTCTTTACGATGTTTCATTTCTCTCCTACAGATTCTGTGACATAGAGAGCAAAGGTTCAGGCGGCTGTCTGTCAATGTGCTGTGGGCGGGGCTACACCAGTTTCACCATGGAGATCATAGAACGTTGTGAATGCAAGTACTATTGGTGTTGTTACGTTAAATGTAAGGAGTGTCCGAAAACGTTACATCTCAACCAGTGCAGATAGAAACTGATTGACAGCAAAATCAGCGTATCAGGAGAGAGAGTGCTGAGATAGTACCACCTGACCGTCGAGCCTCGGTTTGGAAACGCCGGCCATGCAATTATATTGGAACGTTTTGTATGCGAGGGTGTCACGTGATAAAACGCATCCTTGACTACGCGTCACAGCATGGTGTAGAAAAAGAGGAAGAGTGCGCGAGATTGATGACGTAGTTCATACTCTTATGTGATACTGTGGAGGATGTGGGGGTATTGTATAAATTAGGCAAATGACTGTGACGTCATAGCCCCGAATTATTTAAGCAATAATTTGTAAAACATCTTTATTTTCTTCTTCTGGAAACATGAATTGGAAATTGTTCGGGTGACCTTCCAGTACGTCGAAAACTATATATCATATGCAGCAAAATGTGCCTACAGAAAGACACAAAGAGCAGACACGTTGTATGGGGGTGCCATCTTGGACGCGGACTAGTTTATTGTCCTCAACGTGAGGACTACTTCAGAGAAAACCCCTTCCAATTTGGAAAAAAGTGAAACTTTAAGACTAATGCTACAAAGATGGAGGGAGCTTCCTGGAATTGGTGGAAGAAGTTGGCAATTGTTTTACCGCTCATCTGACTCAGCCAGGATAATCTAACACTGAACTGCATGTAAAGCAATGGCGTCGCACCGTGTGGATTAGTAGTCTGTCACAGCATTGCTTGTTCCCGGCGGAAGAGGGCTAGAAACCTCCATCTACAGGATGAGTTCTGATTGATCGATTTAGCATGAGAATTGAACGTGCTGTAGCGATCAAAGGTTTATTTACAGTGCGTTTAGCAAAACTACGGTCTCAGCACGTCGGGTTTTTGTCGCGTCCGAATTTGCCTAATTCTGAACGTGAAGCTTAGTGTGGATTCTACTGGAGGTTCCTTCAGCGACCATCGATTTGATACCGATGTACAGAGCATCGAAACTGGTTCCGGCCAAGTGCCTGTACTCTAGGAATAACTCTGGTCATTGGAGTTTTCCTTCTCTAATCATATGGCCATGACAAATCACAACTGACCTCTTTCTCAACTGGACACTGATCACAGCTGATTTTGCTCACGAACTGAGTCATATCACTGTATATACTTAAGCCCACCGGTTTGCATCTCCGTGAAGATACCTGTTTGTACCTTCAGAGAGAATCTGTCGAAATGTCCTACTTCTCTTAGAATAACACATTTACTGCTTTGAACGATGTACATTTTATGGTGTCTTTCTTGTTAATTTTTTTTTTACATTTAATTATTATCATTTTGAAAAGAAAGGAGGATATTTTGTGCAAATATTTTTAGTGTTCATCCCTCGATGGATAAGCCATAAACTATAGCATGATATCAACATACACATGCTGAATACATTAAGGGAAAAGCCAGTGCATTTATTTCTTTCAACATGGCGAACTGGCACCTGGGATTTGCCAATGGATATAGCAATATTCTGAAACAAACATATTACGTGGCAGCAATTCCGGACAAATGGACTTCTGGACTCAAGGGAAAAGTGTTTAAGAAGAACCCTCTTCTTAAGTCAATGGACTGTATTTATCGTTGCATTTATGAGACATTCATGGCAAAAAAATGGCCTGCAAAAATACGATGAGAAAAGAAAAGCGAAACTATGCATCACAGCACATATTTATACTGGAACAATGCTGTGTCTGTTAATTTCGTGTGGTCTTACATGTCTGCGTATTGACAACCTCCCAGCCAATTGTGTACATATAATGTATAGAATACTCTGTCAGAGTGTATTTATGTTACAAATCCTTAAGCCTTAGACTAAACTCTCATAGAAACCCCTGCGTCATGACAAACCTTTCACTGTATTAGCGCAGCTCAGCTCTCTCCGCTGTGAAGTATATGTATACGCATTTGGCTTCGTTAAACCTTTGGAATATTTCCATTGTGTGAGAAATGGAAAATATTTCCAGTGTGTGAATAGTGGAACATTTCCAGTGTGTGATCAACATAAAAATCCAGCATAACCTTGCTTGGGCTTTGTCATTTTGCTTTATTTGATAACAGAATTTGTTTTTTTTTTTTCAGCTATATTGATTGTGACGAAATTTCTGGTTATTTGATTTTTAAATGAGTGTTTTCTGGGTATTAGCGTAGTTTACGAACATTCACTGCCATTTTGAGCGGTGTTGAAGATACATGTAAGATTTGTGTCAACGGCTCTTGGTGCAAAACTAGTTGAAAAACAGAAGCAGTATGAAGTTACACTACAATATAATTATTTCTCACAATGTTTGGTATTTAGTTAATTAAATCTATATTCGAAATCGTCGAAGTTATAGCCTTTAGATTTACAGCCTTTCTTGATGGTTAAGTGAGGAATCGGTTTACCATCATGAGGCAATCTTACAATGTCACATTTTCTTAATTGGAAACAATTCTACTTCTTTCTACTACGATTTCTGTCAATCGTAATGAGATTAGAATAAAATGACCAGGAATTCTGGGTTTGTTCAACACTTGTTCATCAACAGTTCCCACGCTTTGATGATCGCCCCCTTACTGATGTCTGTTCTCTTTTTCCAATTTGTTGATATATGCATATAATGATGAAATCTTGGAGCTTTTCTGTCTTATTGGAAATAGATGTAAAATATAGGAGAAGTAAAGCTTTTGGTACCGTTTGATTTCCATTGCATGCTTTGTGTCTTGATTTTATATTAATCAACAGACGCACATTTACAATAATTACGACATTCCACAAAAACTTGATGTCGTCGTGCATTCAGACCCTTCGTTAAGTGAATGACCCTTATTAAAATATAACATCACAGATTTAGAACAACAACGTCTGATTTATTTGTTTGCAACATTTCCAATATCGTTGTAAAGCAAGTGAAGGTACAACCAAATTCTTAACTTGTCACATGCTCGACAACGAGTTGAGAATAGACATCGAAACGAACTAGCAAACAAATAAGTCAGATGCCATTATCCGTATACTACATGTGTATTATTCTGTGATGATACTTTGTCAAGTTTTAAAAGGGTCTTAGAGAATTTGAAAGATTTTTTTTTTTTTGATTGGTGTTTTACGCCGTACTCAAGAATATTTCACTTATACGACAGCGGCCAGCATTATGGTGGGTAGAAACCGGGCACAGCCCAGGGGAAACCCACGACCATCCGCAGGTTGCTGGAAGACCTTCCCACTTACGGCCGGAGAGGAAGCCAGCATGAGCTGGACTTGAACTCACAGCGATCGCATTGGTGAGAGGCTCCTGGGTCATTACGCTGCGCTAGCGCGCTAACCGACTGAGCCACGGAGGCCCCAGAATTCGAAAGACGTGATGTGAAATAAATTAACCGCCTGATCCACAGACAGATTGACTGAAAGTCAGAATGACTCTACCTGTTGCAGCAGAGAAGGTTTAAATAGGCAATGTAAAATAGTATGAAACGGAAATAGAATTTTTTTTTTTTTTTGGATTGGTATTTTACCCCACACTTAAGAATATTTCACCTATATCACGGCGGCCCAGTTTTATATGGAAAAGAGGACAGAGCCTGGGAGAAACCCACGACCTCCCACAAGTTGCTGACAGACCTTTCCACGTACGTCTGGAAAGGAAACCATCATGAGCCTGACTTGTACTCGCAGCGACGGCATTGGTGAGAGGCACCCAGGTCATTGCATCGTGTTGGCACGCTAACCACTTGGCCACGGAGTCCTTAGGAAAACGAAAGCTACCAGCATAGGTTACACCACATAGTTCTGCTCGTGTTGACAACAAGCAGTCGATGATGCTCGAGTGTCAACTCGCACAGCCTGATTTCCGTTAGACAACTTGTCTTCCAACTTGTACGGCATGCATATTTGTACGTCAGATGAGGCAAAGTTTGTCTGGAACGTGCCATAGGGCGGCGGTTCTCGCCAGATACTCCGCCCTTATTCTAATTATGCATCCATAGCTGCGACAATCTGTACTACATGAAAATGAGTCTGTCTGTCTGTTGGTTTATCGGTCTGTCCAATTGACCCTTCACTTAACGAGTGTAAGACCTCTCGAGGCCTTCGCGCGTTTTCTTTTGACTGGTTTGTGTTTTACATCATAATGAAAAAAAAAAATGAAAGGACCGTTCATTTTCATTGGATAAGATTTCTGTGAGATCAAGAACGCACCAATGAAATCGTGTGCCTCAAATGTCAAGCCATTGAGCATGTGGCGTGAGGTCACCGATGGTTACGTAAAATATTAGGGTTTCAACGAAGGCGGAAAGTTCGAATCTAATTTAGGATTGTGGTTCCATTTCCTTCGCCAGTGACGCTCTCTGTTTATCCGAATTATATCTGTTCGTGTTTTATTTTAAATGGCCTTTAACTGTTATAATCGAAGTTGTTTTAGAGAGTACAACCTTAATTACTAATATAACATTGAATGCAGGATCAAAGTATACTTTTATCTGCACTCAGTGAACAAAGAACTGTGAACACGTCATAGCTTATTATTCGCTCTCGTTTCATATATATCATATTATAGACAACGTGTGTACTGGCTGTTTTCAGCGATAAAGAAACCAAAGGCGATTTGGATTCACTGTTTTTATCGGCCAGCCATTGAAGCGTGCGTCGCACAGAGACGTATTCATGTGGCGGGCGGAAGCTGCGCGGTTGATGCGGCCATAAATCGTGTAGTCGATCGACCACCGCTGCTGGTGTTCAAGGCTTATCAATGGCAAAGTGTGCTGTGCACTCAGCGCTTTCTCACGACTGCATACGGCGACCAACGATACAGGCCGCGTCAAATTATTTCATTACGTGTATGATATATGTTGATGAGACAAAAAATGCCTAATAAACAACCATCATCTTTTCTGCTCGCCGCTGGCTTTTCTGGTGCGGACCATTAGAATGGCATCCTGGAGGGGTCTGTACCTCGCCACCAGCACCCGTATAAATCAAACCAATCCGCATTAACCGTGAACGAGAAAGACATAAACTTCCCACCGGTCTGATCACAATTTGGTGGAACCCGGACGAAAATGACTTTCTGCTCGAATTAGATAATTCCATTTTTGTGTTTGGTCCTGATTTATGTGGCGTTGTTTGGACGCTTTTTCCGGCTATATTATAGTTAAGAGAAGTGATCAAAGCTGGTGGACTCATAGCCAGTGGCACGGGTCACGAATGACGCTGACGTCATTCTATGACTGTGGCACAGAGTTCGATCCCAGTCAAGGCGGGTGTTTTTTTTTTTTGTTTGTTTGTTTGTTTGTTTTTAATTTATTCTGCATTAAGATCATATTTTGCACATCTTTGTCCAGAGTGTTTTATTTTCTTTTTGAAACCGCAAATCAACGATGCAATTAACGGATGAATATAAATTTCCTAATCTAGGAATCCTGTCCAAAGGGATATACTGTTTTGTTCTTTTCTGTAACACGTCCCTATTTCAGCATATTTTGTTTTTACGCATCTTGGAACCCGACCTGTTTTTGCTGGAAATGTTCCTCATTTTATGTACTATACGGCGATAAATGATTTTGTCCTGTTTATAGGATCCACCTCATCCATTGTCTCAGACATGCCGAAATTTTTTATGGCCATCTTGTTTCATTTACTTAATAACCCTCTATAGCAAAGTTTGAAACTGTGAATCTCATGTACATACTGGATTTGTGGCTATTTTGATGAAAAAGAAGTTACATTCTACACAATTGTCCTTAAGGACATAAAGGAGTTCAACAAAATGGCAGCCACACTGATCGAGGCTGTAGATATGACCGACAGAAGGCTGAGCCAAGTTGCCCCGAATGGAAATGAAGTTTTGCGGTCTTAGCGCGAGATGAGTTAACTCAGGCAATTTGTGATATGTTTCTTTGTTTGCTTGGGACTTACAAATGGAATTCTACCGCAATGAGTGTCTTAAATTCTATTGTGGTGAATTTTTCTCTTATAAGACAAGGAAAACATCACAGGTGATAAACCGCTACGGTAAAAGCGTCCTTTTCGACGTCGCGACACCTGGGAGGAAATCCGGGTCGGGACATATCTAACAAAAATGATACATGTTGCTGCCTCGACTGGCGCTTAGCTCTGAGAGGTTAGAGCAAGGAAACAGAACTGGTTGGTTAGGTATCAGTATAATGTGGCTGGTAGGGTGTCATGCCTGATGTCTTCGGCTTGATACTTCAGTGGCGGAAGCCACAAGAAGACACAGTGTATGTACACACACCAAATGACTCCTCGTTGTCATATGGTGTTATGTTGTCATAACCCACGACCCTCCGCAGTTTGCTGGCAGACATTCCCATGTACGGCCGGAGAGGAAGCCAGCGTGAGCTGGATTTGAACTCACAGTGACCGCATTGGTAAGAGGCCCCTGGGTCATTACGCTGCGCTAGCTAACTACCTGAGCCACGGAGGCCCCCTGAATGGAGTTGACTCTTGTCTTGTACAACTTCATCGTGTTTCGCGTTATGTGGTCCCCTATCACACAAGAATACAACAGGAATTCTGACTGGCTGCCTGCTTCATGACCTGAGCTCACACATATTCCTATTCCAAAGAACCAGTCGAAATTGACGAAGACCAAGAAGTTTTTAATAGACAAATATAGCCTATAACCTACTTCTTTAATTTTGTCTATCTTACCCTGTATTCAGGTATCTGTAAAATCCTACTCGCTACCAAAGTGACGCTTAAAACCACATACTCTACATGTCAATATGTTGGACGTCCATATTAGTGTAAGGAAAAAAAGGAGATTTCTAAATTATGATGTTAGACTCCATAAACACTGCTAGTCACAGCAAACTTGATGGGCCATTTATACTAGGCAAAATTTTAAACGTGGATAGAAAGCGTAGAGTATTGCCCTTCTTATATTCATAGATTTGTCGTCACATATAATAGTGTATTTGTTAAGTGTTCGCAATTTTATATCCAACTGCTAAAATAAAGCATTTAAATCAAAAGTGGCTTTGTAGACTTGGCCCTAGTCCTAAGGTTACACCACAGGCAGTGTTAGTAGCATGAGCATTAGTCAGTGTCAGACTGCAATAGTCCAGACGCGGGATTGAACCCCAGACGCCCCGTTTGTGAGGCATACTCTATTTAGATGTATAATAGTTTTTATAACAGACATATATACTGACAGTCTCTCTTTGACGTGACATCATCGGAAATTCTATGCCGTATTCGTCTGCTTGGACCTTCTGTTAAAGAATGGAAGTCAAACGCTTTTGTAGGAGATAAAAAAAGCATTCTTAAACATTTGCAAAGTATCCTTTTCATTGCAACACTGTGTACATTAACTGGCAGGATGTCTAGCTGACTTCAGACAGCGGTTTAGAATAGACAAAGTAAATATACAGAGAGGTAGCCAGTTGCATTTAGGCTTCACATTATGTTTTCGTCAATACAAGAACCTGTGATCCATTTTTCCACAAGGTAAACGTGTCTATAGCTCGAGACAGCATCATGACTAAATCAATGCGAAGTAGCTGTGGGTAAGAGGAGGGCCTTGTGGGGGCAGGGAGATCAGCCGTCAGTGACCTCCTGTCTCCCGCCGGACAAAAGACGTCAAGTAGCCTGCTTTGAGATACACTGAAGATATAATCCGCCGCGCACAGCGACAGTGGCGTTAGCCAAGGAGCGTCGACTCGCCTCGCTTCATTTCATGTTTACTCAGAGTTTTTCGGATAACCTGACACTACACCTATTATAAGACAGCAAATCTGGACTCTCGATCAGAACAACTCCACACAAGCAATTTAATCGGTGTGGACATTTGTTCTGTTTTCTCACTGGGGATGCAAAATGTCATCGTTTCTAACCCGTAATAACGCATCTTGTTAGACACTGGTACAGTTACACGGGCAAATGACTCACTTGGTGATTATTTTCGTTTTATGCAAAGTTAAAACCAACCACGGTCGTGGTTTCTTAGGAAACCGTGTAAATATTTGTTTGATTAATCATATTCTTAATAAACATTATTTTCACTTCACTTGGAAATCATTAAAATATTAGCATTGTCAAACTTCACATTTATTTTGGATTTGGGCAGCTTAATCTTTTGGACTCATTCTGGTTTAGTGTATAGTGACTTCATTCTATGGTTTTGTCATATCTTCCAGTATATCATGAAGGCCTGCCTCATTTTATTTATTTATTTATTTATTTACTTATTTACTTATT